>NC_135336.1:69068754-69382896 GCF_023851605.1 Tamandua tetradactyla | reverse complement strand
TAAATGTTAGGAGTTAATTTGGAAAATTAAAAACATGTTTATCTGAATTATTTTGTGAAAGTAAATTGGCCAATTCACACACATTTAACTGATTAGGAAATCACGTAAAAACATATTTACTGAGTATTCACAATGAAAAGCTTGTATACTATACATGCATGAAAGAAGTGAAGAAAAGGTAAAATAATGTTTACTTAATCTCAGCTATGCTTGAATCACTGTTAGGCATTTTTTCAGATATATTGACATCTGCACATAATCCTGTCTTAGGATTTATGCCTTATTAATTCTTTTTTTTATAGATAAAGAATTTGATGCTTAAAATGGTAAAATAAGCAAATAAAGTTCAAGTTTACAAAGTTTGTTGGAGGTAAAGTTGAAATTTTAACCAAAATCTCTGAACCCAAAGTTAGCACTATTTTCATTACACCATACTGTACTTGATATGAGGTAAAGATGTTAAATATTTTCTGAGCATGCAGTCTATTATTATGTATTGTTTGCTTGTAAATGGCATAGCTATGCAGAGAGATATGACATATGGTTTCTTATAACACAATGGGTGTTTCATGAATTTAATAATAAACTTTTCCTGTAAAGAGGAATATAACTCAGCTGATTGATTTTTTTTCAATTTTTAATATATTTTTTTAACTTTTTTTATTAATTAAAAAAATTAACAAAACATTTAAATATCATTCCATTCTACATATATAATCAGTAATTCTTAATATCATCACATAGTTGCATATTCATCATTTCTTAGTACATTTGCATCGATTTAGAAAAATAAATAAAAAGACAACAGAAAAGGAAATAAAATGATAATAGAGAAAACAAAACTATACGTACCATACCCCTTATCCCTCGCTTTCATTTACCACTATTGCAAACTGAATTTATTTTAACATTTGTTCCCCCTATTATTTATTTTTATTCCATATGTTCTACTCTTCTGTTGATATAGTAGCTAAACGGAGCATCGGACATAAGGTTTTCACATTCACAGAGTCTCATTGTGAAAGCTGTATCATTATTCAATCATCATCAAGAAACATGGCTACTGGAACACAGCACTACATTTTCAGTCAGTTCCCTCCAGCCTCTCCACTACATCTTGAACAACAAGGTGATATCTACTTAATGCATAAGAATAACCTCCAAGATAACCTCTGGACTCTGTTTGGAATCTCTCAGCCATTGACACTTTGTCTCATTTTACTCTTCCCCCTTTTGGTCCAGAAGCTTCTCTCAATCCCTTGATGTTAATTCTCAGGTCATTCTAGGGTTTTTCTCAGTCCTTTGATGCTGAGTCTCAGCTCATTCCAGGATCTTTGTCCCATGTTGCCAGGAAGGTCCACACTCCTGGGAGCCATGTCCCACGCAGAGAGAGGGAGGGTGGTGAGACTGCTCATCATATTGGCTGGAGAGAGAGGGCACATCTGAGCAACAAAAGAAGCTCTCTTGGGGGTGACTCTTAGGCCTCAATTTTAAGTAGACTTGACCTACCCTTTGTGGGGTTAAGTTTCATGTGAACAAACCCCAAGGCTGGGAGCTCAGCTTATAGCTTTGGTTGTCCACACTGCTTGTGAGAATATCAAGAATTCAACTTGGGGAAGTTGAATTTCTCCCCACTCTCACCATTCCCCAAAGGGGCATGCAAATACTTTTCCAGTCACTGATCAAATCATTCTGGGATTCATCAAGGGACCACTCTGGACAAATCAACAAAATCTCATGTGCTACCTGAGATTCCAAGTACTGATGGTATTCAATCAAACTATCTACATGAGTTATATCAGGAAATGCTCTAGTCAAAATCTAAATTTTGTAACAAACTTTTTTGCTTTAGTCTCACACATAAGGTGACATTTTAAAATATTAATTATCATCTATTTTCAGCACCCTGCAGTAATGACATTCCTTTGTTTTTCCTCATGCCTAAATTTTTTTTTTAATTTATACATTGTACATTTCACTATTATTATACACTCTAGGCATTCCTAGATTATACCATCTCGATCTTCAACATCTATCTTTCTTTCCGATTTCATTTTATGTCCCCAGCCCTCCTCCCTCTATCATTCTCACATGCAGCTTCATTCAGTGTTTTAACATAACTACATTACAGTTAGGTAGTATTGTGCTGTTCATTTCTGAGTTTTTGTATCCAGACCTGTTGCACAGTTTCTATTCCTTCAGCTCCAATTACCCAGTATCTTACCCTTTTTGTATCTCCTGATGGTCTCTGTTACTAATGACATATTCCAAGTTTATTCACTAATGTCGGTTCATATCAGTGAGACCATACAGTATTTGTCCTTTAGTTTTTGGCTAGTCTCACTCAGCATAATGTTCTCTAGGTCCATCCATGTTGCTACATACTTCATAATTTATTCTGTCTTAGAGCTGCATAATATTCCATCGTATATATATACCACAGTTTGTTTAGCCACTCGTCTATTGATGGACATTTTGGCTGTTTCCATCTCCTTGCAATTGTAAATAAGCTGCTATAAACATTGGTGTGCAAATGTCCATTTGTGTCTTTGCCCTGAAGTCCTCTGAGTAGATACCTAGCAATGATATTGCTGGGTCATATTGCAATTCTATATTCAGCTTTTTGAGGAACCACCAAACTGCCTTCTGTAGTGGTTGCACCATTTGACATTCCCACCAACAGTGGATAAGTGTGCCTCTTTCTCCACATCCTCTCCAGCACTTGTCATTTTCTGTTTTGCTGATAATGGCCATTCTGGTGGGTGTGAGATGATATCTCATTGTGGTTTTGATTTGCATTTCTCTAATGGCCAGGGACATTGAACATCTCTTAATGTGCCTTTTGGCCATTTGTATTTCCTCTTCTGAGAAGTGTCTGTTCAAGTCTTTTTCCCATTTTGAAATTGGATTAGCTGTCTTTTTGTTGTTGAGTTGAACATTCTCTTTATAAATTCTGGATACTAGACTTTTATCCGATATGTCATTTCCAAATATTGTCTCCCATTTTGTAGGCTGTCTTTTTACTTTCTTGATGAAGTTCTTTGATGCACAAAAGTGTTTAATTTTGAGGAGCTCCCATTTATTTATTTATTTATTCAGTGCTCTTGCTTTAGGTGTAAGGTCCATAAAACTGCCTCCAATTATAAGATTCATAAGATATCTCCCTACATTTTCCTCTAACTGTTTTATGGTCGTAGACCTAATGTTTAGATCTTTGATCCATTTTGAGTTAACTTTTGTATAGGGTGTGAGATACAGGTCCTCTTTCATTCTTTTGCATATGGATATCCAGTTCTCTAGGCACCATTTATTGAAGAGACTGTTCTGTCCCAGGTGAGTTGGCTTGACTGCCTTATCAAAGATCAAATGTCCATAGATGAGAGGGTCTGTATCTGAGCACTCTATTCAATTCCATCGGTCAATATATCTATCTTTATGTCAGTACCATGCTGTTTTGACCATTGTGGCTTCATAATATGCCTTAAAGTCAAGCAGTGTGAGACCTCCAGCTTCGTTTTTTTTCAAGATACTTTTAGCAATTCGGGGCACCCTACCCTTCCAGATAAATTTGCTTATTGGTTTTTCTATTTCTGAAAACTAAGTTGTTGGGATTTTGATTGGTATTGTGTTGAATCTGTAAATCAATTTAGGTAGAATTGACATCTTAACTATATTTAGTCTTCCAATCCATGAACATGGTATGCCCTTCCATCTATTTAGGTTTTCTGTGATTTCTTTTAACAGTTTTTTGTAGTTTTCTTTGTATAGGTCTTTTGTCTCTTTAGTTAAATTTATTCCTAAGTATTTTATTCTTTTAGTTGCAATTGTAAATGGAATTCGTTTCTTGATTTCCCCCTCAGCTTGTTCACTGCTAGTGTATAGAAACACTACAGATTTTTAATGTTGATCTTGTAACCTGCCACTTTGCTGTACTCGTTTATTAGCTCTAGTAGTTTTGCTGTGGATTTTTCAGGGTTTTCGATGTATAGTATCATATCATCTGCAAACAGTGATAGTTTTACTTCTTCCTTTCCAATTTTGATGCCTTGTATTTCTTTTTCTTGCCTAATTGCTCTGGCTAGAACTTGCAACATGATGTTGAATAACAGTGGTGATAGTGGATGTCCTTGTCTTGTTCCTGATTTTAGGGGGAAAGTTTTCAATTTTTCCCTATTGAGGATGATATTAGCTGTGGGTTTTTCATATATTCCCTTTATCATTTTAAGGAAGTTCCCTTGTATTCCTATCCTTTGAAGTGTTTTCAACAGGAAAGGATGTTGAATCTTGTCAAATGCCTTCTCTGCATCAATTGAGATGATCATGTGATTTTTCTGCTTTGATTTGTTGATATGGTGTATTACATTAATTGATTTTCTTATGTTGAACCATCCTTGCATACCTGGGATGAATCCTACTTGGTCATGATGTATAATTCTTTTAATGTGTTGCTGGATTCGATTTGCTAAAATTTTGTTGAGGATTTTTGCATCAATATTCATTAGAGAGATTGGTCTGCAGTTTTCTTTTTTTGTAATACCTTTTGCCTGGTTTTGGTATAAGGGTGATGTTGGCTTCATAGAATGAATTAGGTAGCTTTCTCTCCACTTCAATTTTTTTGATGAGTTTGAGAAGGGTTGGTTCTAATTCTTTCTCGAATGTTTGGTAGAATTCACATGTGAAGCCATCTGGTCCTGGACTTTTCTTTTTGGGAAACTTTTTAATGACTGATGCAATTTCTTTACTTGTGATTGGTTTGTTGAGGTCATCTATTTCTTCTTGAGTCAAAGTTGGTTGTTCATGCCTTTCTAGGAACTTGTCCATTTCATCTACATTGTTGTATTTATTAGCATAAAATTGTTCATAGTGCCCTGTTATTACCTCCTTTATTTCTGTGAGATCAGTGGTTATGTCTCCTCTTCCATTTCTGATCTTATTTATTTGCGTCCTCTCTCTTCTTCTTTTTGTCAATCTTGCTAAGGGCCCATCAATCTTATTAATTTTCTCATAGAACCAACTTCTGGTCTTATTGATTTTCTCTATTGTTTTCATGTTCTCAGTTTCATTTATTTCTGCTCTAATCTTTGTTATTTCTTCCTTTTGCTTGCTTTGTGGTTAGTTTGCTGTTCTTTCTCCTTCTTCCAAGTGGACAGTTAATTCCCGAATTTTTGCCCTTTCTTCTTTTTTGATATAGGCATTTAGGGCAATAAATTTCCCTCTTAGCACTGCCTTTGCTGCATCCCACAAGTTTTGATATGTTGTGATTTCATTTTCATTCAACTTGAGATATTTACTGATTTCTCTTGTAATTTCTTCCTTGACCCACTGGTTGTTTAAGAGTGTGTTGTTGAGCCTCCATGTATTTGTGAATTTTCTGGCACTCTGCCTATTATTGATTTCCAACTTCATTCCTTTATGATCTGAGAAAGTGTTGTGTATGATTTCACTATTTTAAAATTTTTGAGACTTGCTTTGTGACCCAGCATATGGTCTATCTTTGAGAATGATCCATGAGCACTTGAGAAAAAGGTGTATCCTGCTGTTGTGGGGTGTAATGTCCCATAAATGTTTGTTAAGTCTAGCTTATTTATTGCAATATTCAAATTCTCTGTTTCTTTATTGATCCTCTGTCTAGATGTTCTGTCCATTGATGAGAGTGGGGAATTGAAGTCTCCAGCTATTACAGTAGATGTGTCTATTTCCCTTTTCAGTATTTGCAGTGTATGCCTCATGTGTTTTGGGGCATTCTGGTTCGGTGCATAAATATTTATGATTGTTATGTCTTCTTGTTGAATTGTTCCTTTTATTAGTAGATAGTATCCTTCTTTGTCTCTTTTAACTGTTTTAAATTTGGAGTCTAATTTGTTGGATATTAGTATAGCTACTCCTGCTCTTTTTCTGGTTGTTATTTGCATGAAATATCTTTTCCTAACCTTTCACTTTCAACCTATGTTTATCTTTGGGTCTAAGATGTGTTTCCTGTAGACAGCATATAGAAGGATCCTGTTCTTCAGTCCATTCTGCCAGTCTATGTCTTTTGATTGGGGAGTTCAATCCATTAACATTTAGTGTTATTACTCTTTGGGTAGTACTTTCCTCTACCATTTTGTGTTTTGTATTTTATATATCATATCTAATTTTCCTTCTTTCTACACTCTTCTCCACATCTCTTTCTTCTGTCTTTTCATATCTGTCTCTAGTGCTCCCTTTAGTATTTCTTGCAGAGCTGGTCTCTTGGTCACAAATTCTCTCAGTGACTTTTTGTCTGAAAATGTTTTAATTTCTCCCTCATTTTTGAATGACAATTTTGCTGGATATAGAATTCTTGGTTGGCATTTTTTTCTTCTAGTAATTTAAATATATCATCCCACTGTCTTCTTGCCTCCATGGTTTCTGCTGAGAAATCTACACATAGTTTTATTGGGTTTCCCTTGTATGTGATGGATTGCTTTTTTCTTGCTGCTTTCAAGATCCTCTCTTTCTCTTTGACCTCTGACATTCTAACTAGTAAAGTGTCTTGGAGAACGTCTATTTGGATCTATTATCTTTGGGGTGCGCTGCACTTCTTGGATCTGTAATTTTAGGTCTTTCATAAGAGTTGGCAAATTTCAGTGATAATTTCCTCCATTAGTTTTTCTCCTCCTTTTCCCTTCTCTTCTCTTTCTGGGACACCCACAACATGCATATTTGTGTGCTTCATATTATCATTCAATTCCCTGATACCCTGCTCATATTTTTCCATTCTTTTCCCTATAGTTTCTGTTTCTTTTTGGATTTCAGATGTTCCATCCTCCAGTTCACTGATTCTAACCTCTGTCTCTTGAAATCTACCATTGTAGGTTTCCATTGTTTTTTTCATCTCTTCTATGTATCTTTCATTCCCATAAGTTCTGTGATTTGTTTTTTCAGACTTTCCATTTCTTCTTTTTGTTCATTCCTTGCCTTCTTCATGTCCTCCCTCAATTCATTGATTTGGTTTTTGATGAGGTTTTCCATTTCTGTTCGTATATTCAGAATTAGTTGTTTCAGCTCCTGTATCTCATCTGAACTATTGGTTTGTTCCTTTGACTGGGCCATATCTTCCATTTTCCTGGTGTGATTTGTTATTTTTTGCTGGCATCTGGACATTTAATTACCTTAATTAGTTTATTCTGGAGATTGCTTTCACTTATCTTCCTAGGGTTTTCTTGCTAGGTGAGTTTGTTTTCTATCTGTTCATTGACCTTCAGTTCAGCTTTTTCTGGGCCTCTAGCTTAAATTTTGTTTAACAGAGGGTAATTTTTCAGTTCTTGTTTTTTTGTTTCTTGTCCTGCTTGTAAGGTGCCTTTTCCCTCCCCACCCTTAGGAGGGTCTACATAGGTATTACCGACTCCAGCCAGGTTTTCCCGGACTAAAGTGGCCTCCTTTCGGGGGGAAGGAGTCACCTGCATCAGTTTTCC
This sequence comes from Tamandua tetradactyla, assembly GCF_023851605.1. Taxonomy (NCBI): domain Eukaryota; kingdom Metazoa; phylum Chordata; class Mammalia; order Pilosa; family Myrmecophagidae; genus Tamandua; species Tamandua tetradactyla. The sequence continues at coordinate 69,375,460 of NC_135336.1, read as the reverse complement.
CTGAGGGTGAGACCCAGCAGGTTGAAAGACTTTCCTGTGAAGTCTCTGGGCTCTGTTAGTCTTATCCTGACCAGTATTTGTGCTTGTCTGTCTGCGGGTCCCACCAGCAAAAGATATTGTGGCTCCTTTAACTTTGGAAGGCTCTCCCTGCTGGGGGCGTGGTGGAGACAGAGGAAAGGTTGTAGGCTGATTTTAATGGCTTCAAATTGCCAAGCCCTGGGGTCTGAATTCCTTGAGAGAGGGATTCCACCTGAGTTGCGTTTCACTCCTCCCCTGGGGAAGGTTCAGGTGGGAGACAGCCCTGAAAGCAGCCTGTTTCTGCGTATACCTGTGGCAGTTGCAGCCTGTGTAATCCTGCCGCTGCATCCAGAGGCAGCCAAGCCTCCATAGAAACAGCCACAAATGCCTCTGTTTCATCCCCTTTCCTCTTTTTCGGTTAGCCCAATAGACAACCTCCGCCTTGACCAGTTTCGCCTGAGCTGGGGGCCTATTTTTAGTAGTAAGAATTTGTTTACTAATGCCACAATTGGTGTTTGGTTGGACTCAGTCCCTGCTACTGTTAGAGTCTCTTTCCCTTCCCTCAGGGAAGCCGCCTGTTGGGGAGGGGCACCAGGTGCCGGCCACCGTGACTTGGAGAACTCACAGTTCTGGAGACTCGCAGCCAGTCCAGCTGGTCCAGACTGGGGTATGCTGTGTGTACGGTCACTGCTGTGGCTTCGGGAGCTGTTCTGTACTGTTTCTGTTTATTTAGTAGTTGTTCTGGAGGATGAACTAAAACGCGCACATTACTAAGCCACCATCTTGGCCTGATTGATTTTTTTTGGGAGATAGATTAGATAAAGGTGCCAATGTTGCTAATTTAGATAGACACATCTGCTTAGAATCCAAATATTAAGTTTCAGTGAAAAGCTGAAAGTGGAAATCTAATCTTTTTAATAAGTCAAAGTTTGTTACTAGCATCATGGAGAATGTTAAAGGGACCTTGATAAAAGCACTTTTGTAGAGCAAAACAATCAAGGAATTAAAGCATCATGATGGAGCATAATATGGACAAAAATTTCTTAAGTTTATTTCTTACGAACCGCTCAGAGAGGATGAGGACTCCCATCATGTTCAGATAAGTTTTAAATTATCAGTTCAGCTTCTGCATATTCAGCCCAAGTCCCTCTCTCTTTCTTGTGAATACATCTTTCAATAACTGCTATTGGGTTTTCTCCCACATTTTGAAATAACCAATGAACAATGAGAATTTGTGTTTGCCTCAGGAAGATCTTCTGTGAAACTCTGCATTAATTTATTTCATTTTAAAGGAAACAAATTCTTATGGATGAGTTGGTCATATGGTGAGTAAACTCCTCTTTGGCAAAAAACTGCATGAGCAAACCTGTCCTAGAATCCAGAAACATAGAATAAAGTTTTCTGTACAAGTATAATTCTCTGCAATGATGTAGACAGCTTATCCCCAAAGAACTATTTCCCACCTGCACTTTTATTAGAATAAAACCCTGTATTTAAAGGAAAAATACCCAAGCAGTCATGAAGTAGAAGCAGTTAACCATAGGTGTCCTGTAACTGAAAGGTGTTGAATCTCATTAAATCAAATCAGAGTCACATGGGTATGGTATGACTAAACTGCAATAATCCTTCCTTCCACTGTCTTGGAAAGTGCCACCAGACAATGAAATCAATGGGGTCAATGTCTTGATAAGGTTTTTCTGGATCTCTGCATGTGTCTTTTCCTCTTTTGACAGCATGAAACATTAACAGAGTGTATGCATTTCAGAAAGTTGGTTTCGTCTAGTCCTCTGTGAGTATGTTGGCAGAAATGTCAAGTTCACAACATACAAGATTCATTTGGATCCCAATCAGAATTCTTTTCATTCACCAAATCCTCTGGATTCAGGATGACTGCTGAGTTTGATGGAGATAGAGGGACCTTCCAACACACCAGCACTCTGCAATGGAGCAGTATCTTTCTTGTTTATTGTGGAAACTGGTTGAGGAAGGAGAAACACTCCATTACTGTTTGCATGGAAAATAATCTATTGCCTTTTCTTGTACTGCATTTTTATGTTTAAAAAATACCAAACATAGACTTGAAGCTTAAGTGAAGGTGGAAGACAATGGGCAAGGGAGAAAAAATTGTAGCAAAAGACCTGGATTTTGGCTCTGACCAGTTGTATGACCTTCATTAAATTCTTAACCTCTGGAACTGCGATTTAGCACTGCTGTGAGATTTAACAAGTTAGTGAATGTAAAGCAAGCAGCACATATTTGACTGGCTCAGGTGTATGTTTAATTTTACAGAGTTATAAAAAAAGTCCAATAAACTGATTTTAAATTACACTGTAGTGGAGAAAGCCTAGCGTATGAGCTTAAAATAGCAGTATTACTGAAGTATGTACTGGAAATTACCTTTAGAGGCAATTTTTTCCTTGGTTTGAAAAAAAAGTCTTTATAATGCTTTTGTAAGGGAGTCATTTTGCTTAGCCTGTAGATTGTAAAACAAATTGCTTGGAATCATGATTTAAATGATATATCATAAGAACTGAATATTCAAGTGTTATTAATTTAATTTATTATAAGATAGTGCTTTTTTGAACTGATGGAATAACTCTTGCTGTTTTGCTTTTTTGGAAAGAACAACAATAGGAAGGATTTTAAATACACAAAATAGATTGAAATACTTACTTAAAAGAAGCATTAAAATTAAGTGATATTGATGGGATTCTTCAATAACCTTTGGTCTGGCTTTGGGCCCTCTGTGAGAACATACATTTAAAACCCTCACATGTCCATCATAAAGCCCCTGGGCCTCAAGGAAACCTGACAGTCACTTTGATGGATGTTTTACATTAAGGCATTGGGTTTTTTCTTGGCACTACTCTCTTTCAGCCTATAATGATTATCTAGTGCTTCAGAACTAAACACCCCTAGAAAAATTTCTCCATCCTTACTTTCTGATCAATTGACAAGGGATAAATGTGTGAGCTGATAGAACTGTTAAAAATGTCATTGCCCTTTTGAGGGCCTGGGATGTTTGGGTGGTGGGTTTCAGTGAAGGATGTGCATGTGCCTTGTTGAAGAGAGTGCCTTCATGCAGTGGCATTCAGGAGCAGAGGCAGAATTTAACACAAAGGATCATTCTGTCTCCCCTTGTCTCTTGGAAGTTCTCCCCAAACAACGTTGTCTCAATAGCATGTGGACAGAAAAATGTGGTGTGAGCTGAGGCAGAATGTTTTCTGGAGGCAGCATAGCATTAGTAGTGACCATTTGGATGTAGAGACCATTCTGAAGAAAAATGTGAAATTATGGTTTATGTTAGTTTGAAGCTGTAATGTACCCCAGAAAAGGTCATGTTCTTCTAATTCATTCCTGGGTACAGAACTGTTGTAGGCGGAAGCTTTCGATTAGGTTATTTCACATGAGATGTGATCCAGCTCATTGAACGTGAGTCTAAATCCTCTTACAGAGTCCTCTATAAGATGATAAAACACATACGGAAGTTAAGAGATGCCATCATAGGAGGATAAAACACATACAGAAGAGAGATGAAATTAAGAGAAGTTCACAAAAAGAGCCCCAGAGAAGTTGAGATAAAAAGTTACAGATGGAGAAGCCAGAAGCTGAAGCAAGGAAAACTATTAGTGATGGACCAGAAGATGTTGCCATATGCCTTGCTATCTGACACAGGAGGCCAAACTTGCTAGTAAGTTGTCTTCAGAGAAGCTATCACCCTGTTGATGCCCTAATTGGGATATTTTCATGGCCTTACAACTAAATTTGTAAGATAATAATTCCCCATTATTAAAAGCCAGTCCATTTCTGATATATTGAATTTTATTAGCTTTAGCAAACCACTGGAAGTTTTTAGTTACCAGTGCATGTGAGCAACACATACCTGGCCTTTCCTATGCCTCATTGTAAGATAGAGAGAGATAGTTCATTTCTGTTCATTTATTTCTGTATAATTTGGGGTTTAAAAAAATCATTCAAGGATTTTTCAATAAATGACATAAATGAAGATAAATAGGTAGCCATTTGAAAACAATGATAAAATCCGAATCCATATTTTACATCATAGACAAAAAGAAATGCTTTAGGGATCAAAATGCAAAGAATGAAGTCAAAGAAGTAGTAAAAAAGATAGGTGAATTCCTCTATGATCTCAGTGAGGGAAAGGTTGTTTGACTATGGCTCAACTTCCAGAGGCAATAAATGAAAATATTAATACATGTGTTTACATAAAATAAAAAAAACAACATTTTTCCTTAATAAAAAAATAGCATAAACAGAGTCAAAACAAAACTGTGGTGGTTTGAAGCTGTATGTACCCCAGAAAATCATGTTCTTAAATTTAATTCGTTCCTGCAGATGTGGACCCATTGTAAGTAGGATATTTTCATAAGTAGGATATTTTCATAAGTAGGATCTTAAATTAAGATGTGACCCAACTTTTTCAGGGTGACTCATAATCTTACTGGAGTCCTTTATAAGTGGATGAAATACAGAGAGGAAGACACAGAAGCTGAGAGAGAAAGAGCCATAGAAACAGAGAGGAAGCCACTAAAGACAGAAGAAGGAAGCAATAATTCTGGAAGAGAAGGGAGAGACCAGCAAATGCCATCATGTGCCTCACCTGAGTGCTGGTTTAAAGTTGTTATGCCATGAAACAACCCAGAAAAGCTGTGTTCTTTACATCCAATCTTGCGGGGGCAGACTTACTGTTGGGTGCGACCTTTTGATTAGGTTGTTTCCATGGAGATGCAACCCTGCCCATTCAAGGTGTATTGATTTGCATACTGGAGTCCTTTGAGAGAGCCCAGACAGCTTAGAGAAGCTGAGAAAGACAATGCCCCCAGGAGAAGCAGAAGGACCCACAGGGGCTGACTGAGCCATTTTGAAACCAGAAGCCAGGAAAGAAGAAAAGTGCATTCCCATGTGCCAGAGAACACTGGATGCCAGCTGCCTTTCCTCTGAAAAGGTATCTTTATCTTGATGTCTTAATTTGGACATTTTTATGGCCTTAGAGCTGTAAATTTGGTAACCTAATAAATTCCCTTTGTAAAAGTCAATCCATTTCTGGTATATTGCATTCAGGCAGCTCCAGCAAACAAAAAACACTATGTGAACAGCAGTCATGGATCACAGGCAGCCTATCTTTGGGGAGAAATCAATACTTATTGATACCTTGATTTGGACATCCTTACTACCTTGGACCTTGCGCTGGTTTGAAAGGAGGTATGCCCCCTAAGAAAAGCCATGTTTTAATATAAATCCCATTTCAAAGAATGGTTGTTAAACTGGATTAGGGGATGACATGTCTCCACCCATTTGGGTGGGTCTTGATTGGTTTAATGGAGTCCTATAAAAGAGGAAATATTTTGGAGAATGAGAGATTCAGAGAGAGCAGAACGATGTAACCATGAGATGTAGAGAGTCCACGAGCCAGCAACCTTTGGAGATGAAGAAGGAAAATGCCCCCTTGGGAGCTTCATGAAACTGGAAGCCAAGAGAGAAAGTAAGCAGATGATGCCGTATTAGCCATGTGCCCTTCTAGCCGAGAGAGAAACCCTGACTGTGTTCGCCATGTGCCTTTTCACTTGAGAGAGAAACCCTGAACTTCATCGGCCTTCTTGAACCAAGGTATCTTTCCCCAGATGCCTTTGATTGGACGTTTCTATAGACTTGTTTTAATTGAGACATTTTCTCGGCCTTAGAACTGTAAACTAGCAACTCATTAAATTCCCCTTGTTAAAAGCCATTCTGTTTCTGGTGTATTGCATTCCGGCAGCTAGCAAACTAGAACAGACCTGTAGGCTTCTAGGTTAATAAATCCCCGTGTTAAAAGCCATCCAATTTTATGGTATCTGTATTTCAGTAGCTTTAGCTAACAAAACAAAACTGGGAGAAAGTATTTACCACGTACAGCACAGGTAAAGGTCTAATCTCCCTAATATATAAAGATGTCTTAAAATCTGAAGGACAGAAGACCAAAGACTCTATAGAAAAATGGGAAGAAAACATGGACAAACAATTCAGACACACACACAAGTAGAAAAGATAGAAATTGTGCTCAAACATATATAAAAAGACTCAAACTCACTCATAACTAGAGAAATGCAAATGTAAGGCAATATTGCGTTACTATTACTCATTTTATCAGACTGGCAAAATTTTAAAAGAATGACAAAGTATCATGTTGTTGAAGCTGAGAGGAAACAAGTATTCTTCTACGTTGGTGGTGGAAATGCAAATTGGTACAATATTTTTGGAAGGAAATTTGGCCAAACCTTGCAAAACAACATTTGATATAATTGCCTTTTGACCAGCAATCCCACTTCTAGGAGCCTACTTTGAAGAAATGCCTCAAACAATACAAAAACACATATACAAAATTATTCATTGCAGCATTGTTTAATTGTAAAAACAAACAAACAAACAAAAAGAACAAAAAACATGGAGCCAACCTAAATACTCATACATAAGAGAATGGTTGGATAAGTTATATACATTCACACAAAATAGTATCATCCAGATGTCAAAACAGATTGAGAAAGTTCTCTGGGAATTGAGATGGAGTGGGTTCCATACTTTTACAGTGTTTTCAGATTTAGTGTGTTTCATCTTTTTAGTAATCACTCTAGAGAAGTTAAATGATATGCCCATGTTCTTACACGCACTGACTAGAGCTGAGGTTAAAACCCAGGTAATCTGGCTCCAGATCCCACACTCTAAACCATACATGCTGTGGCTTAAGAGTTTGATTTTCAGAAGTACAAATTATTTATGTAGAAACATATGAAACATCCAGTATCAGAACAGCACAAAGGGAATACTTAAATGTCTATCCACATTTTCAATACCATCGTTGTCACAAATGAATGATGACTTACTACATGGTGCAGGGTTTGAAAATATGATCCACCGTGTGAAATTGTAAATGAGTTATTTGTGGACTGATGCCCGTGATACTTACGGGTGTGTGGATCGTAGAGAATGACAGTGGTGAGTAGTTTTTCTTGTATTCTGATTCTCAGTGATCCCTGTTTGTTTAAATATTTAGGTAGAACACAACTCTTTCAAAATATTGAGTCTAATTATGTTAATATAAATGACATTTTATTCGTTAGTCATTATACTGTAAAATAAGAACAAACTCAAAGACAACGCATTCAGATGTTTGGGCTAGATCAAGCTATTTTAAAATATTTTTCTCTTTTGGATCTAAAACATCTAATTTTGTGAACTTTTGATAAATTAGTTCTGGGAAGGACCTGGCTAATATATATAAATGATCTGTCATTTCAGTAAAAGATTGGATCCTAATCATAGAGTAAATAAAGCTCTCGGGTCCCTTTGAGCATGTCAGTATTGCAGCATATGGAAGGCAGAAGAAAGATTTGAAAAGAAAAAGCAGCATCTTCTGAAGAGACCAAAGATAGCACAGGATCAACTTGGGATTGAAGAAACCACAAATCAATTGAGAAGCTCTGTATGAAGGAAATGTAGCATGATATTGAGAAGTAAGAAAGCTTTGTTCAGCAATAAAGATGAGACATTTTGCTTAGAGCTTTCAGAAATTATCATGAAAAATTAAAGTGATCTAAAGATATTTTTAGTGTGGATAGTAGTTACTAAGGACATGTTTATTATTGAAATTATTGTAGAAGTAACACAATGCAGCCTGAAGAAAAGGGTTATAAAACATTGTTTGATGATTAAATGATTATTCCATCAGGGTGAATTCTGAGTATACTACCAATATCTATAAAATGAATAAAGAAGAAAGTATAGCTAACAATTATTTATTAACTACTAACAACTAAGATTCTGGTAGTGTAAATGCATGTACCATAAAATAACCTCTGTTTTTCTAAGATATATTTGAGTTAATACTAATAGAAATGTGTCACCTGAGTACCAATTTTCAGCAAAGAGCATATAAGCAAAATATTTGCTTAATCTTTGATTCCCATTTAAATCAATCGATAAGAGCATCCTGTTGATTCTCCTAAATTGATGTTGGTAATGTCAATTTGTAAAATTAATTTGGTTATATTTAGAAGTATTGACCAAGTACACAACCTGAATTGGCAATCCCACTCTCAGAGAACACAAGTATTCCAGATATTGCACAAGGAGTTTCATGTAAGAATGCTCATTGTAGTATTTTCTATAGTAGTGAAACATAGGAAACCATTTAAATGTTCATCAACAGGTGAATGGATGAATATGTTGTAGTGTATTTATATAATTGGAATCAAATGCAGAAGTTGACATTTATAAACTAGAGCTATACAAATCATGTATAAATATTTAAGAAAAAAATAAGCAAGTTGATGAATGGTAAAAATATCTTTGATATCTTTTATTTTGATATCTTTGAAAAATTTTTAAATATGCCCCGAAGAGTACATATCATTAGATATTTTTGCACATTGTACAGTATAAAAAAATCTGTATTAGAATTATAAATAGCCTATGGGAAGTGTTTATCTTTGGGGAGGGAGCAAAAAGGATGCAATCCATTTGGGATATATAAAGGGCTTCAGTTTCTCTATCAGTTTAAAAAATCTAATGAGTTTGGGAAAGATTTGGAAGAGCAGTAGATACTTATTACAGTAAAAGTAATATTCAACATTTCCTCTAGTTTAAAATATTTCAAAATAAAAAATCCTTTGAAAATTCTCTTCACTGAACACTTTCCAATAATAACTCTGTTCAATAAAACTTTGTTGTGATTTAATAGATTGATTTAAAAATTATCTGTATATCTATATTTCTCTCTATATATCTCTTGCTATATATATATCTTGTTACACATATACACATGTATATTTCTTAAGTATTTAAGCATTGCCAATTAGTGTTGTGTGAAGCAGCCTAGGTAGTAAGAAACCAACTTCTATTTTAATAGATGCTCAAGAGCATATACAAGGAACATAATAGGATGCTGTATCAATATATATAAAAGATAAAATGAATGACAGATAAGTTAGTGGAATTCTAGAACATTTAGGGAATCATTGATGAGCATCTTTTATGAAAATTGAGAAAATATAATTAAATAATGTGTAAGGCACAATTTTGATAGAACTCAGCTTTACAGAAAAAAAATCACTGGCTCAGTTAAAAAAGAATTATAAAATGTGGAAATCATACTGGCATACTTAAATGAAATTTGACATATCCAATTACAGTGATGTAAAAATATTTTAAACCATAAATTATATGTGATTATATTATATACTACCCAATTCCTCTTAATAAAATTATTACCACAAGATTTTAATATAAGTTCTATGGAATTCTTAATATAATTGAGACTTTATTTGGCGTATCTGAATACCATTTTTTGAAAAGAAATTCCTCTTTAACATTTAAATGCATGCTTAATCAAATTTGTTTTCCATTTGGAATTGGTTGCTAGCAATTTTTAATCAACTTATAATTCAATGTGGATGCAAAACCATTATATTTAAGAAATGCTGTGTCTTCTTTGCCCATATTTCATGGTTGGAGCTTAGATTTTTCATCTACATTGTGGTTCATATTCTGAAGTATGTACATGGAAATGTATTTTAGTCCTTTGAGATTTTGACAAATGCATCTTGATGATAAATGCCATTTATATATGGGCGATACTCATTTCACTTGGAATCATAAAACAGAAGAAAACCTGTTCCTCAATGTGTAAAGGGATATTGCCAAGGGATAAGAAACCTTATTATGTTCTGGAGGCAGAGTAGTTACTAACATGGTAGTGACAATGTGCATGGGCTGACTGACATACATAGCAACCAGAGGATAAAAATGCATAAGAGAAATTCAGCCATGAGGGAATAATTGATACTGAACTTGTCATTCACTGTAAATAGCCAGGACAAGGGAAAAACATGTTATGCAGCTGTTTTCAAGCCAAAATTTGTAGCATAAAACTGTGATTTAAAAAAAATACTCTTTAAATAGAAACACATAGTAAGTTAATAGTAAAATGATGAAACAAACAAACAAAAAAACCCCGTGCCATTCAAATTCTAAACATAAGAGAGCTGAAGTAGCTATATCAATATCAGACAAAGGAGAGTTTAAGAACAGGGACATGATTATGCATAAAGAAAGATACATATAAATGAAAAGATTATTCAAGAAGAGATATCCTAAATAGCATGTGTGAAAAAACAGCTTCAAAATATATGAAGCAAAGCGGGACATAACCAAAAGGAGACAAACATATGTCCATAACTAGAATTGGTGACTATAGCATTTCTCTCTATATAACTAACAAAACAAGTAGAAAAGAAAATCAGAAAGACAGATAATGTGGCTGTTATTACCTAACCTAACTTAAATGACATTTAGATAAAACCCCCTGCGAGAACAAAGTACATATCCTTTTCAAGTGAACTAGGGATGTTCACCACGTGATATATATATGGGGCCATAAAACAAGTCACAACAACTTTTTTAAATGGAAATTATTCTGAATATGTTTTTAGACATAAATAAGAGCCACATTCTGTGACACAGAAATAAAAGGAACACAAATTGGAAAAGATGAAGTTAAGCTGTCTTTATTTGCAAAAAACAATGTGTACATAGAAAACCCTAAGAAGTCTAGGAGAAAAAAGTTATTGAACCAAATATTTCAGTTTAGCAAAGCCAGAGGATGAATGATTGATATAAGAAGCTCAATTATATTCTTATATTCTAGCAATTAAGGTGTGAAAATAAAACCAATGTCATTTACAATAGCATCTAAAATTAAATTAGATATAAATAGTAAAAAAAGATATCTAGAAATTCCGCAAACATTTGGAAATTGAACATCACATTCCTCTTTAACTAATGGTTAAGAGGTTGGCTCAAGTGAGATTAGAAAATATTTCGCACTGGATAATGAAAGCACAGCATATGAAAATTTGTCAGATGCAGCTAAAGCAGTATTTAGAGGGAATTTAAATGCTTTATTAGAAAAGCAAAAATGTCTAAAATCGATGTTCTAAGTTTCCAACTCCAGAGTCTCATCTTACAAAATAAATAATTAAAAGAAATTAACCCTTGTGTAAATAGAAAAGAAGAAACATAAAAAATAGGGGTGGAAATCAATGGACCCAAAGTGATAAGCAACAGAGAAAATTAAATTGAAAGCTGTTTCTATTTCAGGACTAAATTCCATATGTAAATAAGAAAAATAAATGAATTAAAATTTTTGAATGTTTGAATTGGTAATTTAAAACCCTTCTCAAAAAGATAACTCCAGGTGGCATATACTCAATTATGAATTAGATCCAACATTTAACAAAGAATAATATAAATTTACACAAACTCTTTCAGGATATAAGAAAAAACACTTTCCAATTCATTTTGTGTGGTCAGCATTACCCTGATATCCAAACTGGATAAACACATCACATGAAAAGAAAACTACAGACCAATATCTTTCATGAACACAGATACAAAGCCCTTCACAAATATTAGCAAAAAAATTCCAGAAAAATGCAAAACTGATAATATAGAGCAACCAAGTGTGGCTTATCCTAAGAATGAAAATTGGCTTAACATTCAAAAAATATTCACAATCACATACAATATTAACCAAATAATGAGGAAAAGATACAATTTTCTCAATAGATGTACCAAATGCATTTGACAAAATTCAACATCCATTTATGATTAAAAAAAAACAACCCACCATGAACTCTTAGTATACTAAGAATAAAAGGGAACTTCCTCAACTCGTTAGAAGTCATCTAGGAAAACCTACAATTAACATCAAAGTTAATGACAAAAGTGTGAATGTTTTTCTCCATTCACCTTAGGAAGAATGTGAGAAATCCTATTTTATTACTATTCAACACTGAACTTGAGTGCATAGTAAATAAGTCTGCCCTCAAATAAATAAAGGCATATGGGAAAGAAGTACAGTTGTCTTAAATTGCAGAAGACATACTTGTATGCATAGACTATTCTACAAAATCTACAAAAACAGCTAACATCTACTTGAGCAAATATTTGAGTTAACGTCACAAGATACAAAGTCAATATACAAAAATCAATTGGATTTCTACATAACTGTAGTGAACAATTGGAAAATAAAATTTTAAATATAGTACATTTGCAATAGCACCTAAAGTAGGTATACATAGATATGAATTTAACAAAATATTTAACTTGTACACTAAAAACAATAAAACAATACTGAAGGAAGTTAAAGCAGACTTGTATAAATAAAGATAGATATTCATGGACTAGAAGATTCAATATTAAGATGTCAATTCCCTCTAAATTAATCTAGGGACATGCTGTGACTTTAACAAAAAATAAAACTTAAAAATTTGATTTTTAATGAGAAATTAACAGTCTGCTTTTAAAATCTATATGGAAACTCAAAGAACCCAAAACAGCCAAAACAATTTTGAAAAAGAACAAATTTGGAGGACTCATACTATCTGATATTAAAATTTACTGAGAAGTTAAACTAATCAAATCAAGTGTGGTATTATAATAAGGGCAGAAAAATATATCAATGGAAAAGATATTTTGGAAGTCCAAAAGTTGACCCACACATATATGGTCAACTGATTTTTAGCAAGCACAATTCAATAGGAAGAGGATAGTCTTTTCATCAAATTGTGCTGAATCAGATTTCCATCTGCAAAATAGGATCTTTGATCCTTATCTCAGTAATATATAAAAAGTAACTTGAAATTACACATATACAGAAGGTTAAATGTTGAAACGCAAGATATCTAGAAGAAAATATGTGAGAAAATTTTTGTGATCTTGAGATAAGAATGATTTTTTAGGACACAAAAAGTACTAATCACAAAAGGTAAAAAAGTGATAAGCTGGACTTCATCAAAATTAATGACTTTGCTCTTCAAAGACACCATTAAGGAATAAAAGGTAAACAACAGTTTGGGAGAAAATATTTTCCGTTTATATATAACAAATGATATATATATAAATAAAGAACTTCTTTATATATATAAATAACTCAATAATAAGACAGAATACCCTAATTTAAAAATAATCAAAATATTTAAATAAGTACTTCACAAAAAGTGGATATATAAATGACTAGTTAACATGTAGAAATATGCTTACATTATTACACAACAGGGAAATGCAAATTAAAACCACAGTTATGTGTCATTAAACATTCACTTGAATGGTAAAACTTCTTAAAAAGCAAACATAATTCCAAATGTGGGTGAAGATGAAGAGCTAATAGAAATGTCAGACCTTACTGTTAAGAATTTTAATGGGTATCACTGAAACCACCTATGATGATGGTTAAGTTCCTATGCCAACTTGGCCAGTTTAGAGTACCCCAGGTTGTTTGGTCAAGAAGCACCGGTCTAATTATTACTGGGAGGGCATTTCATGGATTTAAATCATTAGTAAGTTGATTGCACCTATGGCTGATTACATCTATAGTCAATTGAGGAGATTGCCTTCAATGGTGAGAATCAGTTGAATGCCTTAAAAGGAGAAGTGATTTTAGCAGTCAGAAGAAAGAATTTCCATCTCTACTTCAGCCAGCCAGCTTCTCCTGGGGAATTCATAAAAAAAAACCTTCATCAGAGTTCACAGCTTTCAGCTTGCCCCACGGAATTTAAACTTGTTTATCCCCACAGTCACATGAAGACAATTTTTATAAAAATCTGTTAATAATATTTACAGAAATCTCCTGTAGATTTTGTGAGAACCCTGACTAATCCACCTCCTAAAACCACTTAGTACCAGTTTCTGTTTTTCTCTCTGTAACTTTTCCATTTGAGCTTATCTTGCAGGCACCGAGCTTGACTGAAAATTATATAACCTGAGCACAGGTTGATCTCTGAGACATCAGTGACAAAAAAAAAAAAAAAAAAAAAATCATTCCTTCAGAACCAAAAATTTTGTTGATATCTAGCTTCTGGCTGCTCTCTCCATGGCTTTCTTTCTTTTCCTGGATCTCATTCTATTTAAAAAGTACCCCACTGGTAGGATTTAGACCCACCTTGATTGGGTTGGGCCACATCTTGGCTGAAGTAATCTCATCAGAAGGTCCTACTTACAGTGGTTTCACACCCACAGGAATGGATTAAATTTAAGAATATTTCTGGAGTACAGAGTTTCAAACAACCACACCCAAGGAAAATATGCCTTTGTTGTTTTATTTTTAATTAAAAAAACACATAAAATAAAAATAAGAGTTCTTGCAAAGGATGTAAAAAATAGAAGGAAAACCAAGAATTTAATTTTCCAGAGTAGATGGGAATGAAGAGACAATATTTAGGAGCTTTAGGAGAAGGATAAGATTTAGAAGAAGAGGAAGAGACCATCCACAATACACTGGACCAACCTGATGACAACTAAGATCATTTTAAAGCACAGACTATATGCTAGACATTTTTATAAGACTTTTCTGTCATTTAACAATCATCAGTGGCACATTACAAGATAGGAACTTTGTCATCATTACCATTGCACAGAAAATTTACAAAAGGCTTAGATCTACAAGTGGTAGAGCTGGGATGTTAACCTTGACAATGTATCCCCAAAGCCCATATGATTACCACTAGACTTACTTTTTTATTTATTTGTTTTACATCTTTCTACTCCTATCTTCATGCACAATGATGGAGTAAATGGATGGAGTATCTCTGAATGTGATGAGGAAAATATAATTTGCTGAATTCTACTTGAGCTAGGACATTTTCTGAAAAGCTTGCACAGATTACTTCCTTTTTTCCACTTGATCTCATTATCCTTTACTGAATAAAAATCTTCTTCAAATTTAGTGACGTAAAACAACTGTCTTTTACATGCTCACGCATTTTGTGAGTACAAAATTTGGACATAGTACAGTGACCTTAGCTTGTCTATGCTACCCAACATCTGGAAAGATTCAGAAGATGCAGTCATTGGAGGTATCTTTACCCATTTAGGTGGGCCCAGAGCATGGGCCCAGTTGGAGCTGTCATCTTCATTGCCTACAAATGGTTTCTTAAGTGACTCGGGCTTCCTGTCTGCATAAGGGCTTCAAAGGTTGTCAGGCTTCATGTCTGGTGACTGTGGGGTCAGAGAGACTGTTCAAGCTTAGAAGCTACATGATCTCTTAATTTCCCACCTTCATAAGTCACAGAATATCATTTCATCATACAGTCACAAGTCTACCCATAGACAAGGAAAGGGACAGAGCTCCACGTTTCAATGAAAAGAGTGTGAAAGTATCTGCAGCCATGTTTTAAAAGCACTATAGTCCTCGTGGTTGTTAGCCTTCTGTGTAATCAACCACCCCAAAACTTAGTGCAGAAGTCAGCATTTTCTGTAAAAGGCCAGATAGTAAATATTTTAGATTCTTCAACAATTCCTCTCACATGTCTCAACTCTGCTACTGTGTCATAAAAGCAGTCACAGATAGTATGTAAATAAATGAGTATGGATGGCCAGATTTGGTCTATGAGCCAGTTTGCTAATCACTGACTTTAAGGGCTTAAAATAATCATTTCTTAGTTCATGGTTCTGTAGGTTGCCTGTTGGAGCAGGCTCAGCTGAGAGGTTTTTCTACTGGGCTCATGCATGCAGCTTCAGTCAGCTCATGATTGAGTTGCAGTTGGATGGCCTAAGACAGCTTCACTCACTCTGCTGGCTGGTGGATGATTTTCAAGATTTGGTTTCGTACCACATGGCTTTAATAGCTGTGCAGACTTATTCATACGGTGGGTTCAGATTAAAAGGGTGAAAAAAAAACTACATCTTTTTATAAGAGAAGCAGATAAGGCTCATTGCAAAGGAGCAAACATCCACAAATATAAAGAATTTGTGATTTTTAACAATCTCCCCCAACTTAAAAATTGTATGGGAAAGGTACAACTGTGATCACTATAGATTTCTATAAGTCTCACTATAGATTTATTGTAGGTCACAGTAGATGAGGAAACTGAGACACAGAAGGTTAAATAAATTACTTAAAAGTTAGATAGCTAGGAAAAGTGAAAGCAGGTTTCAGACAGAGGCAGTCTGACTCTAGACTCCCTGCTCTTAATCATCTTGCTGTTCTACTTTCCTCAGAGCATAAATCTTTCGGGAACATTTTTCCAGAGGAATTTGATGATATCCCAATGCCTGTAATACATTCATGTACTCAGGTCCTAATTCTAGTGTCCTAAAGATATCCAAGAATTTATCATAAATGGTTCCCCTACCGGAAGGCATTGCAGCAAAATTAAGACTACCTTTTCTTAAATTTTATGATGATGCTAGCTACAAATAGAGAAATGTCATGTAGAATATTTAAAATTTATATTTACAGATTTCTGGTCTGACATTGTCCCTGTATCACACTGTATCCTAGTCCCTGTTAGGTCCTCAATAAATGTTAAATTTAATTATGTATATTTTAAGTTTTATTATTTTTAATTCTGCCACTTAGCAAAATCTTATCCCTCATTGAGGCATAGTTCAAATGACACTTATTCTGGGACATCAACTCCCTCTCCCACCCTTTCCCCATCAGACATAATACCTTCCTGGATATGGCTCTATCTTCTTTGTTTGATAGCAATATCTTTAAATGCAATAAAATATTATACACTCTTGATTCCCAGGTTCAAGGACAATGCGTGATACACAGTACATATTAAAATGTATCTGGCTTATAATGATTAAAGTAGTAAGTGTTAGAAAAATAAAATAGTTAAAAATTTGAAATTAGGAAGTCTTAGAAAGCAGATTTATTAAAAGACACATCAGGGTGGGGTCATGGTGGCTCAGCAGGCAGAGTTCTTGCCTGCCATGCCAGAGACCTGGGTTTAATTCCCAGAGTCTGCCCATGTCAAAAAAAAAAAAAAAAAAAAGACACTTCATTCTTTTTAAGAAGATAGATGCCAACTTCATTCCCTTCAAGTTAAATATCACTAATAAATGTTATGAAATTCATAAGCAAAATTGATTATGACTTGTATTATTAAGGAGATTGTGTGCAGATTTGGGGAAGACACAATGCATACAGGAAAGAGAAGGAGAGAAATCCACGGAGCAGTGGACTCTGGAGTAAGTGTTGTCACTGACAGACCTGCTATAGCATTACCTGGGAGCTTGCCAGAAATACTGATTCTTGGGCCTCATCAGACCTATGGAATCAGAATTCGCATTTGAGCAAGATCCCAGGGTGGGTCATACATTTACTTTTGAAAAGCACTCAACGAAAACATTGAGGCTTTTTATTCAATTGACCTTATAAGAATCACAAAGAAATCACTTCACTGCTGAAGAAGCAGATGTGAAATCTACTTATTTGCCTCATTCAGTGACATTAATCCAGAGACAAGAATGTCAGATTTCCAAACTGAATTCACCTAGGGCTGTCAGCTTCTAATGGCTGATGGGAAAATCAAATAAATATGAGGGACTTTGCAATTTCTCAGTGAACAGTTTCCCCCATGGCAGTAGTTGTCTTAGACTACAGAGTTATTTACACCACAAAGAATTTTGGATTTTGATCAATTTCACATTAAGGTTGTTTAGTTTAGGCAGCTGGTGAAACTATCTGAAAGACCTTTATTTAACAGGACAAGATGGCTACCAAAAAACTATGGATACCGTGGTTTAAAGCTATTATTTAGAGTGGGTATAGAATAATATTTGTGACTTGCCCTTTGCCTAGAGACAGAACTTGCTTGGGGAGAGTCTTCTCAGCTATAAGAGAAGGCCTCCATAATATCCATTAATCAATTTAGGTTTCAAAGTTTGCAACAAATCCTATTTCTTACTATCAGTTATTTTTGGTAATTAATGATATTAATGATCATTATTTTGAATATTAAAAGGATGAATTTATGCTTTCTGAAAAACAACTAAAATTTAAAGTTTTCATTCTGTATAAAATGGTGAATGCCTTCACTTTATCCTTTGCTATGTATTTTATATATATAAATCATATAGATTTCTTTTTCTCTGAGGCTTGCTCAAGTTCAGGTACAAAAAAACAAAGGAAAGGAAAAAGCTGTATTCTTCTTTTTGATCTAGTGAAAAACCCAAAATAAGATTAATATTGATTTACACTAAGAAATGACAAATGTTTTAGGTGTGTATATACAGTTATAATAGGTCTCTTATTGATGTACAAGAAAACTAGAGGCATCATGAGAAAATGGAATCATGATTCACTCATAAAAAGAGGTAAGAATTTGATTTTGCAACATTTTAGGTTACAACTATACTAAAGTTCTTCTCTTAAAAATGATTCAGGGTGTGGCTCAGCAGGGAGAGTTCTTGCCTGCCATGCCGGAGACCCAGGTTCAATTCTCAGTGCCTGACCATGAAAAAAAAAAAATTCACACTTGCAGGTGCAAAGGTAGTTCAGTGGTAGAATTCTCGCCTGCCATGCGGGAGACCCAGGTTCAATTCCCAGCCCATGCCCTCCCCAAACAAACCAACAAACAAGCAAATAAACAAATGAAAACCAACCAACCAAACAAGCAAAACTTCAACAAATGGTGCTGCAATAAAGGAATACTCACATGGAAAAAAAGAATGAAATGTGATCCCCGCCATACAGCATACAAAAGAAAAAAAAAAACTAAAAAAAGGTGCTTCAGACAAAATAAACAATTTGACTATCTGAATCTCGTATCTGATTTTTTATTTGCACAATTTAGGCTTTTATCTGTAGTCATCTGTAGAAAGAATTAATGGTCCCTCAAAGCTGTCTAGAACTTCATCACCAGACCCTGTGAATATGCTAGGTTACATGACAAGGGGAATTTATGTAGCAGAAGGAATTAAGGATGTTAATCAGCTGACCTTAAAATAAGGAGAATAACCTGGATTATGTGACTGGGCCCAGTATAATCAAAAGGATTCTTAAAAGTAGAAGAGGGAGGCAGAAGAGAGAACCAGATTGAGTGTAGCATAAGAAATCAACCTGAATTTTGTGGGCTTTGAAGATGAAGGAAGGGGTTATGAACAAAAGAAAGTAAGTACTTTACATCCAAAGCAAAAGCAATGAAAAAATATATAGATAAAGGGAACTCTTCAAAATTAAATACTTCTGTGCTTCAAAGGACTTTGAAGGGTGAAAATGCAACCAGCTCAATGGGAGAAAATATTTGGAAACCATGTATCTGATAAGGGTTTGGTATCCAGAATATATACAAGAACCCTACAAGTCAACAATAAAAAGACAAACAACCCAATTTAAAAATGGGCAAAAAACATGAATAGACCTTTTTCCAGAGAAAAAGTAATGATAGCTAAAACACACTTAAGAAGATGCTCAGCTTTTAGCTATCAGGGAAATAAAAAAAAAAAAACAAAAAAAAACCACAATGAGATAATATCTTATACCTATTAGAATAGAAGGTGTTGAAACAAACAGGAATCTACAAGTCTTGGAGAGGATGTGGAGAAATAGGAACACTCATTTGCTGCTGGTGGGAATGTAAACTCATACAGGGAAGGATGGTTTGGCAGTTTCTCAGGAAGCTGAGAATAGAGTTGCCTTAGGACCTGGAAAATCTGCTACTCGGTGCATACTGAGAAGATGTGAAAAACAGGGATATGCACACTAATGTTCATAGGAGTATTATTCACAATTGCCAAAAGATGGAGGAAGCCCAGGTGTCCATTAATGAATGAACAGATAAACAGAATGTGGTATATGAACACATTGGAATATTATTCAACAGTAGGAAGGAATTGAAGTCCTGAAGCACCTAAAAACATGGATGAACCTTCAGGACATTTTGTCAAGTGAAATAAGTAAAACATAAAAGGACAAATATGGTATGATCTCACTAATGTGAACTAATTATAATATATAAAATAATAGACATAAAGTATAGATTACAAATTACCAGGACATAAAATGAAGCTAAAGAATGGGGAGTGTTAATTATGTTAAAAAACTGAATGAAGCTGCATGTGAGATTGATAGAGGGAGGAGGGCTGGGGACATGAATGAAATCAGAAAGAAAGATAGATGTTAAAGATCGAGATGGTATAATCTAGGAATGCCTAGAGTGTATAATAATAGTGAAATATACAAGGTACAATTTTAAAAATGTTTTTGTATGAGGAAGAACAAAGGAATGTCATTATTGCAGGGTGCTGAAAATAGATGGTAATTAACATTTTAAAATATCACCTTATGTGTGAGACTAAAGCAAAAAATGTTTATTTGTTACAAAATTTATATTTTGACTAGTGCATTTCCTAATATAACTTATGTAAATAGTTTGATTGAATGCCATAAGTACTTGGAATCTCAGGTAGGACATGAGATTTTGCTGGTTTGTCCAGAGTGATGCCCCGATGAATCCCAGAGTGATTCGATCAGTGAGTGGAAAAGTATCTACAAAGCCCCCTTTGGGGAATGGTGAGAATGGGGAGAAATTCAATTTCCCCAAGTTGAATTCTTGATATTCTCACAAGCAGTGCAGACAGCCAAAGCTATAGGCTGAGCCCCCAGTCTTGGGGTTTGTTCATATGAAACTTAACCCCGCAAAGGATAGGTCAAGTCTACTTAAAATTTAGGTCTAAGAGTCAACCCCAAGAGAGCCTCTTTTGTTGCTCAGATGTGGTCTCTATCTCCAGCCAACACAATGAGCAGTCTCACCACCCGACCCCTCTCTACATGGGACATGACTCCCAGGGGTGTGGACCTTCCTGGAAACATGGACAGAGATCTTGGAATGAGCTGAGACTCAGCATCAAGGGATTGAGAAAACCTTCTCGACCAAAAGGGGGAAGAGGGAAATGAGACAAAGTGTCAATGGCTGAGAGATTCCAAACAGAGTCGAGAGGTTATCCTGGAGGTTATTCTTATGCTTCAAGTAGATATCATCTTGTTATTCAAGATGTAATAGAGAAGTTGGAGGAAACTGCTTGAAAATGTAGATCTGTGTTCCAGTAGCCATGTTTCTTGAGGATGATTGAATAATGATACAGCTGTCACAATGTGACTGTGTGATTCTGAAAACCTTGTGTCTGATGCTCCTTTTATCTACCTTGTCAACAAAGGAATAGAACATATGGAATAAAAATAAATAATAGGGGGAACAAATGCTAAAATAAATTTAGTTTGAAATGCTAGTGATCAATGAAAGTGAGGGGTAAGGGGTATGGTAGGTATAATCTTTTTTTTTTCTTTCCTGTGTTTGTTTTATTTCTTTTTTTGAATTAATGCAAATGTTCTAAGAAATGATGAATATGCAACTAAGTGATGATATTGTGAATTACTGATTATGTATGTTGATGTTTTACTTTGTTTCTTTATTTTTTAATTAATAAATTAATTTTAAAAAAGAATGATGAGTGTTGCTTAATATATGCAGAATTGTTATCTAGGTCAAACTTAAATGTTTGGAAATGGGTAGAGGTGATGACAGCACATTATTTTAGGAATAATTAACAATACCGAATTGAGTGTGAATGTGGTGGAAAGGGGAAGTTTCGAGTCATGTATATCACCAGAAAAAAAGTTGAAGGTTAAAACACGGGAATGTATAACAGTGAATCTTGTTATGTGGTCTTGTGTGACATGATTAACTGTACAAATATAAAAAAGTTCTTTCATAAACTTATGCAAATGTATGACAATATTATAAGGATTTAATAATTGAGGAATATACGGGAAAATGTACCTATTGCAATCTATGGACTATAGTTAACAGCAATATCTCAGTATTCTTTCATCAACAGTAACAAATATACCACAACAATACTAAGGGCCAATAATAGGGTTGGGGGGATAAGGAATATGGAGGGATTTGAGTTTTCTTTTCTCTTTATTTATTTTCTGGAAGTGGAGAGAATATTTTAAAATTGATCATGGTGATGTATGCACAACTATATGATGATACTGTGACCATTGATTATATATTTCAGATGATTTGTATGGTATGTGAGTATTTCTCAATAAAATCTCATTTAAAAAGAAAGGAAGCTTGTGGCTTCTAGAAGGTGGGAAAGGTAAGGAAGTGGATTCTCTCCTGGAGCCTCCAGAAAGAAATTCAGCCCTGCCAACACCTTAATCTTAGCCCAGAGTTGAACATCTGCCAGAGAACTATAAGATAATAAATTTATTAAGGTTTGGGTAATTTTTCAAAGCAGCAAAGTAAGAGTAGTATACATTCTTGCATGACTCATACCTTTATGCATGACTACAAAATAAAGACTCCATGTTATATATATTGAGTGCTTCTTATGTGCCAGGAAACTAAAATCTACTATTTTAGTACTTACAAATCTCTGCAAAGAAAATATCCCAAATTTATGGATGAGACAATTAAGCTTATTTAAAATAACTTCCTATCAAGCAATGGTTTAGTAAAGATTTGAACGTAGGAATTTCTAATTTATTTCAAAGTCTTAACTGCCTCTCAGACAACAAGTGTATTCCTGCTTTGGGTAAATTACTCAAATAACTTTCTGAATCATCACTAGACAAGAGCTGAAATTAGGAGTAATTATCCAGAAACAAGCCATAAATTTCAGTAATTAATTTTATTATTAAAGGATAACAGTGGCAAAATTCTATGTAGATAGAAATTGAATGAACGTGAACCTGTCTTTTGAATAAAATACCTAGGCTTTGCATATATATTAATTATCTGTGCTGACCCCAAACAATTATTTCTTGTTTATAACAAATGACCAGAAATGTCAAATATATGGTTCAAATGTTATTTTGAAATGTAAATATGCTTCTTTCCTGGGAAGGAGAAATATTCCTCCCTAACTAATGGAGTGTGAATACATACCCTTGGGTGAGCTCTACTATTGTGATTATGTTGGAATAATCATAATCTGCTGTGATGATCTTTATCATCACCCTCAAACGTTTGGCTGCAGTAGTATAGAACCGTTCCCTAATACAATTCTGTCTTCTGGTGGCCTTATTTTCTGGCTAACCTGTAAACATTTAAATTTGGTGTATTATCTGTGATGTAGCTCTGTATTTTCCCTTTACACCTTCTTGTTCTTTTGCTGAGTAGGGGAACTAGCTAAGAGAGGGATGGCATTGGGATTTTCATTTCTACTGAGAGATGAATAGTTAAGATGAAAAGTCAAACTCTCACTTTTCCAGCAACATTGCATTTTCCAACAACTGACTCAGTGGATCAGCAGGCACTTTTAGTGCCATCTTGCCAGGTATGTGATTTACATTTGATACATAATTCAGATTTTGGCCTTTCACTTCCTTACCTTTTAGATCACAGACCTCCCAGGGGAAAAGAGTGCTCAGATCCTAGAGGAGAGGAGTGAGTCTCATCCTTCAGCAGGTCATTAAAGGAGCCCCATCTGGTCAACTAGAACCTCACAATATTACCGTGTGATGCAGAGACAGGGGAACATTGTAGTGGTCGCAAATTTAATAAAGATTCATTGAGGAGAACAAGCCTTTCAATGATAATTGTGAACTAAGGAAAATGTTTTTTCCTTTTTCTGTCGTGGAAACAAAATGAACAAAACAAAATAATAAAATAAAATGGAATAAAATAAATTTTTACTTAACTAAAATTTGAATTAAAATAAATTCTCATCCTTATTCTTTAATACATAGGCTTAAATAAAAATGCTTATGATGGTTAGATATTTTTCTGCCTTTTTGGGGCCAAAAGAAAAATATCTTGCAAATTATTTTTCGATATCTCTGAATCAGACTCTTTTTACTCAACTTGAAAACCTAAATTTTGTCCAAATCCAAATGTTCATAAATGGAAGATATTTAAAAATATAAACAAATAAAACAAGTAAAACAGACTCTGTTGCTGAGAATCAGAAAAGGACTGAAAGTTTCAAGTGTTAATATGACACCCAAGAAATATGCCAACTCTTTCTGACCTGTAAAGACAAAAGTAACTGCAGTGTCCTGATTTTTGTTCATATCAATATGATAGTACCCAAATCTTCCATTCACAAGATGCTAGTTATGTTTCATAATTATCAACAATATTTCATAAGACACGCAGATTCCTATAGTTGCCACTGCTCAAATTTATCTTGGAAATAAAACATTAAAAAATATTCACATGCCTTAAAATTTACCTAGAATAGCTTATAAGAGAGGAACACCTAGTTCTGCATTTTAGAATTTGCTCTTCCCATATTACAAGAACGTGCTTTCTAACTGGCTTGCCACATCAGAATTTAAACTCTTGTAGCATGTCTCACCCTGTTATCTTAATGTTGAAATTGTTTCCTTGCTTAATGAGTCAAAAAGAAATATGAAACCCAAATGATGTATTCTGCTGTTTACCCATAAACACTTCCAGAATATCATGCCCAGTTCTTTTGAATGAGATTAAAAGAACCCACAGCTGTGTGCTGTTTTGTCCAGGTTGTGCTGCCTCCTTATCACTGTCTGCATGGAAATTCTCCATCATTAACTCATCTCGGCATTAATCTTAGTTGCTTTCAAATCAACATCTATTGTTTGCCTTAAAATATAAACAAATAAAACAATAAATGTTTTGAAATCTGATTATTTACATGCTTCCAATCTGATACCCCTTAATGTCTTGCCTTGGTTTGGCCCTCATGGTTTCATGCTCTTTAAATCCAAGGTTTGATAAACTAGTACACTTTTCAGACCCCTGAAAGAAATGCTACGGGCAGATCTCTCATGTCTGGCAAGAAGGAACGATGCAGTGAAAACTCATGCCAATTTTTTTCATTTTGCGTTAAAGACTTTGGTAGTGAGTAAATTGCAAAATAATGCTACTGAACTACTGTTATTACTTGGAGGACGTTTAATGATGTAACACAGGGAATCTCTCCAGGGGGATTCTATTTTCATGTTAGACCCCAAAGTGTAAGTGGCTGTTTCTGGCAGATACCGGAATAAAACACCATCATTCCTAGGGGATAAGAGAAGGCTAACGGCTATAAGAATACAGATGCACAAAGATTTGAAAATGAGAATACCATTCCTAAAATAATATGGAAGGCAGGGAGTAGGTATTTTTGCACATGTATCAGAAGGACGTAATTAGTGAGATTTAAGGGTTTGAAATGCAGACTAAGAGCTAGTAATGAGGGTGCTAAAAAAGAAAGGAATTGCAATCGAGTAGAAGATTTGAGGCAACAGTAAGGAATATATATTTTCTGCAAGATGGGAAAAATTAAACCAAATTACTTTATCCATATTGGTTAAGGTCTTCCACTGTTTATCTAATAAAAGGTCAATTCACTTTTTTTTTTTTTTTTTTTTTGCATGGGCAAGCACCGGGAATTGAATCAATTCGCTTTCATACCAGAATTCCATAGAACATCTTTTGTGGATTTTGCATGTATTTATGTTTAAATCATATCAAAATAAAGAAATTACATTCTAAAATGTTGAATTTAGTCATAATCAACTAATCCTTTTCTGGTTATCATGAAGTTGTATTTAAGGAATAACTTTCTGGTGATATTATTTAACAATGTCTTAACTGATCAATCTCTTCTAATGATAACAGATTGGATTCCAGGGCTCACCATTGGAGGTGAAGAACAAGTAAGCACAGATAAGGGACAACCCTAAGGGGAATGTGCCTTTAATAACTTATTTTTTTCTTTTTGTCTAGAACATACTGAGAAGGAAGTGATTCTGCCTTTTGCTCTTGACATAATATCATCTTAATATGAAAGTAATCAAGTATGCCCAAGAGGATTAAAACTGTGATGGTAGCTTCACATACATAGCATAACATTTAAGAAAGAGATTGGATTTTGAGTGAGACTGCCTGGGTTGGAATCCTGGGTCAATCTCTCCTATTTTCTTTTTTCACATCTTTTGAGGTTAATGTATCATCTCATCTGGTGGTAGATGTTGTTCATCTGTTTATAATTAGAGAGAATCAAGGAGATTAAAAAATGACTTCACAGCTACTATCGTCCCAGAAGTCCCTTATTTGTTTTTGAAAAAGAGAAATTACCCTTATTATATATGTTCTCTCTTGTCTGAAAGAACGTATCAGCTTTTTTTTTTTAAAGGAAATTGCTTCTTAATTTTGGGCCATAAAAAAAGAAAGTTTGAGAGTTAATGACATGTCAGAAGCTTTCAAATCTATTTTCTTTCACATTAGAAGAAATTTTTACATGCTCGAATATAAAGGAACATTGTAGAAACGCCAATTTTATGACAACGTCTAAGTTTAAATTTTTGTTTATAGATATAACAGATTTATTATAATTGATAAATTACATTACTAGGGTAGAAATGTCCCTGACATATTTTCTTGTCCTTAGGATAAATAGGAACTAAATAGTAGGTAGCCAAAGAAAGTTTCAATTACAAGGAAATAAAGATGATTATGAATTTGTAATAACAGAAGAAATCCAAGCTTATGCTGCTATTGGAGGAGCTTATAAAATAGGTATCCCATAATGTAAATTTCACATACATGAATCACATATTTTCAAAAGTATTGAGATTCTTATTAGTCTTTTCTTAGTTTTGTTTATCTTTAAAGTAGTAATGGGTGTAATTTTCTTGAATTAAAATAAGCTGTAGGTTCTTCTTCATGGATCATGGTTCACTTTAATAGTAAGACATTATTGTTAACAAAGGAAGAGTGATTTTAACAGATGACAAAACTGATGCATCCTTTGGTGCTCATTTATAGTGGTTAAATGGGATTTAGTGAATTGCTAGCAAACTGGTATAGTTTGTATAAACGTATTTTATTGCCAATTTTGAGATACAAATATTTCTGTAAATTGAATGTCTAATATTTTTTAATCTCTCCTAATTCAAATATTATTGTTTTGTCAGTCATTAATCCAAGAATAAATGGGTAAGGTTGAAATGAAATAATTTTGATACACAATAAATAAGAGTCTAGTAATAATTAGACCTATACAGAAATGGAATGCCCTACTTAAATATAAAGTGAACTTCTTTTTATTAGAGGCATTAAAGCAGTTCTAAGAAACATTCTTACAGAGAAAATTCATGTATCTGATAGAGATGTGTACAAGTTAACTTTGGAGTATTTCATCAAATTCTGGAATGCTATCTTTCTATGACCATGTGTTAGTTTGCTAATGCTGCCAGAAAGCAATACTGCAGAAATGGAACGGCTTTTAAAAGGGAATTCAATAAGTTACAAATTTACAGTTGTAATGCTGAGAAAACATCCAAACTAAAACCAACAAGAGGACTTCACTCAAGAAAGGCTGTTGCCGTCCAGAACACCTGTCAGCTAGGAAGACACGTGGTGGCATCTGCTGGTCTTTTGCTCCTGAGTTCTGTTGTTTCTAGCCTCTCTTTCCTATTAGGGTTCCTTATTTGGCATCTGTGGGCCTTCACTTAGCTCCTGTGGGACACAACTCTGGATTCTGGCTTACTTAGTATCTCATGGGAAGTCACGTGGCGATGTTTGCTGGGTCCTGCATCTCCAAATATCTGGATCTCATGTTGGCTCTGTCAGCTCTGAAGCAACTGTTCTCCAAGCATCTGCATCTGCTAGGAGGTATCTCTAAAAATGTTTTCCTACTTAAAGGACTCTAGGAAACTAATCAAGACCCAACTTGATAGGTGGAGTCATATATCCATTCAATCAAAAGGCAACATCCACAACTGGGCATGTCACATCTCCGTGAAGATAATCTAATCAAAAGTCTCAGTCCTACGTTATTAGATCAGGATTAAAAGAAAGGGCTGCTCTTAAAAGATTGGATCAGGATTAAAACATGGCTTTTCTTGTGTATGTAATACTTTCAAACCTGCACATTCCACCCTCTGGACTTCCAAAAAGGCATGTTATTTCCATGTACAAAATACTTTCACTGCATCACAGTATCACATAAGCTGGAAATCATTTCAGTAACATTACAAATACCATACACAATTAAAAAAAAAAGTACAAAATCTCACCAAAGTCAGTCAAAAGTGTGGTTTGTTCCAAGGCAAAGAATTCTCCTCTGGCTCTGGACCTATGAACTTTAGAACAAGTTATCTGCTGCCAGTATACAAAGATGGACAGCCATAGAATGTATGTTTCCATTTCCATAGGGAGAATTTGAAAGGAAAAAAAGGGGTCACTGAACCCAAGCAGTTCTTAAAACCTGAAGGTAAACCCCATTGAATTTCAAAGTCTGATAGTCATTTCACTGTGGGACTTTTAGAAAGTAGCAGCCCCAGCCTTTTCAAGGGCCTATGCAGTGGTTCTGCACCCTCCAAACATTGGGGTGGTTGCAATCTTGAGGGACAATGGGAAGATCACTGTGATGGTTAGGTGCCAGTGTCAGCTTGGCCATGTGATGATGCCCAGTTGTCTGGTCAGGTAAGAACTGGACTGACCATTGCTTCAAGGATATTCTGTGGTTGGTTGAAAAACTGGAAGACTGCTGTATTAAATCATCAGTCAGTTGATTGCAGGTATGGCTGATTACATCTGCAATCAACTAAGGTGTGTCTTCCACAAGAGAGACATTCCAATCATTTGAAGATTTTTAAGGGAGAAGAGAGTTTTTCACTGGCTTTTCGGCAAGCAAACCTCTCCTGTGAACTTCACCCAGACCATTCATTGGAGCTGCCAGCTTTACAGCCTGACTTATGGATTTTTGACTCTTCCTTTCCCACATTTGTGTCAGACGTCTTATAAATCTCATATTTACAGATCTCTTTTGTTGATTCTGTGTCTCTAGGAAACTCTGATTATTACAAACACAATTTTCTTAGCTACACCCTTTCCAAACTTTGAGGCAGCACCTGGGATCTCTGCTATCTCTGGGGCACATGCTCAACCCCTCTAGAACAATGGGATGGTAGCCAGGCTTTCCCCAATCCCTGGTTTATGTGCTCGATCCTCTCTGAAGCCTGAGGTGGCAAAATCTTTCCTACGCATTAAGGACAAAGGCCACCCCACCCTCTGCCTTCGTGGCAAACTCACCCTCTCCAAGTATATGGGTGGGTCTGCTCTTGTGGCCTAAGGATTTTTAGTTTTAGACCTTAGCTTCCAGGGTTCTGCCTCTGAGGTCATTTCTTCTTCAATTTGTCCCTTTTTGGTCCCTTTTCGTACAGACTGGCAGTGGTTCCATTTAGACTTCACAAAAAATTTGTTGATTTTTCATGTACTACACAAGGATCAAAGCCATTACACAATAAGACTTTCCATAAAACCTTTCTGGGTAACTCGTCTCCAATCCTCATTTGTTCTGTAATGGCTGGCTGCTTTCAAGTTTGATTAAATCCTCATGTGTGGCCCTATTCACTGAGATCTCACTTTCTGGATGTCTAGAATTTTCCAGATCATCAGTTTCTGTTTTCTTTGTACACAAGATTTCTGTTCTCAACTTATCTCATTCCTCTCACATTTTACTATAAGCTTAAAGAAGCTGCCAGGCTGCATTTTCCACATTTAATTTGGAAATTTCCTCAGCTAAGTATCCTGGGTTGTCACTTTTAAATTCTAACTTCCATCCAACAGACCTACACAATTTTGCATGATTCTGTGACACTTTAAAACAAGGGGAGCCTTCCTTCCAGTTTGTAATGGCACATTCCTCATTTCTGTCTTAGGTCTTGTCAGAGGTATCTTCAGAGTCCATATTTTCTACCAATAGTCTCTTCAAAGCATTGTAGGCCTTCTCCATCAAGATCCTCACAACTCTTCCAGAATCTTCCCCTTATCCATTTAGAAACTGTTTCAACATGTTTGGTGTTTGCAAACTGCAGCACCCCACTTTTCTTCTACCAAAATCAAGTGGATAAGATGACCCATACCATGGATACAAGTCATCCCATTTCTCCATGCACTCCTTTCATTGCCAGTGGGCTCATGAACAACATGGGCCTGGTAGTAGGGATGGAGTTTATGCAAGGGCTCAGGCACAAGGACTTCCACCTACCAGGGCTGAGTTGGCTATGGACACTGCTGAGTGCCCAATCTGCCAGCAGCAGAGACCCATAAACATAGTTTATGATATGGCACCATTCCCCAAGGTGATCAGTTTGCTACCTGGTGGCAGTTTGATTACATTGGAGCATTTCCGTCATGGAAGGGGCAGTAATTTGTTCTAATTCTAATACACACATACTCAGGATATGAGTTTGCCTTCCCTGTATGCAGTGCCTCTGCCAAAACTACTCTATGTGGACTTGCAGAATGCCTTATCCACTGTCATGGTGTTCCACACAGTCTCATCACAGGAAACGACTTGTGGGAATGGGAACCTACTCATGGAATTCTCTGGTTTACACATTCTGCATCATCCAGAGGCAGCTGGGTTGATAGAACAGTGGAATGGGCTTTAGAAGACCCAATTATGATGCCAACTATGGTGTCTACCTTGCAGGGCTGAGGCAATGTTCTCCAGGTGGCTGTGTATGTTCTGAATGAGCATCCACTGTGTGGTGCTCTTTCTTCCATAGTCTGAATTCACGGGTCCAGGAATTAAGGTGTAGAAATGGGAAATGTACCACTCACTGTCACTCTTAATGATCCACTAGAAAAAATTTTGCTTCCTGTCCCTGAAACCTTAAGCTCTGCTATTCTACAGGTCTTAGTTCCTAAAGGAGGAATGCTTGTACCAGGAGACACAATAATGACTCCATTAAACTGGAAGTTAAGACTGTCATCTGGCCATTTTAGGTCTCTTATGTCTCTGAATCAACAGTCCAGGGAGGGGACTACTGTACTATCTGGAGTGATCAATCCTAACTATCAAGGGGAAATAAGACTGCAACTACACAATGGAGCTAAAAAAAGAATTTTTCTGTACTACAGAAGATCTCCTAGGGTGTCTCTTAGTATTACCATGCCCTGTGATTAAAGTCAATGGAAAACTGCAGAACCCAATCCAGGCAAGTCTACCTATGACCCAGAAACTTCAGGAATAAAGGCTTGGGTCACCCCATCAGGCAAAGGACCACAACCAGCTGAAGTGCTTGCTGAGGGTAAAAGGAACATGGAATGAACAATAGAAGAAGGTAGTGATACATATGAAGTACAACCACATAACCAGTTACAGAAATAAGTATTGTGATGCTATCACTATTTTCTCCCTGCTTGTTATGCATATGTTTATATTTGTACATAAAGCAAATATTTTATTTTCCTCTTATTATATGACATAAGTTGTACTGTTCGTGTTATAGTATCTAAGTTATAGGATTTCAAGTTTAAGAGTGAATGCTACCTCAGGACTTACACCCTATTCTGGCAAGATCTAGTGCATTTCCAGCTGTACACAGACAGTTGAACATTGTTAGGTAAAACATATGTCTGTTATTGTGTTCTGTTTAGAAATTAAGCATATTTCAAGGTGATGTGTATAGCTGCCAGGTTGACAAAGGGTGGACTGTGATAGTGGGTTCCTGTATCAGCCTGTCCAAGTGATGATGCCCAGTTGTCTAGTCAGGTAAGCACTGGCCTAACTGCTGTTGCAAGGATATTTCATGACTGATTGATAAACCAGAGGCAGTTTTATTAAATCGTCATACAGTCGACTGCAGCTGTGACTGATTACATCTATGGCCAACTAAGTGCCTGTCTCCCACAAATGAGGGAATCTAACCAATTGGATTTGATCCATTCAGTTGAAGATTTTTAAGGAAGAAGGGAGAAATTTCTCTACTTCATCACCCAGTGAGCCTCTCCTGTGGAGTTCTTCCAGGACGTCATTGGAGTTGCGAGCTTCCCAGCCTTCCCTACAGATTTTGGACTCTTGCATTCCCATGGTGCATGAGACACCTTTATAAAGCTCATATTTACAGATAATCTCTTGGTGGTTGTGTTCTCTAGAGAACCCAAATATAGATCATATTTGAATTTGTACCAAGATGAAATGCCTAGAACATTTCAATATTAATTATCAATAGTTTTATGATTATTTCCACAAATGTGTTACTTTTCATCGTAAAAGTAATACATGTAAAGTAACACATGCACATGATAATTAAGCGATAAGGAGTATTAAACAAAATCCAAATTACCTGTCATTTTTCCTCATTCCTATCTCCTAGTTGTAGCCAGTTTTAATGATTGCTATTTTTAGTTCTTTAGAGAGTTTCCCAAAATCTGAATAGTATGCATATGTGTCTATTCTTTATTAGATTTAATAAATGTAAATGTAATTTATCTGTTGTTTTCCATCCGAGAAAAATAATAAATTCACCATTATTACCTGTCCTTCTGTCCCATCCTTCCACGCAAGCTGTTATATTTTTGTTTTTTGATTTAGTTATAGCTCTAAGCTCTATTCTTGTTCTATCAATTTTCAGCTTTGTACATTTGAAGAAATAAACATCCTAACTCCACTCTTCTTACTTTTATACATGAGAGTCTATAATGTTTGTAATTGTTCTGTGCTTTAATTTATGCTAAGTCTAAAAATTGAAATGCATTAAACTTTGATTTTACTTTACTGTTTATTTACATATTACGCACTACAGCTCTTTAGTGTGATTGGATCTGAAGAAAAAATTATGCTATCCTATATGTCATTCATAGAAAAATGTTCCAAGTTTCAAGACCAGATAGATTTATTTTATGTTTTCATTTGCTCAAAATCATGCCTGCTCTGAGAGACTATAATTCCATAACACTATAATTAATGATATTTTTCATCCATATGAGAAGCCCTTATTCATAGGAACTAAACTTTTTGAATCTTTATATTTCTAAAATCACTTTTAGTTTCCCTCCAAGTATAAAGGGCTTGAATAGGTATAAAGTTTTAGGTTCAAAATCTTTTCCCTTAGATCTTTGATACATTGTTCCACTGACTTCTAGAATCCACAGTTGCAGATCACTTGCCTATTGCATTTTAGGTTTCCTACCTGTGGATGGATCTTTTCTTGTTCTCTGGAAGCTTTTAAGACCCTCTCTTAAGTATTAGTGGTCTAAAGTTTCACAATGATATGTCTAGGGGTGGGTACTGAAAAGTTAATTCTGCTTGTCATCTGGTGGACTCTTTTGATCTGAAACTTCCATTCTTTATCACTGGAAAATTCTCTTCCATTTTTCTTAGATAATTTCGATTTCTCAATCCCTCAGATCCCTTCATATCCCCACCCTTTAGAACACCTATTAGATAAATGTTTAATATCCTGGTTTGGTGCTTCATGCCTGTTTTTTCTCACAAACTCATGGTAATAGCTATAAGAACATAATTTTTCCTTTTTGAAATGAGTATAGGCATTCCTGCATTCCCTACCCCAAACAATTCAGGATCAAGAGCTTTAACTTCTAAAGAATGCTTTAAAAAATACAAAATTGCTACTTTTGTGGCTGCTTAGCACGTATTTTAAATTTTTTTTCAAAAATAACTTTTTGAAACAAGTCACACTAAAGTTATTTTAGATTTTATTATTTTATCTCTTTTTGCTATACTTTAATTTTTCCCTCCATACTCAAACCTCGCATTATGAGAAAAAATGGAAAGAACATCTATGCCTGTGAAGAAGGGGTCTCACATCACACAATCATGAATTAGAACTGCCTGAAGCTACATAAACTCTTGCAAATAATTGGATACTATTGAATTTATCATGAAGGGGGTTTGGGAGAAAACTGACCTTTAGATGCTATCTTTTTTCCTGAAGCCTCCTATCAATTCTAGTTGTATAGTCCCATTATTCAGAGATTTTGAAGTGAAAACTTCTACTTTCATGATTTTGATTTTACCTCTGAGATAAGAATATTTCCCGGGTAGCATTGCTCAGGTATGTTAGGTACCTCACATTTTTTTTTTTTAATTTATGGTTTAGAGCTAGAAAATAAATTTCTGTGAGACCAGGAATCTTATTACTTTTATATTTCTGGATCCTCCTACAGTCTAGTTTCAAACATACACAAGTATAAAAACTTTGGATGACTATAGGAAGGAGGAAGTATTGGCGGTCATCAATGTTAACATGTGATAAGGCTGGGGACCCTTGGGGTACAGCCTAATCATTGTTAGTTCAGATTTTAGTTTTATGGTACAATTTCAGACTTACAACATACAACTCGGCTCTATTATTATCAAACTGCTCTTTTCTCTTTTGCCTGATTTCTACATCTTTCTCTCCATTATTTCTTAACTCAGAGACTCCCCTGGATTTTAATATGCTGCTGGATTTTATTTGCAAATATTTTTTTTTTTTGAGATTTTGTATATTTATATTCACTAAAGAGATTGGTCTGTAATTTTCTTTTCTGATAGTATCTTTGCCAGCTTTGGTTTTAGGGTGTGTTGGTTTCATAGAATGAGTTAGGTAACTTTCCCTCCTCTTCAATTTTTTGAAGAGTTTGAGCAGGATAGGTACTAATTCTTTCTTGAATGACTGGTAGAACTCACATTAAAGCCAGCTGGTCCTGAACTTTTTTTTCTTGGAAGTTTTTTTGATGATTGATTCAATTACTTTATTGGTATTGGTTTGTTGATGCCATCTATTTCTTCTTGAGTCAATGTTTTCTATTCATGCCTTTATAGGAAATTTTTTTTAACTTGTTTAATTTGTCTAGATTGTTAGCATATAGTTGCTCACAGTACGCTTTTATTATCTCCTTTATTTCTGTGGTGTCAGTAGTTATGTCCCCACTTCCATTTCTGATTTTATTTATTTACATTCTCACTCTTTTTCCCTTTGTCATCTTAGCAAAGGATGCATCTCTTTTATTGGCTTTCTCAAAGGACTATGTTTTTATTTTTATTGATTCTCTCTATTGTTTTCATATTCTCAATTTCATTTATTTCTGCTCTAGCCCTTGTTATTTTTTTCCTTCTTTTTCCTTTGAAGTTAGTTTGCTGTTCTTTCTCTACTTCTTCCAGGCAGGTGAGCAGTTAATCCCATGATTTGTTCTCTCTCTTCTTTTTTTTTTTTTTTTACATGGGCAGGCACCGGGAATCAAACCTGGGTCCTCAGGCTTGGCAGGCAAGCATTCTTACCTGCTGAGCCACCGTGGCCTGCTCTCTCTCTTCTTTTTAATATAGGCATTTTGGGCAATAAATTTTCCTCCCAGCAGTGCTTTTGCTGTATTTCATTAATTTTGATATGCTGTTCTTTCATTTTCATTTGCCCAAAGATATTTACTGATATCTCCCTGGGCTCCATTGTTCCAGCCTCTGTTCCTGTGGGGTTTCCTCACTCTGCTTCTCTAGGGCTGGTTTTCATCTCTTTGATTCTCTTGGCTTGCTCTTGGTTTGGCTTGCTCAACATCTCATGGCAACATCTGCTGGGCTTTAAGCATCTCTAAACATCTGTCTCTGTTCTCCATATGGCCACATCTGTGTTAACTCAGCTGTGAAGGTTCTATCAGCTCTGAGGCTTCTGTCATTTCTGACTCTCTCCAACATATTTCCTCATTCAAAGTCATACTTGGAATGGGTGACATCACATCGCCATCTAATCAATGGATCATATCCACAATTAAGCATGTCACACCCATGGAGATAATCTAATCAAGTTTCCAACCTACACTACTGAATCAAGATTAAAAGAAACGGTTGTTCCCACAAGATTGGATCAGGATTAAAACATGGCTTTTTTCTGATACATAACACTTTCAAACCAACACATTCAACCCTCTGGACCTCAAAAAAGACACTTTTTTTTTTATAGCACACATTCACTCCATTACAATATCACAAAACCTTAAAATATTCCAGTAACAATACAAATACAATACGAAGTTAAAACCTGTATAAAATCTCAAGTCAGTTATAGGCATGGTCTATTCAAATGCAAAAATTCTCTTTTGGCTCTGGACCTATAAAACTTGGAACAAGTTATCTGTTTCCAATACAAAGGAGGGACAGTCATAGGTTCATGTTTCCATTGTTGTAGGAATAAACCAAGAGGTAAATAGAGGTCACTAGACCCAGATATTTCCAAAAACCTGCAGGGTAAACTCCACTGAATTTCAAAGTGTGAGGGTCATTTATCCTCAGGTCTTTAGAAAGCGGCAGGCCTACCCTTTCTGATGGTTTATGCAGCAGCTTTGCTCTTTCAAATGCTGGTGTGAAGTGCACCCTTGGGAGACATTGAGGAGCCTACTTTATTCCTGGCTCCACCCTCTTTCAGCATTGGGTCTGCAACTGGGTTCTCTGACAATTCCAGGATACCCTCTTGACTCCTCCTGAACAATGTGGTAGCAGCCAGGCTCTCCCCAACCCCCAGTTTATGTGCTTCACCCTTTCTGAGGCCTGAGGTGGCATAACCTTTCCTGAACAATGAAACCAAAGGCCCAGTCTCTGCTTCCAGGCAAACTCATTCTTTCCATGTATATGGGCTAGTTTGCTTTCCTGGCTCAATTTTTTCTGGTTCCAAACCTTAGCTTCCATGGTTCTGCCTCTGAAGTTACTTTTCCTCCAGTTTTACCCTTTCTGTCCCTTCCTGTCCAGACTGGCAGTAGTTCCATCTATACAGGTCCCAGAACACTCTTGTCAATTTTCTATGCAGTAGGCTGGAATCATGCTCATCAGACAAAAGGACTTTCCAAAAGTCCTCCCTGGATAACTCCAGTCAAATCCTCACTTATCCTTTAATGACTGACTGCTTTTATGTTTGTTCAAATACTCATGTAGGGCACTATTCTCTGGGGTCTCCCTTTCTGGAAGCCCAGAATTTCCCAGAGCATCAATTTCTAGTTTCTTTGTACCCAAGAGTTCATTTCTCAACTTCTCTTTCCTTTCACATTTTACTATATGCTGCAAGGAGCAGCCAGACTGCATTTTCCACATTTAGTTTGGAAATTTCTTTTGCTAAAAACCCAAGTTCAGCACTCTCAAATTCTGCCTTTCATTTACAAAGAGTTTCTTCCTCAAGTTTTCAATGACATGTTCATCATCTCTGTCTAAAGCCCTATCAGAAGTGTTCTTAGAGTCCACATTTCTACTAACAGTCTCTTTAAAGTTTTCTAGGCCTTCTCTATCAAGTATATCACAGTTCTTCCAGAATATTCCTCTTACCCATCAAAAAAGGCATTCCAAAATGTTTGGTATTTGCAAGCTGCAGCAGCACCCCACTTCACCAGTACCAAAATCTGTGTTAATTTGAAAGTTGCTGAAATGCGATATACCAGATTTGGGATGGCTTCTGTTTTAGTTTGCTAGCTGCTGGACTGCAGTATGCCAAAAATGGAATGGCTTTTAAAAAGGGAAATTTAATAAGATACAAGTGTTCAGTTCTAAGGCCATGAAAATCTCCAAATTAAGGCAAGTCTAAGAAATATGTCCAAACCAAGGCACCATCAAGATGTTACCTTCACTCAAGAAAGGCCAATG
The DNA here is from genome assembly GCF_023851605.1 of Tamandua tetradactyla. NCBI lineage: Eukaryota > Metazoa > Chordata > Mammalia > Pilosa > Myrmecophagidae > Tamandua > Tamandua tetradactyla. The sequence goes on along the minus strand of NC_135336.1, from coordinate 69,338,257 downwards.
AGTTCAGCGTTTCTCTCCCAACTGGAAAGGCATGTAGTGAACATGGTGACAGTCTCTTAGCTTTCTCTCCTGGTTTCTTGCTTCATGAAGCTCCTCAGTGGTGTTCTCCTTCTCCAAAGGTCATTGCCTGGTAAACTCTGTGGTTCTCTCATCCTTCTGTCTTGGTTCTACAGCCCTCTCCTCATTCTCAAAAAGGAACTCTCTCCAAATTCTTTCCTGTTTTATAGGATTTCAAAAAACTAATCAAGACCCACATAGAATGGGTGGAGATATATCTCTATCTAATCAGGTCTAATGCCAACAGTTGATGGAGTCACATCTCCATGGAGATAACCTAATCAAGTTTCCAACCTAGAGTACCAAATAAGGATTAAAAGAAATTGTTGCTCTCACAAGATTGATTAGGATTGAAACTTGGCTTCTCTAGGGTACATAAATCCTTTCAAACCAGCACAGCTTCCAAAAAGGGGTATTTAATAAGTTACAAGTTTACAATTCTAAGGAAGTGAAACTGTCCAAATTAAGGACTAATAAGAGGTTATCTTCACTCAAGAAAGGCCAGTGGGTCTGGAACAGGTCTATCAGCTGAGAAGTCACATGGCTGGCATCTGCTAGTCCATTGCCCCGGGGTTCCATTGCTTTTAGCCTCTGTTCCTGTGGGAGTCCCTCACTCTGCTTCTCTGGGACTGGCTTTCATCTTGTGGCTACTCTTGGCTCTGTCCAGGTTTTGGCTTACATAGCATCTCATGGCAACATCTTCTGGGCTCCAAATAGCTCCAAACATTCGTGTCTGTTCTCCATGTGTCTTCACGTGTGTCAGCTCTGCTGTGAAGTTTCTGTCAGCACTGAGGTTTCTCTCATTTCAGACTCTCTCCAAAATCTTTCTTCATTCAAAAACCCACCTGGAAAGAGGGGAGTCATATTTCCATATAATCAAAGGATTACACTTACAATTAGGTGTGTCACAACCCCATGGAAATGATCTAATCAAAAGTTTCCAACCTACACTACTGAATCAGGATTAAAAGAAATGGCTGCTCCAACAAGATTGGCTCACATCCCCTATTGTTGGCACTTCGTGTAAGTGTGCTACCTGTGTTACAATTAATGAAAAATATAAAAATATTACTAACTATATTCCATAGTTTTCATTACATGTATTTTTCCCATTTACCACCCTATTATTAAAACCTTATAATAGTGTTGCACATTTGTTATAACTCATGGGAGAATTTTCTGATATATTTACTATTAATCATAGTCCATCACCCACGACAAGGTTCACTGTATAATTCAATTTCTTATTTATATTCTGACTTTCCTTCTGCTGACATATATGACTCATAATTTTCCTTTTCAACATAATTCAGTGCTGTTAATTATATTCACAATAATATGCTACTATCATCACTATCAATTTCCAAATTGCAACCACCTAAATAGAAATCCTCTACATATTAGGAATCAGCTCCCCATTCTCTGCTCCCATTCCAACCCCTGATAATCTAGATTCTAGGTTTTAACTCTTTGGGTTTCCTTATTATGATTAATTCATTTCAGTGGATTAATGCAATATTTGACCTTTTGAATCTGGCTTATTTTACTTAACATAATGTCATCAAGGTTCATCCATGTTGTCACATGCATCAATTTCACTCATTCTTATGGATGAATAGTATTCTATCATGTATAATCCAAATTTTGCTTATCCATTAATCAGTTGATGGACATTTGGGTTGTTTCCTTCTTTTGTCAATTGTGAATAATGCTGCCATGAACATCGTTGTGCAGATATTTGCTTGAGTCCCTGTTTTAAATTCTGTACTTAACCTTTTAGGAACTCCCAAACTGTCTTCCACAGTGGCTATACCATTTTACATTTCCACCAGCAATGAATGAATGTACCTATTTTCCACATCCTCTCCAACACTTGCAGTTTTCTGTTTGTTTAATAGTGGCTATTTTAACAGGCGTGAAATGATATGTCAGTGTAGTTTTGATTTGCTTTTCCCTATTAGATAGTGATGTTGATCAATATTTCATGTGCTTTTAGCCACTTCGATTTCCTTTTTGGAAACTGTTTATTTCATTCTTTTGCCCATTATTAACTTAGGTTGTTTGTCTTTTTATTGTTGAGCTATATGATTTCTTTATATATTCTGGATATTGCACCTTTATTAGATATGTAGTTTCCAAATATTTTCTCCTCTTGTGTTGGTTGCCTTTTTACTTCCTTGACAAAGTCCTTTGATGTGCAGAAGTTTTTAGTTTTAAAGAGATAATATTTATCTGCTTCTTCTTTTGTTCCTTGTGCTTTCAGTATAAAGTCTATGAAGCCATTGTCTACCACAAGATCTTGAGGGTACTTCCCTACATTTTCATCCAGGAATTTTATGGTCTTGGTTTTTATATTTAGATCTCTGATACATATTGAGGAACTTTCAGGAAAGTTGGCAGGTTAGGAAGCTCTAGGACCATTTCTTCCTGATAAACAGCTAGTGGACAAATAGGAACTGTCTGAAACAACTCTCTAGGGCTCCAAAGGCCAGGGACCACTGTACAGCATCTGGAGAACAGTGGGAGGAAGAGGCAAGATTTTGCATCAAAGAACTGTGAGTAGCTTGCTCTGTGGTGGCTACCAGTGCCAATCCTCATGCTTGAGGTTGGGTACCATGAGGTCTTCCCACACCACCCAAGAGTAGTGTGGGAAGGAGCACAGCAGAGCACTGATGACAGATTTTCATGGGAAATTTGACTGTGAGCTGCTCTTTCAGCCCATCCTGGACACAGATGGCTGAGGCCATTGTGCCAGCTGTGCCCCTGACAAGGACCTAGAAGATGGAGATTAAAGACACAGGACCTCCTCCCAGCTTTCAGAAACAGTTTCCTGAAAGGTTATTTCTTCTGGGCAAATCAGGAAAGGGAAGTTTTGGGGAGTTGTGTAAAAGACTTGTGGCAAATTTCCTGACCCTCTTCCCAGGGTTCTTTGGAATTGTTCTGCAACCACCTCATGGGTCCCTGGCCCTGTTTTGGGTGAGAAATAGTGACTTGGTGAAGTACTCTCTTGGTGATCCTCCTCTGAGAATATTCTCTCCAGAAAAAAAGTAGCTAGAACTAAAGAAAGGAGTGGAAACAAAACATGGATGGTCAAAACAAAAATAAACAGAACAAATCAAGCTTACTTGGGAAGGAACAGAGAAAAGGACCCTATCTTCTGGAGATGAAATAAATGCATAAATAGTGCAAGCTTAAAAATTCTACCACATATCCAGGGCAAGACTCAGGCGAAGAACAGAAAAATCTGGTCAATTAAATATGGCTAATTCTAAGTGTCTAAACATCTACAATAAGCTGAACAAAGAATCAAAGAAGAACCTTAACACAAAGTCAATCAAGAATAAACCCCTAGAGAAGTGAAAGAACTAACCTTCAGAATAAACTCATCAAGATTTTCAGAGGTCTAGATATCAGAAAAAACAACAAGCCATATTAATAAATAAGAAGAAATGGCCCAGTCATAGGCATAAATTAAACCTTTGGAGGAGACACAGAATTTGGAACACCTAATAAAAGATGTTCAAACAAATCTCCTTAATCAATTTAAGGAGATGAAGAGAAATATCACTGAAGAGACAAAGGATATTAAGAAGACACTAGGTGGGCATACAGAAGTATTTGAAAGTATGAAAAGAAGCATATTAGAAATTATGGTAATGAGAGGCATAATAGAAGAGATTCAAAATACACTAGGGACATACAACAGCAGATTTACACAAGCAGAAGAAAGAATCAGAGAACTAGAAGACAGCAGAATCAAAATCTTACAAAATGAAGAACAAACAAAAGAAAGACTAGAAAACATTGAGAAAGGCCTCAGAGATTTGAATAAAAGTATGAAGAAAGCAAACATATATGTTATGGGTGTCCCAGAAGAAAAAGAGAAGGGAAAAGGGGCAGAAAGAATATATGAGGAAATAATGGCTCCAAATTTCCTAACTCACATGAAAGACATAAATATTCATGTTCAAGAAGCACAATATACTCTAAACAGATTAAATTCTAATAAACATACCCTGAGACACATATTAATCAGAATGCAAAATACCAAAGAAAAAGAGAGAATATTGAAAGGAGCAAGAAAAAATCAATTTGTCACATACAAGGGAACTTTGATGACTAAGATACTGATTTCCCATTAGAAACCATGGAAGAAGAAGGCAGTGGTATGATACATTTAAAGTATTGAAAGAGAAAAATTTCCAGTAAAGAATTCTTTATTTGGAAAAGCTTACCTTCAAAATGAGTGAGAGTTTAAAATATTCACAGGTAAACAGAAACTGAGAGTGTTTGTGAACAAAAGATCTTCCCTTTAAGAAATACCAAAGGAAGTTCTGCAGGTAGAAAGGCAAATCTAGGAGAGAGAGGCTTGAAGTAGAGTGTAGAAATTAAAATTATCCATAAGGATAACTAAAATGGTAAAAAGAGAGACAAAAATAAAATATGACATATAAAAACCGAAAGATAAAATGGTTAAAGTAAGTATTGCCTTTTGAGTAATAACACTGAATGTTAATGGTTTCAACTCTCCAATCAAAAATTATAAACAAGGATGATCCAACTATATGCTTTCTACAAGAGACTCATTCAGGCCAAAAGATGTAAATAGGTCAAAATGGATAGATTGGATAGGATTTCCCACACAAACAGTAATCAAAAAAGAGCTGGGGTGGCAATACTAGTATCAGACAATAACAGACTTTAAATGGAAAACTGTTATAAGAGAAAAAGAAGGACATTATATGTTAATCAAAAGGGTAATAAAATTACAAAGATTTATACACCTAACTATGGTGCACCCAAATACATGAGACAATCACCGGTGAAACTGAAGTGAGAAATAGATACCGCTACAATGAAAGTTGGAGATTTCAATATGCTGCTCTCATCAATAGACAGAACAACTAGACAGAGGACCAGCAAGGCAACAGGGAACTTGAATAATATGATACATAATCCAGGCCTAACAGACATATACAGAACATTACACTCCAAAGCAGCAGGATACACATTCTCCTGAGGTGCCCATGGATCACTCACCAGGATAGACCACATGTTGGGTCACAAAACAAGACTCAATACATTTAACTAGACTGAAATTATACAATGCATCTCCTCTGACAACAATGGAATATAGCTGAAAATCAAGAACAGGAAAAGAACTGGAAAATTCACAAAAAAATATGGAAACTAAATCACACACTTTTAAACCATCAGTGTGTTAAAGAAGAAATTACAAGAAAAACCAATAAATGCCTTGAGAAAAATAAAAATGAGAACACAATGTATCAAAGTTTATGAGATGCAGTAAAGGCAGTCCTGAGAGGGTGATTTATAGCCCTACATCGAAAACAAAGAAAAAGCTAAAATCTGAAACTTAACTGCATACCTGGAGAATTAGGAAAAGAACAGTAAACTAAACCTAAAGGAAGATGCAGTAAAGAAATAACAAAGATTAGAGCAGAAATAAATGAAATTGAGAATAAAAAGCAGTAGAGAGAATTAGCAACATAAAAAAGTTAGTTCTTTGAGAAGATCAAAATTGGTAAACCCTTAGTAGACTGACAAAGAAAAAAAGAGGGAAGATAAATAAATCAGAAATGAGGGGATGGGGGTGTTTTGGTTTGCTAAAGCTTATGAAGTGTGGTATACCAGAAATGGACTGACTTTTAACAATGAGGATTTATTAGCTTACAAATTTTCAGTTCTAAGGTCATGGAAACTCCCAATTAAGGCATTAACAGGATGAAAACTTCTTTGAAACTGAGAAGGTGAGTTTGGGTTCCTCAGTAAAATAGTGAGGCACATATGATGTCTGTTGGTCCATCTCTTCCAGGTTTCATTGCTTCAGTTTTTTGGCTTCTCCATCTATGACTTTTTCTTTTCTCTGAGTTCTTCTTTCTTTTATCCTCTTACAAAAGACCCCAGTTAAAAGGAAAAATGAGCTCCAAAGGAAATGGCATATATCCTCTTTGGGAAGTGGCCAATGGGGAAATAGGAACTATAAGCATCCACATTTCATTTTTCATGACCAACTAGGCAGAGTGTAAGAAGCTATTGGGAAAATTTTCTCAAGAACCTCCATGTTTCTGGAGGAATTTAAAAACCTGGTTCTCACCTATGAGCTCATTGGGGAGACATCTGCTTATTCTCTCCTTCTGTTACACTCACAAAGAGACAGGAAGGATTTGGGTAGAAATCCAAGGACATGCAGACAAGCTGCATGGGGGAACAGCAGGGACAAACAACAGACAGGGGAGACTAGTGGAGGTTATGAAAAAATACACTAATGTAGATCCAGACTCTAGAAAAAGACAAATCATGCTAAAAAAAACTACTTTATGGGCCAGTCAGCTTCTGACATAAGGAGAAAATTGCAAAATATGTCCTCAGGGCCCCAAATGCCTATAAATGACCTTATGAGTACTGCCTTTTTTTGTCTTTAATAACAGAGACAGGGCTGTAGAGGAAAAGAGAGCAAGAAGAGACAGAAATAAGGCACAGCTCATAGCCACCTCAGGCCACTCAGGGAAGAAGGAACCTGTCATCAATGTGGAGAGTTGGGCACTGGAAGCAGGAGTGCCCCCCAAGACCGAAGGAGCACCAAAGATTGAGAGAGCTTCCAGGGCCCTATCCACAAAGCAGGAAGTCAGGACACAGGGTTAGAGAGTGCATTGAGCCCCTTAGAGGTAGTGAAGCCCTTCCAAAAGCCCTGTTGGCTGTCCTCAACCAGAACTTCAGGGGCCCAAGGCGAATGGTTCCCTGGATCTTCCTGAAGAATATTAAAAATCGTGAAGCCCCGGGTGTCTCTAGACATGGCAAGTAAGACTGTTAGTTTTTTTAATTGATATAGGAACCACATATTCTGTCTTACTCTCTCACTCCAGCCATCTCTCCTTTAAAACCTGTCCCATAGTGGGATTAGATGGGAAATCTCAGGCTCTAGCCTTCACCCGACTTCTCCCCTGCTAAATTGTCTTCACCTTTTTAGGAATGCACTAGCTCAGGACCTAGCCCTCCTGCATTTAGAGTCTATCTCATTCCTGCAGTATGCAGATGATTTATTAGCATGCAGTACTATGAGGGAAGCCCCATTCAGGGACACCATTGCCACCCTTAATTTCCTTGCTGGGCAAAGTTACCAAGTTTCACCTTCTAAGGCTCAAATTGCCTTTTAAAAGTTTCTTTATCTTGGATTTATACTCACCCCAGGGGAGCACTCTTTGTCATCTGAAAGATTCCAAGCTATGCTCTCAGTGCCATCTGCTGAGGTGTAAACTTAGACCAAAACATAAAAAAGTAAGCATTAAAGGGCAGCAATGAAATGGCAAATAGTGAAATTGTTACTGTTTCAAAATGCATTAAGTATATTCTGGCAAATTTTATTTTAATGGTAATTGTATGTTGTGAGATGTTTGCTTATAATTATTTTGGTAACTTAAATATGAAGGATATAAAGACTGTGTTTTTTTTTTTTTTGTTGTTGTTGTTAAAAGGAAAAAAGAGTGTAGTTTTGTCCTAAGACCAAATGGTTGGTTGTTATAAAATGAGGACAATGTAGGACAAAACCTAAATGGATATGGAAGGTTGTAGAAAGTAAGGAAAGAGGAATTATGATCAAGTTAAAGAAAAATTTGATGGTCTGTAATATACTAATGCAAAATTAAAACTTAGTTTTTTGTTAAAGTGACAAAGTTTTGTTAAATTATCATTCCATCTTAGTATAGAGTTTTCCTTAAGTAGTAATATAAAATGCAAGAAGTGCATAGTTTGGCAAAATAACTTCTTTATGCAAACATTAGCATACCCCTGGTTGTTTAAAACAAAACTTCTAAATCTTTTCCACAACTTTAAATAAAAAAATATATATGTTTCAAACCTGACTACCTTTAACACTTTGCTTTCTTAAGGTCAAATGCTAAAAGATATCTTTTTATTCCAAACAGCTGCAAAAATTTATTGTTTCACTTCATAAAAGTTAAATGCTAAAAATAGCTAAATTCATTTAATATATGATAAGCTGCATAAAAATATTGTGTTATAATTAAATTCCCTGTCAATCACTTTGTTTCACTCTAATGCTTCTCTAAAAGTGTTTGTAATAAGCTACAAATAAAAACTTTATCTTCAACAAAAAGAGATTTTTAAAAGAAGCAAGGCAAGTATATAAATTATATTCTACCTGTTAATTAGTCAACCTTATTATGATAGAAAAAGAAGCAAAACTTCTATTTTAACTGAGGAATTTTGTGGATATGTTCCAGCTTCAAGTAACTCCAGTCTCCCCTGGAATATTCTTGTACTGTCTTTAGTTAATCAGAATGGTTAAATAATAACTTAATCACTTATGTCCCCCAAAGTGGCAACTACCTAATTCTAATATTCTCTTTAACTATTCCCTCTCCGTTCTATATGATATCTCTACTCTGAGTACATATAAGCAGAACCTGCCCATCTGTGACATGTGTTTGGCACAACCACTGGAACTCCTGATTCAACTGCATACCAGCATATAGGAAGGCTAGCCACATTTAAGTATGACCAGGGCATCATTATATGACAAAATGAGTGAACAGTGGGGCAGAGCAGCTCTAAACAAGCCAGAACATACTTGCCTTCACAACTACTATTGTTTTATCATTTCTCAGCATTGCAAGCTGTTAAACCTATAACCTCACATTCCCATACTCAGGGACTTATGCAGCCCTGGTGTCAGAAAGAGTGTGAGTAGTGGAATGGGGTGGATTGTAACATAACAATGTTTTTGTATTTTCCAATATCCCCCAACCCTTCCAACATTGTCAGCAATTATGCACATCACTACAGGTACTGTCAATTCTATGAAAACATAAAGAATGTATCTCTCAGCCTTCCTTCAAGATGAAAGGGATTGAGAGAGTAGCTCAAGATCAGCCCTGCTCCATGGAAAAGTTAGAGAAGGGACAGGAGGGCAATTGAGGTGTGATTCAGGAGTGTGGCTGACTTGGGAGAACCTTTTGCATCACATAGAGTGGCCTTAGTTGCAGAGGCTGAGGAAATGAGATGCAGAAATTTGGAGACTGGTGCAGAGGCACAGAGCCCACAGTAGTGTACAGATGGAAGCCAGGGACTAGGAAGTAAGCCAGGCCAATTTCTTGAGCATGCTACCCTCATCAATGCAGCACCATGACCAGACACCCCATGCACCTGAACCCCATCACCCACTCCTATTCCACATGCTCCAGGTGCCCCCACCCCACCAGCTCCCAGCACACGTACCTGCCCCACATGCCTACCCCAAGTGCATGCACTCCTCCTGAACACTATTCCTCTCCCCTGTTCCCTGCAGGCTGTTGTCAGTGCATAAAGGCTGTAGGCACTGACTTCCATACCCAGGATACCCCTACCAGCCCATAGTGTTTCACAGCATCACCCCATACCCCCCGAGTATCGGATTACAGCATTCTTAGTTCCACACATACGCACTGCCCCTAATCTTGTACTTCAGCTTTGGGAACTTCAGTTTATGACACTTTTAGACCTGCACATGCACATGGGCCCCCAATCATATCATTCAGCTCTGCAAACTTCAGTTTATGACAGTTCTAGAACTGTGCATGCACATGGTGTTCAGCCACACTTCTCAAATCTGAGACAGTGTTGATTTCTACTGCCGGATCACATGTGCCCCCATCCCATGAAGATATAACACCAATCTGCTGCTGCAGCTCTATGCATGCTCACAAAGTACCCCACACTCTAGATCACTGCACATCAATGTTATTTCCCCTGGACTGGTGCACCCACATGGCTACATTCTCCCTGGCCAGTGGGCACCCATGTTCACAAACACCAGGGTAACATCCCCAACCTGCACCTATACCTGCTCTGAAGCCACACTGAGCGCCACACCCAATACAGTGCTCTCTGCTATATATCCATCCTGCAAACACAAGGCCTTAGACTACTGAAAAAAATCAACTCCAGAGTAAATCAATCAAGACATTTACATGCGATGAAAAACAACAGAAGGTCACTAAGCATATCACAATGCAGACAGATATAGCCCTACCTAATGACCAAATTAAAACACCAGAGAAGAACAGACATTGGAACAACTAATCGAAAATGTTCATAACACTACTTAATAAAATATGTGGGATGGCAAATGACATAAGGGCGATGAAGAAGACAGTAGAAGAGCAAAAAGAGAAATTTGAAAGAGCAAACAGAAATATAGGGGACAGGATAACTGATTTCAAAGACTGAAAACAGCAAATGGCAAAAAAAAAAAGAAGATGGAAAAATTTGAATTGGATCTCAGGGAAATGATAGACAAAACAAAATGCACAGAAATAAGAATCATTGGTGTACCAGAAGGAGAAGGGAGGAATAAAGGGCTAGAAAGAGTAGAATATAATGGGGGAAAACTTCCCAACCCTTATAAAAGACATAAATATACAAGTCAAAGAAGCCTAATGAACTCCAAACAGAATAAATTCAAATAGGCCTTCTGCAAGACACATATTAATCAGTCTGTCAAATGTTGAAGAGAAGCAGAAAATCTTGAAAGCAGCAAGAGAAAAACAATCAACTACATACAAGGGAAACAAAGACTGAGTTCAGACTACTCAACTAGCACCATGGAGGCAAGAAGGCAGTGGTATGATATATTCAAGATACTGAAAGAGAAATACTTCCAACCAAGAATTCTGTACACAACAAAATTTCCTTAAAAACTGAGGGAAAGTTTTCACAGACAAACAAATCCTGAATGAATTTGTCAACAAGAGACCAACCCTACAAGAAATACTAAAAGGAGCTCTGCTGGGTAAAAAAAAAAAAAAAAAAAAAAAGACAGGAGAGGAAAGTCTGGAGGAGGGCAGAGAATTGAAGAGTACCACTAAGGGTAATGTAAATAATACAAAGAGAAAGGGGGGAACGAATATATAGATCTGACAAATAAAATTAAAAAGATAAGATGGTGGATTTAAGAAGCACCTTTTCGGTAATAACTTTGAATGTTAATGGACTAATCTTACCAATTAACACATATAAATTGGCAGAATGGATTAAGAAACATAATCCAGCTGCATGCTGTTTATGAGAGACTCATCTTAGACACAAGGATACAAATAGATTGAAAAGGAAGGGATGGAAAAAGATTTTCCATGCAAGTTGTAACCAAAAGAAAACAGAAGTAGCTACTCTAATATTTGACAAAATGGACTTTAAATATAAAGACATCATAAGAGACAAAGAAGGGCACTATATGCCAACTAAAGGATCAGTTCATCAAGAAGATATAATAATCATAAATGTTTATGCTCCCAATCAAGGAGCTCCAAAGTATTTGAGACAGACATTGGCAAAAATGAAGGGAAGGAAGCAATAGATGTTTCAGCAGTAATAGTAGGAGACTTCAGTACACCACTCTCATCTACAGATAGAACAACCGGACAGAAGATCAACAAGGAAATAGAGAATTTAAATAACAAATGAATTAGACCTAATAGACATATATAGCTCATTGCACCCCAAAACATGAGGATATACATTCTTCGCTAGTGCTCATGGAATATTCTCCAGAATAGATCATATGCTGAGGCACAAAACAGGTGTGTATAAATCTAAAACATTGAAATTATTCAAAGCACTTTCTCTCATCACAATGGGATGAAGTTGGATCTCAATAACCACTAAAATATGAGAACACACATAAAATATGGAGATTAAATAACACACTCTTAAACAACCAGTGGGTCAAAGAGGAAATTGCTAGAGAAATGAGTAGTTATCTGGACATAAATGAAAATGAGAATACAACTTATCAGAAATTATGGGATGCAGCAAAGGCTGTGCTGGGGGTGGGGGTGGGGAGTTTATTGGCCTGAATGCCTATATTATAAAGACAAGAAAGAGCAAAAATTGAGGACTTGACAGCACACCTGGATGAACTTGAGAAAGAACAGCAAACTAACCTCAAAGCAAATAAAAGAAAATAAATAATAAAGATTAAAGCAGAGATAAATGAATGGGAGAACAAAGAACAATAGAATGAATCAGTAAAACCAAAAGTTGGTTCATTGAGAAAATCAATAAAATTGATGGTCCACTAGGAAGACTGACAAGGAAAAAGAGAGAGAATGCAAATAAACAAAATCAGAAATGAGAAATGTGGGTTACCACAGATTGTGAAGAAATAAAGACATCATAAGAGGATACTATGAACAACTATATGTCAACAAACTAGACAACTTAAATGAAATGGACAAATTCCTGGAAACACACAAACAAGCTACACTGACTCAGGAAGCAATAGAGGATTTCACCAAACCAATCACAAGTAAAGAGATTCAATCAGTCATCAAAAATCTTCCTACAAAGAAAAGCCCAGGGCCAGATGACTTCACAGGGGAATTTTATCAAACATTCCAAAAAGAACTAACACCAATCCTGCTCAAACTTTTCCAAAAAAAATTGAGGAAAAAGGAACTCTACCTAGCTTATTTTATGAAGGTAATAACATTTTAATACCAAAACGGGTAAAGATGCTATCAGGAAGAAAAACTACAGGCCAACTCCCTAATGAATGTAGATGCAGAAATTCTCAGCAAAATGTTAGCAAATCGAATCCAACAACACATTAAAAAATTATACACCATGACCAAGTGGGATTTATAAAGGGAATGCAAGGAAGGTACAATGCAAGAAAATCAATTAATGTAATACAGCACACTAACAAATTGAAAGGGAAAAATTATATGACCATCTTGATTGATACTGAAAAAGCATTCAACAAAATTCAACATCCTTTTCTGATAAAAACATTCCAAAAGATAGGAATCAAAGGTAAATAACTCAATATGATAAAGGAATATATGAAAAACCAATAGCCAGCAATGTACTCAATGGAGAGAGAATGAAAGTTTTTCCCCTAAGGTCAAGGATGAGACGATGCCCACTGTCACCACTATTATTCAACATTGTTCTAGAAGTTCTAGCTAGAGCAATCAGGCAGGACAAAGAAATAAAATGCATCCAACTTGAAAAGGAAGAAGTAAAGCTCTCATATTAGGAGATAACATGATACTATACTTGGAAAATCCTGAGAAATCTACAGCAAAGTTACTTGAGCTAATAAACAAATTCAGCAAGGTGACTGGATGTAAAATTAATGTGCAAAACCAGTAATGTTTCATACACAAGCAATGACCTAACTGAAGAGTCAGTTAAGGAAAAAATTCCATTCAAAATAACAACTAAAAGAATCAAGTACTTAGGAATAAACTTAACTAGGGACATAAAGGACATGTACCCAGAAAACTACATAACATTGCTAAAATAAATCAAAGGAGATCTAAACAGGTAGGAAGGCTAATTAGTTAAGACATCAATTCTCCACAACTTGATCTACAGATTCAACACAGTACCAATCAAAATTCCAACAACCTACTTTGAAGACTTGGAAAAGCTAACTACCAAATTCATCTGAAAGTGAAAGAGACTCCAAATAACTAAAAGCATCCTAAAAAAGAAGAACAAAGTGAGATGATTAACATTCCCTGACTTTAAAACCTATTATAAAACCAAAGTGATCAAAATGACATGGTACTGCCACAAAGATAGAAGCATTCACCAATGGAATCAAATTGATAGTGCAGATATAGACCACCAAATCTATGGTCAACTTTTTTTTGGCAAGGCCCCCAAATCCTATGAACTGGGACAAACTAGTCTTTTCAGTAGTTGGGCATGGAAGAACTGGATATCAATGGTCAAAAGAATGAAACAGAACCCCTATCTCACACTTTACACAAAAATTACCTCAAAGTGGATCAAAAACATGTAAATATAAGAGCTAGCACCATAAAGTTCTAGAAGAAAATGTAGGGAAACATCTTCAAGACCTAGTAATAGGAGGTAGCTTCCTAAACTTTACACCCAAAGCACAAGCAACAAAAGAAGAAATATATATAAATGGGAACTCCTCAAAATCAAATGCTTCTGCACCTCAAAAGACTTTGTCAAAAAGGTGAAGAGGCAGCCAACTCAATGGTGGGAAATATTTGGAAATCACATATCGGACAACGGTTTGATTTCCCGTATATACAAAGAAATGATACAACTCAACAACAAAAGAACAAACAACCTGATTATAAAATGGGTTAAAGATATGAATAGGCATTTTTCCGAACAGCAAATACAGATGGTTCAAAAGCAAATGAAGAGATGCTCATTTTCATTGGCTGTAAGGGAAATACAGATCAAGACTACAATGAGATGCCATCTCACACCTATAAAAATAGCTGCTATTAAAGAAACAGGAAAATATTAATGTTGGAGAAGATGTGGAGAAGATGGGACACTTATGTACTGCTGGTTGGAATGTATAATGGTGCAGCCACTATAGAAGACTGTTTGCTGGTTCCATAGGAAACTAAATATTGAGTTGCCCTATGACCCAGCAATAGCACTACTTGATATATACCCAGAAGAGCTGAAAGCAACAACACAAACAGATATTTGCACACTGATGGTCATAGCAGCATTATTTGCAATCACCAAAAGATAAAAACAAGCCAAATGCCCATCAACAGACAAGTGGACCAACAAAATGTGGTATATACATATGATGGAATATTATGCAGCAGTAAGACAAAATGACATCCTGAAGCACACGACAAGATGAATGAGACTTGAGGACATAATGCTGAGTGAAATTAGCCAAACACAAAAGGATAGATACTGTATGATTCCACTTTTATTATCAGAGGCTTATAATATAGAATATAGGGGACTTAGACATACATAGAAGCTAGAGATGGGTGAATCATTAGTTAATGAGGTTGAATTCCAATGTAAGGGAATAGGTAGGAGTGAAGGCGGTTCACTCATGGGTTTATAAATACTATTACCATATTGAAGATGAAAAAGATTGAAAGGAGTTGTATAGACCTATGTGTCCCACTGTTTAACACTAGAAATATGAATTAGTTCTTGCAAGAATTACTTCAAAGATGTGATTCTTGAACAAAGAATGTTTAAGTCCAGGGTACAAGGAGAAAACTGCTATTGCATTCTATGAGCTACGTTCAAAAGGAAACCATCAGCACTACCAGAGCAACAGCAGAGGTAAAAAATAGGGGAAGGACAAAAGTTAAGGGGCAAGAGTTAAGAGGAAGTTTAGATTTCCTTTTTGGCCAGGGTGTGTTTATTGTTCTCTTGGGAACAATGAAATTATCTAAAATTGAGAATATTGATGGACTGTGGACTTTGGGCACGATAAATGATGCCTGATGAAGGCAAATGGCTGAAGGATGTAGTGACTGAGAAGTAGATTGGTGAATGATGGAGTATATTTATGAACAAAGGTTGTGCTGCTACAAAAAGGAACAAAGTCATGAGGCATGCAATGATGTGAATGAACATGTGGGACATTTGGTGAGACAGAATAAGCCAGAAACAAAAGAACAATAGTGGTATGGTCACCTGTAGAAATGTTTATAAGAAAACAGTGGCCTTGATTGCATGCTTTTAGAGCAAACATATTAAGTTCGGAGTGGTGATTATTATTTGTGTATTTTGAGAACCTGATATGTATATATACATATAACCTGATATTTAGATATAAGAATGAAGCTGAACAGGTTGGGGTTAAAGTAATTCAGAACACAGGAGTAAGGAAGACAGTGTCTATATTTAGAATCACATAAACTTTTGGAGACCAACAGAAGAAAGATTTATTTCATCTGGAACTGAAATTTTCTGTAATGCATTATCTAATTCAACCTATCTGTACAGCTCATTTGAACAATTGAAACACAGGGAGCACAGAATAAAAAAGAAAAGGTCCTTTAATCCTGTATAGATTATTGTTATGCCTGGAAATATCCTAGAGTATATTAAGCAGATACTCAAAAAGTATTGTCATAGTCCCTTGAGGGATGGGAAAAGGAATATGGAACTATTAAACCTCACCATCAGGGAATCCCCTGATACTGTGTCAAACTAGGAACACCCAAATCAATAAGCCATGCCTTTGATCATGAAACTTACCCTCCTGAAGCTTATGTAGGTAGCAGATAAGCTTAGACTACCTATAGGCATGCCTAAGAGTTACTTCTGGAGAACATTTTCTGTTGCTCAGATGTTGCCTCACTCTCTCTAAACCTAAGTCTGCAAGTGAAATCATTGCCCTTCCCTCTATGTGGGACATTACATCCAGGACTGAAAGTCTCCCTGGTGACATGGGAGAAGACTGCCAGGGATGAATCCAGCCCTGGTGCCATGGGATCAACAATTTCATCTTGACCAAAAGGCAGAAAAGAAATGTGTGCTGGTTGGAAAGGATGTATGTTCCCTAGAAAAGCCATGTTTTAATCCTAATCCCATTTTGTAAAGGCAACCATTTCTTCCAATCCCAATTCAATACTGTATGCTTGAAACTATAATTAGATGATCTCCCTGGAGATGTGACTTAAGGAGTCACATCTTGATGTGAACTTGATGTGATCTTGAATGATCAAGAGTGGTTGTTAAACTGGATTAGGTGGAGATGTGTATCCACCCGTTTGGGTGGGTCTTGATTAGTTTATAGAATCCTTCTAAAGAGGAAACATTTTTGGAGGAAGAAAAGATTCAGAAAGAGCAGAGCAGAACAACATAGCCATGAGAAACAGAGTCCACCAGCCAATGACCTTTGCAGATGAAGAAGGAAAATGCCTCCTAGGGAGCTTCATGAAACAGGAAGCCAGGAGAAGAAACTAGCAGATAATACCATGTTTACCATGTGCCTTTCCAGATGAGAGAGGAACTCTGACTGTGTTCACCATGTGGCCTTCCCCTTCAGCGAGAAACCCTGAACTTCATCAGCCTTCTTGAACCAAGGTATCTTTCCCTGGATGCCTTAGATTGGACATTTCTATAGACTTGTTTTAATTGGGACATTTTCTCAGCCTTAGAACTGTAAACTAGCAATTTATTAAATTCCCCTTTAAAAAAGCCATTCTGTTTCTGGTATATTGCATTCCAGCAGCTAGCAAACTAGAACAAAGTGTGAAATGTCAGTGGCAGAGAGAGTTCAAGTAGAGTTAAGAGGCTACTCTAGTGGTTGCTCTTATACAAGCTTCAATTAGACCTTGCTACACATCATAACCTGCCAACCCCCAACCAGGACCATTCAGTCAATCTTAAAGAACACTTAGGGCAATATATAAGATTCCACAAGGGTTCCAGGCACTAGGGTAACTTGCCAGAAACCTACCCTCCAGATGGGTCCCTGGTCCAGATAAGTCCTGAAACCTGGTCCAGCCTCTTTAGAACATCAGATAGTTCCATCTCCCTACCCCATATTAGTGACAGACACTTCCATTATGAAGGCCATGGGCCTAAAGAAAGGGATGGAAAGTTCAAAGATGATGGTGGAGTTATACAGAGAAGATAGGATTTAATAAATGAATATGAATGCTGAATCAAGTTGATATCACTTTTAGTCTCCAGTATCTTAGAGCAACTAGAAGTAAAAACCTAAAATTGTGGAACTATAACCCATGTCAAACTCTGAAATATGTTCTACAACTAATTGTCATGCTGCACTTTGAAATTTATTACTTTTTTGTATTTATGCTATTTTTCACAAAAAAAGGGAAAAAAGTCAATTGTAATGATAGAAAATTATTTAAGTTCTCTAGCCACCTATATTCAGGAGCAGCTAGATGGAAAAATACGAGAGGCTTGTATGGTAGTCCATGACAAATTCTGGGATCTGTCCTGTAACCACTTGTTGAAGAGTGCTTTGGAAATTATTGCTTTTTTATTTCTTTGCTTTATATATATGTTATGCTATATGATAAAAAAGTAAAAAAAAAAAAGGATTAAAAAAGATTGAACTCTTTCAGAGGAGGATTGAAACAATATGAAATAGGACAACTGTAAGTCTCTGGTTTCCTATTCAGCTCTGAAAGAGTAAACAGACAACCCCAAGTCCCTTATTTCTTTTCTAGTTCCAAAGGAACTAATACAAAGCTGCAAAGTTCCTAGGACAAAAATTGCCTTAAAGACCCTAAACCTCCCCAAACCATTGAAACCGCCCCACACCATAAAAGCTTGTAAAATTCTGGGCCCAAAGCAAATTCTTGGTTAATAATAATAATAACAGTGTCATAAGGATTGTTAAACATTTGCCCAAAGACAAGTTTTAGGTATGTGACAGCAAGTCAAGAATTCTGCTAGCTGTCTCCTCCTAGAATAACGAAGACACCTAGTATTCAAATATTACTATGGAAAACTGCTATCTACAAAACTTTCCTATAAAACAAGCTGGACTACTCCATTCCTGTGTGTGTCCCTTCCTTGGACATGTCCAGGTTACCTCTCTAACATTTACTCACCCTTTTTATAAATTTCTCTTTTTAATAAACTTTACCACTTATTCAAAACAAACACACCAAAAGGACTCCAGTAAGAGAATTAAAATCCATCTTGTGGTATTTCTTAACTGAAATAAAATAATCAAAATGTTTTACCTACAACAGGGCTAAACTTGCAAGAATGAATTACAACAACATGACCTTTTCTGGGGTACACAATGGTTTCAAACTACCACAGGAGACATTATTACTGACCCTTCAGAAATAAAAGGGATCATTACAGGGTACAATGAACAACTGTATGTGGTAACAATTTAACTTAGATGAAATGGACAAATTCCTAGAAACACACAAACAACCTACAACAACTCTAGTAGAAATAAATACAGCAACAGACCAATTACAAGTAAAGAGACTGAATTAATCATTAAAAAAAAAACCTTCCCAAAAAAGAAAATTCCAGGGCCAGATGGCATCTAGCAATCAGTCTAAGAACCTGTATTCTACTAATCATTCTAAGAAGAATTAATACCAATTCTCTCAAAATCTTCCAAAAAATTGAAGAGGAGTGAACACTACCTAAGTTACTTTATGAAGCCAATATCATCCTAATGCGAAAGCCAGATAAAGCTACTACAAAAAAGAAAATTACAGAGCAATTTATCTAATGAACAGGGATGCAAAAATCTTCAAGAAAATAATAGTCAAACAATCCAGCAGCATCTTAAAATAATTATACACCATGGCCATGTGAGTTTATCCCAGGTATATGAGGGTGGCTCAATACAAGAAAATCAATTAATGTAATACCCCACATTAAGAAATTGAAGGGTATAGAAATTGAAGGGTATGATCATCCCAATTGATGCAGGAAAGGCACTTGGCAAAATCTAGCATCTTTTCTTCTTAAGAACACTTCAAAAGATAGGAATAGAAGGAAACTTCCTCAACATGATAAAGGGCATATATGAAAAATGCACAACTAACATTATACTCAGTTGTAAAAGACTGAAAGCTTTCCCTTAAAGATCCGGAAAAAGACAAGGAAGCCCACTGTCATCACTGTTATTCAACATTGTGCTAGAAGTTCTAGCTTGAGTAGCTAGGCAAGTAAAAGACATAAAAGGTATCCGAATTGGAAGGGAAAAAGTAAAACGTTCACTATTTGCAGATAACATGAACCTATATACAGATAGTCCTGAAAAACTACAACAAAGCTGCCAGAGCTGATGAATGAGCTCAGCAAAGTGGTGGGATACAAGGTTAACAGGGAAAATTCAGTAGTGTTTCTATACACTAATAATGAGCAATCTGAGCAGGAAATCAAGAAAAAACTTCATTTACAGTAACAATTAAAAAAAATGAAATGCCTAGGAGAAAATTTAATCAAGGATATAAAGAATTTGGATATGGAAAACTACAAAATACTATAAGAAATCAAAGATAGCCTAAATAAATGGAAGGACATTCTGTTTCATGGATTGGAAGACTAAATACTGTTAAGATGTCAATTCTATACAAAGTATTTATATATTCAATGCAATCTCAATCAAAATTATAGTAGGCTACATTGCATTAATTGGAAAAGCCAATTATTAAATTTATTTGAGAGGGCAAGAGATCTTGAATAGCCAAAAACATCTTGAAAAGGAAGAAATAACTTTGAAGGACTCACACTTCCTGACTTTAAGCATATTATAAAGCCACAGTGGTCAAAGCAGCATGCTACTGGCATAAAGATAGATATATTGAGCAACAGAATCAAATTGAGAGTTCAGAAATATACCCTCACATCTACAGCAAATATTTGGGATATATTCACTAACTAAGAGCATAATTTATATTATTTAAGGTCCATATTATGGTATGCTCCAAATTTTAAGTTCATATTATCATGAATTTCTACCTTATGATTCTATGAGATAAAAACACCTTTTAGAATGAATAAGTATAAAATAAAAGCTGACATCATTTTCATCAGCTTGTGCTTATTTTCATCAGCTTGTGCTTAAATAGAAATCTTATCCAGGTCACATTTCTCAGGTTCATAAACTATAGAAGCACCTGTTTACTTGCAAAAGTATAATTGATACCCAAAATACAGAAATAAAAAAGCATTACAAAGACTGAAAACCATATGGCATATCCTTATTATTAATAAATGATATTTAATTTAAAAACAAACCAATAATTTTATAAAGCAAGGAACATTTAGACCTCATTGCTACAAAATGCATGCATAATAGTCCTAGGAAAAAGAAAACCGAAAGGAAGCAATTTGGTTCTGTGTGCTTATTTACATGCATTATAGATGAGAGTATAAAGCCTGTCTATAAATCAGGTTTTGAATTTTACTATAATCGTGCTTTTCAAAGTAGATAATTAAATTGCTATGTCTTTTGGAAAAGGTCATACTGTTGGGATAGCACAGATTAATCTCTCTAGAGCATTTGCTCTTAATAGCCATGAATCGTTGCTTCATAAGCTTGAAGACTTGGCGAAATTCCATCAGCCTAAAATACTTTGGAAATGACAGGAATTCACTAAGAAGCACTGTAATAGTTTTATTTAATCGCCAATTAACCTGCATATGCACCTTTGTGTTCTCATCTAGCTGTCCTACACTATGAGCAGATACTTGCTCAAATGTACACACGGGGTCTTCTGGGCCTCTTTGTCTATGCCTGTGTTTTGGTTTGGTTTAGGGGCCCTGAGCTAGATGTATTGGGAAAAATCTATGAACTCAGTCATTCAGACCAAATGAAACTTGTAGCTCTATAAATTATTATTGAGTACCTGCCACTTGACTTTGTGCTTCTATTATAAAGACCCATGTATTTCCATGGTGTGCCATTATGTAAATTATTAAGGGTAATTTCTAGTCCAACTTCTGAAGAAAGTCCTAAAATATTCTTTCTAAGATATAAAGACAATCACTGCCTACACAAGCAAAATTAAGATCTTTTATTGAAAAAACGTCAGCTCTCCAGTCCTCCTAAAGAGATAAAAAATAAAGGGGAAAAAACTAATTTGAACCTGAATTATCTAGTACTATTATTCTCACATTGATGGGATTTTCCAGAATCCCATTCACAGAGTCTGTGAAAAAGAACAAATTGAAGATAAATGATCAGTGACATAGGATGTTTTTTAAAGCATAACTGCTATGGAGATGAAAACAATTTGGGTGTCTTTTTTAACATTACTATTTTCATTTTTGCTATTTTATATCAGCACACTTTTAAAAGTATTAATATGAAAATATCTGCATTTCTTTGGGAAGAAAAGCAATCATATTTATTGCTGTATGTTTGGTCATTAGTATTATTATTTTTGTTCATGGACAAGCACCGGGAATCGAACCCGGGTCTCTGGCATGGCAGGTGAGAACTCTGCCTGCTGAACCACTGGTGCCCACCCTGGTCATTATTTTTAAATGTTTATTTAATGAAACCATTATCTCCATTGCTGAAAATATGGTCACATGTTCTAAAAAAAACCTTCTGGATTGCCCACCCTGATCATTAAGCCGCAGCTTGTGCTTCTAGTAACATTGACTGATTTCTCTGGTGCATTAAGGAAGGTTTCCCTTTGAAGAAAGGCATATGCCCCATCCTTCTGCTTTCAATATGTCTGTAGGCATCAAGAACTTAGATTTCTAAAGGAAATGTTTTTAGGATTTTGGAGTGGAAGAATTTAAGGAGAAGTAACAAAAATTTAAGGAGATGCTGTAAAAAAACTTCTAGGAGAAAAATCTCAACTTTTTATTATTCTTAATTAACAAAACTCACAATAACAAAATATACTTTTAATCACTTTCTTCTTTGGGTTATTAAGGATCTCTCTCTTGGCACACTTAAATTTTACTTTAATATTAGAAATAGTATTTTATTAACTAATTTTTAATTTAATGATATTTCCCATTGAGTTCACACTGTAGAGCAATGTGTGCTTTATAAAAGATGGGATGAATGTTATCATTACATCATCATATCAATTTTAAAAACATTTGCTATTTTAGTAACTTTTTCCAAGCAGAACATGTGTTCTGAAATACCAAAACCATCATGGGACAAGGCAGAGACTAATTTTATTTCCTAATCAGCAATAGCTCAACTCATCACCATCTAATATTTACCATACTTTTATATTAATATTATTAATGAATACTTCTTTTTATCACTTGCTGACAGAGGGATTTTTAAGCTGACATTTATTACTTCTTAAATTGTGTTCTTGGTCAGTGGCCAGCATTATACAAAATATTCTAAATAAATGTGAGAATAATTTCAGCATCAATTTATGAAACTAATGGCCAGGAACTCTAGCCACAAATAAGTTGCTGAATCATATTGTTCACCTATTTACTGGAATCCTGCACATTACTGCCTAATATTTTTATTGTCCTCTCTTAGTATTTACGTCCTTCTACAATTTGTGAAAGACATTCATTCTGCATTTCACATTTAACAACACTTCTCAAAATTTATTTATGCATCAGAAGGAATGCTTCTAAAATAAAATGATCAAAATCATCATTGAGCTTACAAATGACAAATGCATTAAAATGTAAAGCAGGTATTACATGCATATTGCTAAAGTATACAAAAGACATGCAATTTTTACAAAGGTTTTGCATCTTTTATGATAGTCTATATAAATGTGTTTGAATTTAATATTAAGAATTATTTTAAAGAATTCTAGTTTTAGTCACTGTTTATGTATGAATGGTCACCTTCACTTCAGTCTATAATTTCTAACAACATGGTAAAAAGTTACTACACCCCAAGGCTATTTGAACCTGAAATTAATTTTATTTGTCTGATTACATCACTTAATGCTAATTCCTTTAAATCTTTCCAACCTGTTTCAGATCATTTGTTCCATTTACCACTAATAAACTCATCAGCCTAAAGCGCTATTGTTTAAAGTGTGTTTTCGTGTGGTGATAGCAATCTATAAGATCATTTGTTAATTGTTATGGCCAAAATTCAGTTTTTACCATTGAGGTAATCATACACCTTTAATTATGCTGCCTACAAAGACTTACAATAGATTTGATTCTGAACAGAACATTCCTTAAAGTGGTTCACCTCAAACTACTAAACTAGGAAATTAATGGCTCTGTCTTCTGTGGCTTATTCTGGGAAGTTACTTGAAAAAGACAAAGTTTTGTGTAAAGCACATTCTTTTTCCTTTGTCCTTGGCTTTCAATCTATCATGAAGTTTGATGACTTCCTCCAACTCATCATTCTGATCAAACTTTCCCACTTGTACATAAAACTCCAGCCACTTTTTATGATGTGTAATGTAGTTGTTACACATCATAATGTAAATTGTGAATCTATGGGGCACAGAGATTGTTACATGAAGAATGAATATCCTAAGGAGTCATATAGCAACATTTAAGAGTTCAAATTAGAGTGAAAGGAAAATAGCTAGGCTTTTGCTCCTGGCTCTCCTCCTCACCATTCTGATACATGTGGAGCCCCTCTTAGTCTCCTTTGCCTGATCCACCCTATTGTAAGTTGTTTTTAGAAAAGAATCTGATTAATTCATTCACACTGAGGTGTAAATGATGAAGGGTTTAAATATTGTTAAAGGACAGGTCTTTTACAATGATTTCAAAGAAATACTTTACTTGTAAAAAATATGTTAAGGACAAGGTTAGTATTGCTTTTCAAAATAATATTAACGGTGATCATGATATATATTTACATTAAGAAATGCATGGGTGAGACACTGTTCTGTGAGTTTTACATACATTACCTCTTTTATCATAATACTAGCCATTGTGAGTTGGGTGATTTTTTTACCCCTATTTTTCAGATATGCCTCTTTAGAGAAGCCTTCCTAAAATATTTGAAGTTACAGTGCAAAGACACTTAATAAGATCTTTTAATGAACCTAATCAATTTTCTCTGGACTTTTCGTCTTCACAGCTCATACTAAATATTCAATAAGAAAAATATTACACAGAGAATACTTTTATCCTACCAATGTACTTATTTAAACTTTTGAACTTAATAACAAATAAAAATTCTGGAAAAAACTACTTGAAGACATGGCAACACGAGCAAAAGTAGGCAAAAAATTGGATGGGAGTCCACACTTGGTAGAAGGCATGGATGTGTCTAAAAGATGTGTATTTGGAGTTACAAAAGGAGAAGAGATAAAGAATTTGACAAAATTTTAAAGAAATAATAGGGAAAATTTCCCAAAGTTAGTGAAAATCATAAATGTATAGATCTAAGTCAGGTCAGTCCTAAGCAGGAAAAAGACAAAGAAGCTACCCTTAGGAATATCATAGTCAAGTTGCTGAAAATAAAAAATAAAGAGAAAAATTCAAAAGCAGCCAGAGAAAAATGGCACATTAAAAATAGGTGACCCAATCAGGAGATAGAAATAGGGTAAGATATTGGGTAATTGGAGCTGAAGGGATACAGACTGTGCAACAGAACTGGATACAAAAACTCAGAATTGGACAGCACAATACTACCTAACTGTAATGTAATTATGTTAAAACACTGATTGAAGCCGCATGTGAGAATGATAGAGGGAGGAGGGCTGGGGACATAAATGAAATCAGAAAGAAAGATAGATGTTAAAGATCAAGATGGTATAATCTAGGAATGCCTAGAGTGTATAATAATAGTGAAATGTACAACATACAAATTTTAAAAATGTTTTTGCATGAGGAAGAACAAAGGAATGTCATTATTGCAGGGTGCTGAAAATAGATGATAATTAATACTTTAAAATGTCACCTTATGTGTGAGACTAAAGCAAAAAAATGTTTATTTGTTACAAAATTTATATTTTGACTAGAGCATTTCCTAATACACCTCATGTAGATAGTTTGATTGAATGTTATAAGTACTTGGAATCTCAGGTAGGACATGTGAGATTTTGTTGGTTTGCCCAGAGTGATGCCCCAATGAATCCCAGAATGATTTGATCAGTGACTGGAAAAGTATTTGTAAGCCCCCTTCGGGGAATGGTGAGAGCGTGGAGAAATTCAACTTCCCCAAGTTGAATTCTTGATATTCTCACAAGCAGTGTGGACAACCAAAGCTATAGGCTGAGCCCCCAGTCTTGGGGTTTGTTCATATGAAACTTAACCCCACAAAGGATAGGTCAAGTCTACTTTAAATTTAGGCCTAAGAGTCATCCCCAAGAGAGCCTCTTTTGTTGCTCAAATGTGGCCTCTCCCTCCAGCCAACATGACGAGCAGTCTCACCACCCTCCCCTCTCTGCGTGGGACATGACTCCCAGGGGTGTGGACCTTCCTGGCAACATGGGACAGAAATCCTGGAATGAGCTGAGACTCAGCATCAAGGGACTGAGAAAAACCCTAGAATGAGCTGAGAATTAACATCAAGGGGTTGAGAGAACCTTGTCGACCAAAAGGGAAAGAGTGAAATGAGACTAAGTGTCAATGGCTGAGAGATTACAAACAGAGTTGAGAGGTTATCCTGGAGGTTATTCTTATGCATTAAGTAGATATCACCTTGTTGTTCAAGATGTAGTGGAGAGGCTGGAGGGAACTGCCTGAAAATGTAGAGCTGTGTTTCAGTAGCCATGTTTCTTGATGATGATTGAACAATGATATAGCTTTCACAATGAGACTCTGTGAATGTGAAAACCTGTGTATGATGCTCCTTTTAGCTACTATATCAACAGAAGAGTAGAACATGTGGAATAAAAATAAATAATAGGGGGGAACAAATGTTAAAATAAATTTACTTTGAAATGCTAGTGCTAAATGAAAGCGAGGGGTAAGGGGTATGGTATGTATAATCTTTTTTTTTCTCTATTATCATTTTATTTCTTTTTCTGTTGTCTTTTTATTTCTTTTTCTAAATTGATGCAAATGTTCTAAGAAATGATGAATATGCAACTATGTGATGATATTAAGAATTACTGATTGTATATGTAGAATGGAATGATATCTTAATATTTTGCTTGTTAATTTTTTTAATTAATAAAAAAGTTAAAAAAAAGGAAATAGCCATATAATGATTAAAAAATCATAATCATTTGTTTAAAAAAAAATAGGTGACCCAAAAGATTACTTACTTCTCATATGAAGACTGGAAGGCATAAGATAGTAGAAAGGCACCTAGTGCTGAGATTAAAAGAAAAAAAACTGCCAACCCCAAATTCTACATTTGGTGAAATAGCATTCAAGAATGAAAACATGATATAGACTTTTCCAGATAATCAGAAACTAGGATAACTCAGCAGCAGCAGACCAGCACTAAAAGAAATGCTTTAGGAAATTCTTCAAAGTACTTAAGAATTGAAACCCAGATCTCTAGGAAGGAATGAAATGCACTAGGAGTTACAAATATGAGGGTAAATATAAAATATATTTTGTTCCTCTTCATTTGTTTAAAATCTACATGACTCATAAAAATAATATGGCTTTGTATTGTTTGGTTTCTATAGATGGAAAACATAGACCATCTATAGCTTAAAGGATCTTCTCCAAATTTTAGCTAAATGAGTCCAGCAATACATGTTAATCCAACATGTTGACCAAGTAGTTAATCATGTCAGGTATGTAAAATTGGTTTAATATTTTAAAAAACAATCAATGAAGTTACCGTATTAATAGAATAAAGGAGAAATGCCACACAATTATTTCAATAGATAAAAAAGCCACTTAAACTATATAGCTTCCAGTCATCATAAAAGCTGCCAACAAATTAAAAATAGAAGAGAACTTCAATCTGATGAAAGGAATATTCAGAATACCAACAATTGACATCATACTTAAAAGTAAAAAACTGATCATATTTCCCAAAATATCAGAAGCAAGGAAGGATGTCATCCAACATCAATTCCTCAGTGTTGCACTGGAGTTCCTAGCCAATGCAACAAAGGAGGGAGAGGAAATTCAAGGTAAATAGATCAAAAAAGGACAAAGTAAAACACTCTATCCACAGATGATATGTTTTTTTTATGTAGAACATATTAAGGTATCATCAAAATAAATATTAGAGCTAATAATCAAATTTGGCAAGCATCATGGGATACAAATTCAGTGTAAAGATTAATTATATTTTTATATAACAGCAAAAACTTGGAAAACAAAGCTGAAAATTAAAAAAAATGATTCTAATTATGAGATCATCAAAAACAGAATTGTAAGAATGAACTTAGCAAAAAAAATATAAGATCTCTACTTTGAATACTACAAAATATTGTTGATAAAAATTAATTTAATCATAACCTCAGAGATGCATAGTTGTTCATGTATTAAAAAACTCAATAATTTTAAGGTGTCAATTCTACTCAAATCAAATTAGATTCAATGCAGTTCCACTCATGATAACATCTGTTTTTTTTTTGGTAGATATATGCAACTTTATTGCAAAAAATATTTTGAAATTAAAAGGCCAAAGTGAATGCAAAACAATCCTATGAAAATGAACAAAAGTGGAGAACTCAGACTAGCTGAATTTAATACTCACTATAAGCCTATATTAATTAATATAGTGTAGTATTGGTCTAAGAATAGATAACATCAATAAACAGAATAGAGAGCCCAGAAATAGATTAATGTGTATATGATCAATTTTTGACAGATGCCAAAACAATCTAATGGGGAAAGGATATCCATAAAGAAAAGAAATATTTCAAACTCAAAGTCATACCCTATATAAAAATTAATTTAAAGTGGGTCATTGACTTGATTGTGAAAGTGAAAACTGCTAAGCTAAATGTATAAAACATAAGAGAATATCTTCGTGACTTAGGGGTAGGGTAAGGTAGAGGACACTAAAAGGAATAATCATAAAAGAAAACATTATCAATTAGACTTTATCAAAACCTAAGACTTTTGCTCCTTAAAAGATTTATTTAAGAAAAAACAGTAGACAAGACTGGGAGAAAATGTTCAGTAAACACATCATCTGCCAAAGAATTGGTATTCAACATTCATAATAAAACCTTACTGTCAAACAGCCATGAGCTTCCAGATCCATCAGAATTGTTCCACTGAAGTGGAAGCCTCCATCACCTGCCTGATCAAGCTGCATTTGCAGGCCTCCTACACCTACCTCTCTCTGGGTTTATAACCACACACACACACAAATAGTGTTAGCTGGTCCTGAAAGCCAAAAACCAGAAATGGCTCAGATGTCCGTCATCAATAGAAGGATCTGCAGTATATTCATACAATGCCACACTACACAGCAATTAAAAGAAACAAACTAATGATACACACAACAAAGATGCATCTCAAAATATTTTGCTGATTTAAAGAAACCTTAAAATAAGTGGTAAGATATTATTAACATGAAATTCTATAAATTGCTATCTTATCTCTGGTTGCCTTTGGGTTGAAGATAATGGAATAGGGAATTGACTGGAAGGAGAATGAGGGAATTTTCTGGGGTGATAATGATTCTCTATCTTAAGATGGAATTGTCAACATAGATATATACATTTGTCAAAACTTGTCATCTGGTATATTTAAGAGATATGCTTTTCATTGTGTGCAAATTATACCTAAAAAGAAATAAACAAAAACAAATATTGAACTTAAGTTAATAATCCATATGCAAAAAATATTTAGAGGTGAGTTGTATCAATGTCTGCTATTCACTTTAAAATATTTATTTCGAAAGTAAGATGGATTTATAGATAACCCATCTATAAATGGAGGATGAATAGATAAATATACAATAAAACAAGTATCCAAAAATGTTAATTATACAATCCATGTGGTGACTACATGTGTATTCACTCTAAAATTCTTTCAACATTTCTCTATGTTTGATAATTTACATAATAAAACGTTGGTGGAGAGACTAAAAATGTAAAACGTTACTTCATTTACTACAGCATTAAATATTATTTTCTAAAAGAGACATTTATTTGGTGCAAAATTTATATTTTTGGCAGTGCATTTCCTAATTTAACTTGTGTGGTCAGTTTAGCTGAACACCACAAGTACATGGAATATTGAACAGGGCATGAGATTGCAGTGGTTTGTCCAGGTTAGTGTGATACTCCGCTAAATACCAGAGTAATTTGGACAGTGAATGAAGAAGTATTTGCAAAGCCCCCCTGGGGGAATGGGGAGAATTCCCCATTGGGATAATTTCTGATATTATCACCAAATCAGCAGTGGGGACAACCAAATCAATAGGCTGAGCCCCAGTCTTGGGGTTTCCGCCTATGAAACTTATTCCCTCAAAGAATAGGCTAAGCCTACTTAAAATTAGGCCTAAGAGCCACCCCCAGAGAATCTTTTTTGTTGCTCAGATGCAGCCTTTCTCTCTAAACTGATAGTGTGAGTGAACTCACTGACCTCCTTCCCCACCCCACCCCCCAACATTGGACATGACTCCTAGGGGTATAAATCTCCTTGGCAAAGTGGGACAGAAATCCTGGGATGAGAAGGGACCCAGCATCTAGGGATTGAGAAAATCTTCTTGACCAAAAGGGGGAAGAGAGAAATGAGAAAAAAGTAAAGTCTCAATGGCTGAGATTTCATGGTCGAGGTTATCCTGGAGGTTATCCCTATGCATTATATACATATACCCTTTTCAGTTTATGGTGTATTGGAGTGACTAGAGGAAAGTACCTGAAACTGTAGAGCTGTGTTCCAGTAGCCTTGTTTCTTGAAGATGACTGTATAATGATATAGCTTTTATAATGTAACTGTATGATTGTGAAAACCTTGTGTCTAATGCTCCTTTTATCTGGGTATGGACAGATGAGTAAAAATAATATGGATAAAAATAAATAATAAGGGGAAGAAAGGCTAAAATAAAGTGAGTAGTTTGAAATGCTGGTGGTCAGTGAGAGGGAGGGGTAAGGGGTGTGGTGTGTATGAGTTGTTTTTATTTTCTTCTTTATTTTTTCTGGAGTCATGCAAATATTAAAAAAAATGATCATGGTGATGAATGCACCATGTGATGATACTGTGAGCCTCTGATTGTACACCATGTATGGAATATTTGTACGTTAAGAATGTTTGTGTGTTTATATGAGTTTTACCAATAAATTTTTTTTAAATATTATTTCCTAAGATTTGAATTTAAATACAGCCTCTTGTATACCAGACAACTTAAAAGCTAGGAAGAGCTCGGTTGGAATATTTATTAAAAATAGATTTCTAGATTGTTTCCAGAAGTCCCAACTTCCAAAATATCCATTTTAATTAAAGAACATAGTAATTATTATGCACATTAAAAGTTGAGAATCTCAGCTCTAGATAAATATTTTAGAATTACATCCTATCATATAAAAATGTTTTTTCTATATTTTGATACACTTGCTTTTTCCATTGTCCATCTTCTTTCACTGGGTTCTTTTGACCCAAGTCTTAACCAATACGTCAGTGCTTGTAGGACATTTTTCCAACCCACAAATTGCATGTTTTAAGTTGTTCTGTTAATCATCTCTTTTAATTTCCATTATAGTTTAAAAGCTAGAGTCCTCCTTGAAATGATTTTTTAAATCTATATCCATTCATCTATTTGGTGTATTGTTTATGTATTAGTTAGGGTTCTCTAGAGAAACAGAATCAACAGGAAATAACCATAAATATAAAATTTATAAAATTATCTCAGGTAACTGTGGGTACATAGAGTCCAAAATCCATAGGGCAGGCTGTAAAGCTGATGACTTCAATGGAGAGTCTGGATGAAGTCCATAGGAAAGGCTCGCCAGCCAGAGCAGAAAAAGTGCAACTACAGAGCTCTTCTACAGGGATGATGGTGCTAATTTCACAGTTTTTTTTCTCACTGTTCTGGTAAATAGTACACCCTCCGGATATTCCTGGGGTGTAAGAGCAGGCTTTGCCTGATAAATCCACTCTAACATTCCAATCTCTCTAAGCCTCTGGATCCCTTCATCTGCGTTATACCAGGGCAGTTCTGGTATTTCAACCTCAAGTAATGTCAGCCACCCTTTGATCCATGTTTCAACTAACCATCTAAACAAACTGTTAATGCCTTTTCTAACTCCTTGAGCTATAACATAGAATGCAGAATCTCTGCTTAGTGGGCCCATATCAATTAAATTCAGCCTGATCCAGCTTTATATTCCTCTCACCATTATCCCACACTCTTAAGATCCATTTCTAACCATATTCCCCTGGTTTCTGTCTGTATAAATTGGAAAATCTAGACAGTTCTTTTGGAGTATAACGTACCTCCTCATGGGTGATACTTTGTACCTCACCTTTTGGGGCTTGTTTGGACTTTAGTTATAGATCTGGAAGAAATGGGGGTGGATCACGAAAGGAATTAGAAGTATCTTCCAAGCCATTTGCTTCAGGACGTTCATTTGTACTTTCATCTGATGAACAAGATTCTAGAGCTAATCCCTTCAAGTGGAGGTTGTGTGACCAACTCAAGGCAGGCTGGAGGTGGGACAGCTTTGTCCTCAGGGCAGGCTATTACAGGGTCAATCTAGAGGAGACTCAGCATTACCTCGGGTTTCAACCTCTTCACCTACGTCATTATCAATCCATATGTTGCCATCCCACTTTTCAAGGTCCCAGTCCTTTCCAATCAGTGCCCTCACTTTAATGTCAGACACCATGCAAAATTGAGATTTCAGTTTATGTTGTAAAGTTGTTACTCTAACAATAAGATTCTGAGTCTGATTTTTGGACATCTCAAGCCTATGGCTACAGGAAAAGATTTTTCTTCAGGACACTCATAGAGATGTTTACACCTGTCAGATGGAGCATAAGCTTCTCATTTGTAGCCTTAAGGCCATCCTTTTCATTCATTACTGCATACAGTGTATCTAACAACAACCAGCCAACATCTCTATACCTCCTATTTCCACAAAACTCTGTAAAAGTGTCAAAAACGTTATCCCCAAGAGTCTGGTGTCATACAAGTGAAGCATTAGAAGAATTGAATGGTGATATTTTGACTATCTCTTTTGCCAACCCACCCCATGGATTGGCAGTCTCATTCTGATTATGGGAATGAGGGTCCTTAGTGCCTTTGAATCTAGTCAGAGTAGAAAACCCATTTTTAAGATTCTGTTTCTTAAGAACCACTCCTAGTACCAAGCTATATAAGTTAGGGTTCTCTAGAGAAACAGAATCAGCAGGAAATATCCATAAATATAAAATTTATAGACATGTCTCATGTAACCATGGAAATATAGAGTCCAAAATCTGTAGGGCAGGCTATGAAACTGATGGCTTCAATGGAGGGTCTGGATGAACTCCATAGGAACTGTTTCTTCTGAATCCTCCTTAAAAGCCTTCCATTGATTAGATTAAATATCACTCATTGCAGAAGACACTTCCCTTGGCCAATTACAAATGGAATCAGCTATGGATGCAGTCAATGTGATCATGATTTAATTCTATGAAATGTCCTCATAGCAACAGACAGGCCAATACTTGCTCAACTAGAGAAACGGGTACTACCACCAGGCCAAGTTGACACCTGAACCTGACCATGACAGTTTACAAGAAAATTCTCTATGTACTTCGACTTCTACTCTTTGTTGAAAATTGCCATTTCTCAGAAAACATTCCTTCCTTTAGTATTATCCACAAGAACTAATCTTATTTTACCTTTTCTGAATTGTAGACTAGGAAGAGAGGTCAGCATATCCCTTATTTCCCATTGCTGGTCCTAGAACACTATTCCACTATTGCTGTTACCCAAAACTTCTTGTTCCAAAGTTCATGATGTTCTCTTTATCCCTTCAACTCCCAATCCTATGGCTACTCTATACTGCTGTCCAGATTTACCTTGTTGATTTCAAGTATGAATTTTCCTCCTCATGCTCTTTTATACCTTTTTACTTAATACCTTCTTTGATTATCTATATAATTAGTTAAAGAATCACTAACTGGCAAAGCCCCATCTCAGATCTCACCAACAGTTGGAACTTCAATTATTTTACTGTGATTTGAGAACCTTTAATATTCTCCATTTTCTACTTTCACATCTGCTCTATGGTTTGTTGACTTATGTTCTCTTTGTGACCCCTGATCCTTCAGCACCTGCTCATTTTCCTTGTTTTTTTCTTTCTTCACTTACTGGGACCTAGCACAAGTCTTTGAAACTGGAGACCTTCTATAAATGGTTTTTTGAACTGAATTGAATGGACTCACTTTTCTGCTTTGGCTATCCATAGTAATCTGTCATCTCAAAGTCCCTTCTGTAGTAATCTAGAATCACTCATCCCCTTAGCCTACACTACATTCCTGAATGCTTAGTCACAACTACCTGTGGTTTCCTCTGTTCTCTCCTTAACCTTATTGAAAGTGGATGTGTGAAGTCCATACATGGGAATGATTATATATAATAATCATTGCAGCTAAGCTCAGAGAGCCCTAGCTATAGCTCACCAGTTCTTGTATTTATACTGTTTTATACTAAAATACTGTTTTCCAGTATCAATTATTCAATGCTTGATCTCTTTTCCTCCTGCCTTCAAATAAAAGAGCAAAATTTATCTGTATCTACTTCCCAGACCATTACATTTTCAGTATCTTCTACATCAACTCCTTTCCCTCTTACTATAGGACTTTACAGATCTCCTTCCTCAAAAAATAAATATCACCACTCTTCCCAAAAGTATTTTTCCATGGTACTCCAGACAATATTATCCTATATCTAATGAGTTAGAAGACAATTTTACACCCACCACTTCTATTTCTTCAACAACTGTTAAATTCGTAACTACCTGGTATATGCTTAAAGCCCCCCAATAAATATAATTGCAATTAGAAAGGCCAGAAAGACCATCTGTGACCTTTTCACCAAAATCATGTTTTTTCTCAGTTTTCTTCCACTTTGAACTGACAAGGAATACGAAACTCTTACTTCTTATTTCAAAACCTTTCCTTTGATCATGGCTTCTGGGTCCCTGCATTAGCTTGGATCCATTTTATCTTCTATTTTGTCTTCAAATATTTTCTTCACTGATATTGTTTCCTTCCCCATTTCCTTTTCAAAGTTTTTATTCCATCTTGTTCTTCTTTTCAAAAGAGATGATGACTAACCATATCACTTAAGCCAGGCCAATATTTGCTCAACTAGAGAAACGGGTACTACCACCAGGCCAAGTTGACATCTCAAACACCTCTCCCTAAGAAGAAATAAAGCTTCTAAATTAAAAAAAAAATTTTTAACTGAAGCATTTTAATTTGATTTAATGCAGGACTTAGAAGAAAAGCAAGAAAAAATCATTTCAAGATTCAGAATAAATTACATTCTCTTTGCTAATGGTTTATTCCCTCTTTCTGTATATTTAGATGATAGATATAGATAGTAGATAGATGGATGCAGATATAGATATACCTATATATGCACACATCTTTTATTTATGTATAGAAAAAGAATAATAGAAATCAAGCAGATTATAAATTATATGTGACCATAACATAACAACCCCAATGATTCAATTGTCAACAATGTATTTTCCCACATTGGTACTGGTGAAGTCCTTCATTTGTTGCATCTGAGTCTTAGTTCTTCTCTATCTCCTTCTTTCATTATCCTGCTTCTTTTTTCTATTCTACTTTGCCCTCTTCTGAGAGCCATATTATTTTTGTCTCATTTGTAACTCTCTGTCTAGAATTTCTAGAAACTCAGTGACAAAATAAAGCCTTTTCCTCTGTGCCTCATAGAGCCCAGCAACTATACTTCTAGTGCAATAACTATTTCTGTTTATAATTGCTATTGCTCAAGTTTAAGGAATTTCTTCATTGTGGTTTCCCATCTCTCACTTCTAAAACTCCCTTGGCAATAGAAGCGAAACTTTAAGCTGCCTTCTCTGGGAAAATGTTGCCTCACTTGCTATCGCTCTCAAACTCTCTTTTGCCAACTATAAAAGATTAAACTATAACTAGAATGCTTTCTGTTCAGTGAATCAAAATTGCTTCCATCAATTCACCACATCATTTCTAAAATTCTTCCTCAGAGTTTTCAAAATTCTCTATAACCTGGACAAAACCTACGTTATTACTCTTATTTCTGGAATCTCATCATCTGGTGCCCCTTTTATCACACAGATATTGCACTGTCCCTGACACAGCATGATGGTCCTTGTCAGGAAACCTTCCTTAATGGGGATTACCTTGCCTCGATGGCTCTTTCTTCTTGCCTTCTCCATTGTTAAGCCTACATATCACCTCTACCAGTATTATTCCTATATATTATTTATGGCCGCACTCATGTCTCAACTCATTAAAGAATTATTTTCCCACTATTATATCCTTTCCCTTTTCCCTTTCTCTGGTAACATTTACTCTGCACCACCAATGATACTTGGTCACAAATATTGTTAAATTATGCTATTTTCTTTTCAATTAGATTGTAAAATTCCTGATGCCAGATGCCTTATTATGTAAATGTATTTATTTATAGGGGCATAGGTATATTTCAATTGCACATTTGCAGCACCTGAATATAACACACTCAGAGTATTTTCTGGGTGTCAGATGCTATCCTGAACTCATTCAATTCTCACAACCACATTCTACAGTTGCTTGAGATAGTATTTAATAAATGAGAATGAGGTTCAGAGAGGTTAAATACCCAAGGTCACATAGCTAATTAAAGATAGTTCTGTTTGACAAAAAAACTATAATCCTTCCATTGAATCTGGGAGATTCTAAGTATTTGTGGAATAATTGTTTTAAATGAAAATCTTTCAAATTGGCTAAACAAATATGTTGTCAGATATTTAAATATAAATATTCTACCAAACTTTAAGTCTATATTCCAAAATGATCCTTATCTTCTGTTATTGTTTGTTGGCAATGAATACCTTTTCTGGCTTGTTCTTGCCTGTCCCAGAATGCCATTGCAACCTGCCAAGTTCCACATATTTAAAATTTAGGTTTTCTTTGGTAGCTAAAGAAATTGTCAGATCAAATAACTGATAATGAGAAACTGGAAATGTTTTTATCTCATATTAAAAGAATCATATGAAAGATTATACAATGATCTGAGAAAGCAGAACATATGACAATATGATAGTCTTTATTTATTTATTATAAATAAGTCATTTATACAATAAATGAATTATAGGTGGTTCAGTTATAAAATCTTTTTAAAAAGAATATTACTATCATAGTGTTGTGAAAATAGCAAATGGAAATATGACTAAATGGAGTTATATAAAAACTTCCAATAGTATTTGTACATTGTAGAGTGAAGAAAAATTTGAGAGAAATTCACAGGATAAGAAAATCATGTAATTGCTTCTCAGCCTTTCAGTTAAGGCCAAATGTAGAAAATCATGTAAGCAAAAAAAAAAAAAAAAGGGTGAGAGATAGTATTTATGTTATATTTTATTGCATCAGCTAAAAACTTTTCTATAGGGTGAAATATATACATACGTGTTTTTTTTTCTAAACATATGGAATGTAAATAGTTTGGCCAAGGAATTATTAGGTCAAAATCCTTCAAAGATAGCCAAATCTGCCAGTATATCTGAATACCTAATGCCAGACTCCTAAAGGGAAACACAATGGATGAAGAAAATAAAAACTTTTTCAGGGTCTAAAGTCAGCTCAGAATCCCCAGGAATCCATTTTTTTCTTAGAAAAGCCGGTATCATTATTAAATGGGAGTGAATTCTATTTCTATTTCCTCTTACCTGCTTATCTCTTGTGTTATTAGTGAATAAGCTTGAAATTTTCTTTTCCTATCCCTGGTTAAGAATCTTAAGAGGCCTGTGCATATGTTTGTTTTGTTTGGAAACATTCCACATGTGAGCACTTCTCACACCTGGAACACTTGGCTCAAGCTTATGGGCCGTATCACCAGCTCCCCTGCTGGGGTTGGTTTCTAATGACTGTCACAGCAATCCAGACATGGGGAGCTGTTTATATCCATCATCCTTTATTGCCTATATCATTTTGTAGTCTGCTGAAGGCCTTTTTTCAAAAAAGAAGAAGAAAAGACCTCAAGTTAGAAAAAGAAAAGAAAAGAAAAGCAGCTTAGCTGATATCAAGGGACTTTGAGACAAATAAGAGCTTTCTATAAGAGAATAAGGAAAAAACATGACAGAGATGACAAAAAAGACATCTTTTTCTGTCAACGGTCTTACTTTAGTTTGCTGAGATCTATTAGCAGCTGTGAAGTGTGAAAATTAGGAGCTAAAGCACAGATATTTTAAGCCCAAGAATGCAGTAAGCGTTCACATTTCTTTATCACATTGCCTTTTATTCCATCAAACATGTTATTCATTTTATTTTTTTAATGATTTCTCAACAGATTCAAATGTCGCTTCAGAAGTCTGATGAGAGAACCGACCTGATTCAGAATGCTACCATCAGGGGCCTATTCCCAAGAGAAACCTTCAAGGGCACAGGCAAGAAAGCAGATGTTTTCCATCAACAGCTAACTGGTGCTGGAGAGCTACCATACTCCCTTCCTAACCGCATGCTCTCGGCCATAATCATGTACTCCCTTCTTCTGCTTTCATAGACACAGCAGCATGTCATAATTCAAATCCTGTCTTGTTGACACAGCTTGCTTCAGCTGTTCACATAGCAAATTGTTTATTCACTGAAACCAAAGACACAGCAGCCCTTTGTGGAGTGACTAAAAGGAGCTGCAGATTTCTGGATGATGTTTGCAGTTGAGTGTGCTGCTGTGCAGGGGTCTAGAAACATTGTACAAATATGTTTACACTCTTTGAGTTCCAGCTACATATGGGGTATTTCCATATTGATATGACTCGTATTAGCTAAGCCAGGGCCTGTGTATGGTTCGTGAGATTTCTTGAAAGCCACAGACCACTACCATGGCTCTCTGCCTTGCTGCCCTCGATCTAAATTCCTCTCTGGATCCAACAAATGTAGCCGTTTCAAATAAAGGACGAAAGATGTCGTGGTAAAGGCAACAAGGAGTATTACGTAGGAGATAAAATCGATCTGTTATTCGAGCATTGTGAATTGCAATACGTCCATTGACATTGCTTCTGAGTATTCTGAACACTTTCTGTATGGTATCCTAAGGGATGAACTATTCAGATCACGTACTACCAATTAGTTGGTTTTATTCTGGGTATCTGTCCTCTAAAAAGTGGTTGGCAGGCAGTGTAAGCTCATGGCACTGAGGCTTAGTGGACAGAGACTGACTTGGAAGTTACTGTGTCCGGTCTAGTTCCAGAAGCACACCTGAGCAAACTCACTTTAATGCTGGGTTTCTTTATCTATAAATATGATCTGAAGTCTTTATGATTATATCTGAAGTATGATCTGAAGTTTTTAAATTCCATTTTCTCTAAATTAGTGTTTGGTAATCAAAACTGCAAATCAGCATAACTGCAATCCAATCATCTTTCCAAATGATTAAAACTACTTACCAAAGGTAAAGTCCATATGCCTAATCATTTCTGCTTTTCTAAAGGTGACATATTCACAGAGAAAATTTTCCTGAGAAAAAATGGGCACTTTTGAATCATCAGGTCACTCTTTCTTTCCATTTCACTCTGATTAGTCCATAATTCTGTGTATTTTCTCATTGGCAGTTTTGGTCTGTAGTCAATCTGCCTGTGTCCTACTGCACCCACCCCAACTGCTTGAGCTCATTGCCAGAATCATCTTTTAAAAATGATTTTTTAATTTCATTCTGTTTCTCCAGGAATGAAATACTTCTCTTTGCCTGTCATATCGAGTCCAAACTGCTTTGTCTAGTTTTCACATCTTTAATATTTATAAGATCAAATAATCTAAGTGTCTCAGAGTTATCCACCAGAGCCAGGTCAGCTTCCTCACTGACTGAGACACATCACTTTCACTTCTCTCCTCTAGCTATTTTCCCTGCCTCATGTAATTTACATACTTTGAATTCCTTTCCTCTTCTTTTTGCTTAACTGGGTTCTGCTCATCCTGCAAAGTCCAGTTCAAGCCTCTCAGGCTGCCTTCTTGCAGGACCTCACTGAGCATACCAGCTTCTCTTTTCTTTACATTTATAGTTGAAAGTGGTATTTTAAGGTGACAAAAATCAGTGTTTCTCCTCCTTATTTAAGTTTGGAACTAAGTGAGACAAATGAAGCTTGAAATATCATCTTTAATCGCAAGAAAATGCTGAATTGGGAGTTGTGACCTAGACCTAAGGCTGCTGTGAATTTGGTACTATTTCAGCTCAAATTTGGACATTCATGTCTTATGGCTTGGCGGAGAGCTAGCCAGAATTTATGCACCTTACCATCAGGAAGATTCACCAACCAAATGAGCCTCTCTTCTTCCGTGGTATCAGAG
Organism: Tamandua tetradactyla; assembly: GCF_023851605.1. Taxonomy (NCBI): domain Eukaryota; kingdom Metazoa; phylum Chordata; class Mammalia; order Pilosa; family Myrmecophagidae; genus Tamandua; species Tamandua tetradactyla. The sequence continues at coordinate 69,298,627 of NC_135336.1, read as the reverse complement.
AGAAGTCACAAATATCATCTTGTCTAATGTTCCTTCACATAGAAACTTGATGTAGCTATTGATTTAACTCAGTGATTACACTTATAATTACTCTCTTGGTGTTTTATATCTAATAAACATGTCTCCTAAAATTAGATACTAAGACTTAAGTGGGCTTAAGCTATTATTTGTATTTCTTTTCCAAGTGTTAAGCACATATTAGCTCAAACATTATTTGTTGCCTTTTTGCTTGAGAAATTCGGCTACTCTTTATTAACTGATTTTACAACTAAAATGTATTTTATGGGTTTGCACGTGTGTGTATGGAGTGTGAGCAGAAGTAAATAATTGCAGATGAGAACACAAATAATTTTAAGGACAGATATGCACTTCAAAGGGAAGTGCATATCTTTTTTCTGATGCATATATTTTTTCTGATGTTATTGAGGGAGGGGGTCATTTTTTTTTAACCTTATGGTGGTTCAAGCCTGAAATGAAGCTGGGGGAGAATAGAAGGTTTTAATAATGCTCTTAGAAAATAGAATTGTGTTACTTCACACTTAAGGAAAATGGTAAAATGGTAATGTCACTCTAATCACATTTGATATGTCTTAAACTAATAGTGCTAGATGTCTTTCAGGGATTAATTGTTCTCAGCTCCCTTTACATCTTCCATTATAAAATTTCTTAATTTATTCCCTCCTGACTTGTCTTATGTCTCATTTTTCTAATCTTTGTAGAATACCCAATGAGAGAGACACTAGGAGTTACAGCCTTTTCTTAATTTTGAAAAACATAGATATTGTGCTTTGCTTTCATTGTTGTTTTTGTCCTTGCCTATAACATCTATCTAGACAGGGGTATTGCCATCAAGCAAAACCTCAGCTATTCAGAAGGTATCCGGAAATTGCATTGTAACAGGCAATTCTCCAGAGGAAATTCAAGTCACTTACGTCCTTAGGCCTTTCTTATGCATCATAAAGGGATCTTTAATTGGTTGATCTTCCTGGCCAGGACAACTCTGTGTTAGGCTGCCCTATTGAAGAAGATAATATGAAATCCATTATCTGGCAGTAATTGCACATACGTTGAGTGCAATTTTATAAAATCAAGACTGGCACAATGGGTGGATTTTTCCCCCTTGCTGTGGATAGGGGTAGAGGGTAGTTTAGGGACTTTGGCATGTCAAAAGCAATTTTGCAAATGTGATTGTTAAGAATTTTGAGGTAAGAAGATTTTGCTGGATTATCTGGGTGGGCCCAGTGTAATTACAGGGCTCTTGCAAAAAAGGAGGCAAATGGTGGAGGCAAAAGGAGATGCAATGGCAGAAGCAGAAGATCAGAACCAGAGAATGATTTGAAGGTTATGTGTTGCTGGCTTTGAAGGTAGATGAAGGGACATAAACCAAGGAAGGTTGACAGGCTGTAGAAGATGGAAAAGACAAAGAAACAAATTCTCTACCAGAACTTCCAGAAAGAAATTCTCCCTGCTGGCACCTTGATTTTGGCCTAGTGAGATCCATATCAAACTTATGTTGTATAGAACTGTAAGATAATTTGTGTTGCTTTAAGCTGCAAAGTTTGTGGCAATTGTAAAAGCCAACCCATTTCTGATATGTTGCATTCTGGCAGCCTAGCAGATTCAAGTAGTGACCAACAGTGCTGTTCAGTCTTTTGTATACTTACTGTCTACTTATTCTATCAATTATTGGATTGTTGAAGTTTCATTGAACTTTTCAGTCATAATTGTGGATTTATCAACTTCTTCTTTCAGTTTTTTCCAGGTTTTGTTTTATGTATTATTATTATTATTTTTTTGCATGGGCAGGCACCGGGAACCAAACCTGGGTCTCCGGCATGGCAGGCAGGAACTGTTTTATGTATTTTAAATCCCCATTGTAAGGTGCATACAAATTTAGAATTGTTGTCCCTTGTTGAAAAACTGACCACTTTATCATTACATAATATTCCTCTTGGTTCCTCTATATATGTTTTCTAAAATCTATTTTGTCTGATATTAATATAGTTATTCTAGCTTTATTTTGATGTGTATTTGCATAGTGTACTTTTCCATGTTTTTATTTTTAATTTATATTTGTATACTCTTTAAAGTATAAACATAAGAACATAAAGTATGTTTCTTGTAAAAAACATATATGTGGCTGTTCCTTTTTTACTTAATCTGAGAGAGATTCTCTGTTCTTTAATGAAGAAATTACACCACTTACATTTCATGTAATTATAGATATGGTTGGATTTAAATCTATGTGCTAGCAATTTTCTATTTTTAAAATATTTTCTTTGTTTTTTTTTCTCTTTTATAATTACTTTGAATCCATTTTAGCTCTATTATTGGCCTGTTATTTATGCATCTTTTCAAAACAGAACTAGAAGTTGTCTTAGTGTCTATAGTATGCATTATTAATTACACAGAGTTTACCTTCAAATAATTTTATAACAGGTATTTTTAGTTCTTTTATCTTTCACACTATTTTAATACATTTTAAATTTTCATATGCTATGAATACACAATGCATTGCTATGGTTTTTACTTCAGACAGTTGTTATCCCTTAGAGCAAAGAAAAATGAGTTTTTATTGCTTTCACTTTTTTCCCCAATATTCCTAATTTTCTGTATAGATTCAAATTACTATCTGATATCATGTTCTATTTGCCTGACAAAATTCTTTTGATTTTTTTTTGTGGTGCAAGACTGCTGAATTTTCTCACTTTTTGTGTTTCTTGGAAAATCTTTATTTCTTCATTTTTTTTCTCCTCCCCTTCCCTACCTCTATTTTTCATTTTTGAGAGATGTTTTTGCTGAGTATAGATTATGGGGTTCTCAGTTTTTTTCTGCAGCACTTGAAAGATACCACTTTATTGTTTACTGGCTTGCATGGTTTCTGATGAGAAGTCTGTTGCAAATCTCAGCTTTGTCCCTCTGTATGTAGTGTGTCTTCTTTTTTCCCCTGGCTGCCTTCAAGACTTTTCTCCTTGTCTTTGGTTTTCAGTAGTTTGAATATGTATGATATGTCTAGATGTATTTGTTTAATATTTTACTTGTTAAATTCTGCTACTTTTGTATGCATCTTAAATTTATGGTTTGGTGTTTTGTTGTTAACTTTGAACAATTCTTGATCATTATATCTTTAAATACTTCTTCTACTCTCTTCTGTTTCTTCTTCTGGGATTCCACATATATGGAACATTACATATACATATGTTATATTCTTTGATGTTGTCTCATATCTCTTTGATATTCTATTATGTTCCTCCCCCGCCCCCCCCACATACTCTTTTTCTGTTTCAGTTTGAGTTACTTCTATAAACCCATGTTCAATTTCCACTGATTCATTCCCCAGATGTTGTGAGCCTACTGATGAGCCTAGTAAAAACATTTGCATCTCATTTGCTGAGATATCATTTCTATGTTTTCCATTTATTTCCTTCTATAGGTCTCATCACTATCTGCCAAAGAAACCCATCTGAACTTGCATGTTGTCCAACTTCTCCATTAAAGCCTTTCACTGTGATATGAATCATGGTTATTTTAAATTCCTTGTATGATATTTCTAACACTTGTGTCATATCTGAAACTGACACTATTGATTCTCTTTTCCCTTAGCAGCCCATTGGATTTCTTGCTTTTCTATGTAGTTAGTTGCTCTGTAACCTCAATGCTCCGATAGCTTCAAAAAAAAAAAAAACAGTTCTGAATTTTCAGTTTGACATAGTAGTGTTGTTGTTATTTAAAGGTGGGGATGTTACTCTTTGTCACCTTCTACCTTGCAAATGGAAATGAAAACTGACACTGTAGACCTTTAAAAGTAAAACCGTCTCTGTCTTTAAGCAACTTACAGATTCATGTATGTGTATGTAGTGGGACCAGAAAAGAAAAGTAACCAAACAGCTTTAATGTGATCAATAATTTTATTCAAATATTATTTCATTGACAGACCCAACAAAAGCATAGGCAAAATAATCTATTTGAATTCAGAGGAGTTAATTACTCATAATTTTAAATTTTAGAATAACTTATGATGTAAATTTTAGAATAAAATAGAGTTTAAGTTCCTCAGTGTCACATAGCTAGTCACTATTGCAACCAAGATTCAGACCCATATCTAACTTGCCACATCCATGCAGTATCCATCAAGTTTTATATCCAATTGGAGGAAAAACGTAGAATGAGAAAACATTTTGATAAAAATACACAACTTGTGGTAGACTGGGAAATATGAAGACTAAATGTGATGGTTTGAATGGAATGTACCCCAGAAAAGATCATGTTCTTTTAATTCATTCTTGTGGATGCAGACCTATTGTGGGTTGGACTTTTGATTAGATTATTTCAATTGCTGTGTGACCCACCTAATTCAGGGTGGGTCTATAATCTTTTTACTAGAGTCCTTCATAAGAGAAAAAAGGACACATGAAAAACAAAACAAAACAAGACAAAAATATGCTGAGAAAGAAGTCACTGAAGCCAGAAGCTGAAAGCAATGAAACCTGGGAGAGAAGAACCAGGAGACGTCACCACGTGCCTTGCTATCTGACAGAGGAGGCCATTGTAAAACCCAAGTCATTTCTGGTACATCGCATTTTGCTGCTTTAGCAAACTGAAACATCAAGTAAGCATCTGTTAGATTTAAGATAAATTGAGGATATGGATATGGAATTAGTTTAGCAATGGATGTTAGAATTGTTATAGAAATAACATCTGCTGGACTTGTTAAGTGATTGGATGTGGAGGTGTATAGCACTCTCTTGATGAAGGAAAATGCTGACATCAAAAAGGAGATATTCTGAACAAAGGGAGGATTAAAAGAAGCAGAAGAGGAAGGTGATGAGTTAGGTTTAAATATAATGATATTCTAAGATGCCCAACAGCATACATATGGCCATTTGTCCAGAAGACAGTTGGCAATACCGTGTTTAGAGAATTGGAGAGAAAAAGGGTATCAAAGAAGAGGGTCAAAGACTCAATGTGTAAGTCATCACAGCGAAATGAGAAACTTAAAAGCCCAGCAAAGAGAAATTTTTTGTGAGTGTTCGTTTGTTTTTTAAGTGAATTTAACTATGTCAAATGCTAATCTTGGAAGGCATGAAAGTTATAGGAAAAGGCTATTGGGCTTTTTGATTGTTAGTGAATAATAGTTTAAGCAGAGTTGTGGGGCAGAAGCAATAAGGCAAGAAAATATATTCTTATATTTAATTTTTATTAAAGGCAGAGATTTGAGTTGGAGAATCCCCCTAGGCATTCTTTAATTCAATGACCTACACAATGCTCTGGAAAAAGTTTACCTTATGCTCAAAGGAAGAATAATTTGAAAATTAATATATCAGTTAAAAATACATTTATTGTTGCCTTTTGACCTAAATTTTTTATATAATATAAGATCAAATGGAATTTATTTCAATATTTTTTCAGATTAGATTATCTTTTTTCTTTCCCTCCTAATAGTTTCCTGGAATTCATCAGAATATGGGAATTATTGCAAAATCAACTTTCTTGTTTTTCTGAACATGTCAATATCTCTTTAAAAAAATTTAGTTCAAGTTGACTCATTTACTGTTTTATTCATGCAGGCTCATTTCAATTTTTTTGCTTAGCCAGCCATGTCTCTGATTTCAATTGGAATATTGGCCACTCAGGATCACATTATGATTCAGTGTCATTTGTATCAATTCCTCTGGTCTCAGGGTAGTTTATACTAAATTCACTGGAAGCAGTGGAATCTTCAGCAATCTCAAGCATGAAAGAGTTAATTTTCAAGGCTGATCCATTCCCATATTTCCAACTGTAATTGCTGTTGATTATTTTTATGTTGTAATGAAGCAATAATAATCAAAGCACAGGGCATTTCTTGGGGATTCATGACTGGCTGGCTTTGCCTTAAGCCATTAACCCCAGTCATTAATTCCCCTGGAAATGCATTGTGCTGAGGTCATTATTGTTAATAACAGAGCTGCATGAAAACATTTGCACACATTCTGGAGGAAAACTGTTGATTATTTTCTGCCTGTACAACTTTTGTGATTGAAAAACCTGAGAGTGATGATGTTTGACCAAGAGAAGAAAAATGAATTACAGTTCAGTGGGGAAGAATATGATGTATATTTGCTATATTTGTTTGTGCATATATATATATTTTTTTTCTGTATGTGAGCAAATGAGTAAGTATTCTTTCTTTATTTTTTTACCCCTGAACATGGAGAATGAATGTGAACAACAATTTCTTTGGAAATTAATTCCTTATTCTGTTACCAATCAAAAATCTACTTGTCTTTTCTCTGAGTTATTATTCCTTAAAATAATGACAATGTTGGCACTGTAATTGTCATATGTTCTTCGTGCATATCACTGAACTCACCAAGAGTAGCCATGATGTGAGACATAAAAGACCTTCTGGGGAAAATGAAATAACAGCCTAAATTTCAAACCATTCGCTAATCAAAATTAAAATTTCACTTGCGTAAAGCTTCCAAAAAGGGCAACTGTTGCCCTCAGAAAGCGATGAGAGATGATGAGGAGACACTAAATGGTCAAATTGTTTTTTGAGAAAAACTCAAGAAATTCTGTATTGCTCTTACTCCCTTGTAAATGAAGTTATGATTTCTGTGATAAACTTCAGTTATCACCATTGACGCTTAGCTTACTGTGGAAGACAATCTTCATTTTTCATGAAAGATCTTAAAATTTATGCTATTAAGACTGCTATAAATAATTCCTACTAAGTGTTTGTTTCTTATATATTCTTCTCCCAAATCAGTAGGAAAATAAACAAAAATTAATGAGATTTGGCTAATGGATTACTCCAGATATATTCCCTATAAAATTCGCTGCATTTATTGGAATTGGAAAGCAGATCAAATACTGAAAATGTCAGGTACCAAATGAATGTAAATTTTTTTCAATTAACAAGCGAAAAACAGCTTGGAGAAAATGTTTTTTAACTGTAGAAATGGTAGAAAATGAGTAATTCAATCTGGATTTTTCAAATGGAAGTTAATCAATGAAATGTGAATTAGTGAAAAGATCTATCCTCACTTTACAGATGAAAAAGCAAGGTGTAAGTAAGTAATTTACCTGAACTAAATCACTTATAGAACAGCAGAAGTTGGGTTTAAATTACACAGAGCATAATTTTTCCCCTTATTCCACCTGGTTTTATCACAGAAACATTCACTAGTATGTCTGGCTTTTTTTTTAACACTCTCTGTGGAATCACAGATGACACAACAATCATTTTTCAGTAGCAGGAAAACAAAAAGGGAAATGGCAAATGGTGTGAAGAACCAAAAGCATGTGGCAAAAAGGGGTATAGATTCAGAGGCCATAGAATGAGTCTGAGAATATCTTTTGTTGGGATTCCAAAAAAAAATCCCCATCCCCACTCATACCTAAACGATTGAACAAAACCTTAGGTAGAATGTGGGGTGGATATGAAGGTCTTGTCACATTTTACCACCTAGGAAAATGTTAAACCCCTTATACTTCATATACCTAAAATCTGTTTACCTTTTTTAACAAAAATCTAAGTTCCTCTCTGGCTTAAGATCAAAAACACCAATGAAATGTTCTTTCTGGGGTAATATTTGAGCATAATATGTATGGATGAGTATGTGTGAATGTGTATATACAGAAACAGTAATTGGCTAAATAGGTAAGTGTGGAGGTTGGAGAATATGTATCCTTTGTAATATGCATTTTACAATGCCTTCCATTCCTATGAAATTTAATTCATTTTAGAAAAAAACCTGAAGCCCTCCAAAAACATATCATCTCTCCTGTAGGTCCCATATTATTTCAATTACATCTAATTATATACACAGATATATATGTACATATATTCATATTCGTGTTTTTAAGTAGCGTGGCCCATTTGAAAAGAGCTTCATTTTATACCTTATTGTTTTTTAAATGGACCACCCACATATGCTTTAGAAATAATTATGCCTGTGTGGCTGTTTAATGGTTCTTTCTTCTGTGTCAGTCTTAATGGTGGTGGTGGGGGTTTTCTCAAGAGCAGCATGCATGGTTATGAGGGTTTTGTGGGGACAGCAGCTGCTATGAGAAAGCCAAGGTTCCTTATCCCTGGACTCTGTAATGAGGAAAGATGCTTCTTTCTATTTGAGGGAAATGATGCTTGATATTGCCAAGTATTTAATCTACTGTTATATTGCTACATTGTCATTCCAAAAGATTTCCAGTGGTGTCAAAGATGGTAAGAATGAGAAAAATGTAAAGGGTGGAAGAAACTCAGAAAGAATAATTGGGGATTCTTTTTGCCATAGATGCTTCCCTTTAAACTTTCTGTACAGAATGTGTATTGTGTATTTCAGGGGAGAATTCTTTACACCCACATTCTTAGGTGCAGAGATGGGGGAAAATGTCTCAATTCTAGACAGTTGTCTTGGGGGAAAATATTTCATTTCTAGACAGTTGTCTTGGAGGCTGCCTTTTCTGAAATTTCTTCCTTGTTCTAGCATTTTCAGAATGGGGGGTAGGAAAATCTATTCAATTTAGCAAGAAAAACAGATGCAGAGCAAAAGTCTACAGATAGATTTCTTATTCACAATTACTTAATAAAGTAGAAAAGTGACAGGGTTCATATTCATTATTATATTCTGTGTAGTACCTTTCACAAGGAGAACTCAATTTGATATCTTGATATTTTGATGATGAGTTATGAGGATGACCAATTAAAAGCAAAATATGGTAATTCAGGGATTAAAATGAAACGTTTCCATTTCAGAATGGTTCCTGAACCAAAATTTTATACAAGTAGTATTATCTCACCTTAGCTTAAGATACTGGCATTCCCTTTAGGGAAGACAATTTTTAAGCAATATTTGTTGATTGCTGTTATATTTACAAATGTAAACAAACTATCCATAATCCTTTTTTAAGTAAATTTGTCGATTGCTGTTATATTTACAAATGTAAACAAACTATCCATAATCCTATGCATTTATCAGGGTTCTATAGAGAAACAGAACAAATAAGAGACATCTGTAAGTATGAGATTTAAATTTGTGTCTCATGCAACCATGGAAATGAAAGAGTCCAAAATCTGTACAGCAGACTGAGAAGCTGGCAGCTCCAATGAAAGGTCTAGATGAACTCCACAGGAGACTTTTTGCTGCTTCTTCAGCAAAAATTCTCTCTTCTTCCTTAAAAATCTCCAACTCATTGGATTATCTCGTTAGTGGAAGACATGCCTTAACAACCATAGATGCAATCATCTGACTGATCATTTAATACACTAAACTTCTGGTTTAGCAAACAGCCACGAAATATCCTTGCAACAATGGTTAGGCCTGTGCTTGCCTGATGGACAACTGGGAATAATCATTAGGCCAAGTTGACACCAGAACTTAATCATCACACCCTACCATCTCAAAGTGTCAATTTTATGTCATCCTTCCAGATTTATACATTATAAAATGGTACAAAGAAAATAGTATTTCAAAACACAACTTTTAGATGTTATTTATTTGAAGAATGCATTCAACCCTGAACACAGGAATTCTTGTACTAATATATTTGACAAAGATATTATGGCACTTCCAATGGAGTTTCAGCAAGTCTATTTATATCTAAACTTGCATTATAAAATATTGCTACTAGCTAGTATGTTACGTACGTCTCTAGAAAACCCTCTGCCACCCTTTATTCAACTTTCCCTGGTACCATATTTCTGCAAAATTTTTTACTACTGAAGTTATAAGATGATTATATATTTATAGATTTTTATAACATTCAAAGTACTTTCATAGTCATCATTTTAACTTTTCTGCATTTTATAAAGATATGAACTGTTTCTCACATTTTACTGATATCACAATTAAGCCATATATAGAGACCTTCAATCTTTTGCAAGTAAGATAGAGTTAATTGAGGACTAAAACCTGAATTTCTGGTTCACAAAAAGTCATGTGTTATACAATGGATTTCTAAATTTATTCATACAAACAGTCATGAGCAACAGCTTAAGAACTATAGCAGAATTAAGAAAGTCATTATTTTAAGCCACTGTTGAATCCCTGTGTTTCATATCTGGTTCATTGGCCAATATGGGACTTTGGTTCCAGGACTCTTGATCTGTGTCATCATTTTGATGCCTCCAAATGAGCATTTGATTATGAGCAACCCTATTCTCTCAAATGAAATACAGCACATATTTTCTTACACATCCATTTATTTAGTGCAGAAAATATTTTAAAGATAGGCCAAACTCTGGAGAACCACTACAAATCTAAACAAGTCAGAGAATGCCTGGTGAACAAATAGACTTGTTTTTTAAGAGGTAAGATGGGGGTAAGAAGAGGGGCCAGAAAAAAGGAGAAGGGCTGAGAAAAGAGTAACTGTTCATATTGTGAAGGAAAATATAACACATTAGGTTGACAGATCGAATTAACCCCAAACATCAGAACTTTTAACTCCTTGGGAACAATGTATTGGGAATTCTTATGAATTGTCATCAACCAAATGTCTCACCAGCAGCTCCAGACAAGGAATTTTAAGTAAGTGGATCACCTCAGGTGATGACTACAGAATTAAAAGTGAATCCATCTTTGGGAATGAATGAGGAAAATTAATCTGTATGTTCATTTTAGAGGGAGAATTTTATTTTCAGGTGCAAAGATAAGTTATTGTTAAATATTTTGACTCAGTGCCCCTCACGTTAACGCAGCCTAAGAATTTTTCTGTAACGTGAGAATTAGATGTTTAGCTCTATTTCTACAAGGCACTGTGTCAAGCTTTGGGGGGATATTAGTAGAAAGAAGACACATTCCCTGAACTTAAACACAGGTGTTTAGATACTACTTAAATGCCACAGAAGAGGAATAATAGGGAACTGTAAGAGGATACATGTAGGGAGAATTTAGGGGACAATAAACATGGAAAGATAATTTTTAAGGTGGATGTTGAGGATGGAGTACATTTTAACCGAGAAAAATAATTGGACGTCTGGAGTAAATGATATTCACCCACAGCATTAATTCTTTTCATTGCACTGAGATTTGAGTGAAACTTTCAGGCTGTATGGATGGTACTCATACGAAATAGCCTTATGAAATTTGACATTAAGTCTATTGTAGAATGTGGCGAATAATTCTGCTCATTATAATTCAGAGTCCTGAGAGAAATTACTTTCTTGTCTTAGTACCAGAAGTAGTTCTGCTTAATAATTGGTTTTGCCATGCAGACTCTCTAAATTGTGAAATTGATCAGGATTTTATTTTCATATAAGCCGGTAAAAAAAGAAATTTGTGGCGCAACCACAGATCTGACTTCATTTGACAACCCTGTCCTTGTACTCCTTTACTGTTCTGTTCCACTCTTTTTTTTTTTTTTTTTAAAGGAAAGACAGAGAGAAGGAAGGAAGGATAGAAGGAAGGAAGGAAGGAAGAAAGGGAAACATTTTTAAACATTTTCTTGTTTTATTGTATTCTGTTTCTCCGTTTTTGTTACATGGGCTGGGGCCGGGAATCGAACCGAGGTCCTCCGGCATAGCAGGCAAGCACTTTGCCCGCTGAGCCACCGCGGCCCACCCTCTGTTCCACTCTTAACTCATGTCTACTTACGGCATTTCATGTATTTTGCCTTTATTCTTTTATGGTGAACTGTGGAAAACACAGTATATGAAACAAACCAATCAAGAAAAGTAAAATTTAAAATGTATAGTTGCTGAAGTTTTTAACATCGAGATAACCAGAATTCTCAATTCAGATGTTATTTGTAAGAGTTGGTAAACATCTGTTAAAACATGAAACTTCTGCTTGCTTATGCAGAACAATTGTCCTTCCTCATAGCAGTGAATCTGGAAAGCAGCAAACTCAGATTTTGGGTTTGATGGATGCTACGGAAGCATAGAAATGTTGAAACACCATAAAGATTCTCAGTCCAGTGTCTGCATACAAAATTAGAAGAAAGTTATTTTTCAGCTTCTCAGGTTGAGGTAAAAAAGTCAAGTTAGGAGAAATAACATTTGTAATAATAAGGCAAAAATTATTCTATAAAATCAGACTGTGACTTCCATTTCCAATAAGTCTTGTTGCTGTGGTTATCTATTACCCAGGTAAAGTAGTTGTACAAGTTTATGTTTGCTATACTCAATTCCCAACATTTCCATATTCAGTGATACTTAGTTTCTGCCTCTGGCCTTGTACCCAGATTACTCCTTCCTGCCTTGTCCCTTTTGATGGATGGGCTCACCAATTGCAAACAAGATTGCTCCCTCGAGTTGACTCACCTTGGACTGCATACATAACAGTCTGTGAGCAGGTGGCACCACATTTCCTCGTGTGACTCAGGCTTCTGGAATGCTTAGGTAGCTGTCTGGCTGAGATAGAGCCCCATAAACACCACTTGTTTAACCAGAGTAGAGAATCTTTGCCAACCTCTGTTTTAGGATGAAACATTGATCACCTTAAGTGTATGGAGTTTGGAGATAAACAGGGATTAATTCAAACACTGGCTTTGCAAACAGTGATAATAGAGGTGTGCGTGGGGCGTCAGGTCATTTGGGTTTAGGGGAGTCACAACCATGTGCAAAACTGAAAATATTTCTGATATTCAAAATGCAAAGAGATACAATAGTGAGTTCCATAACTCTCCTCTAATCTTGGAAAACACACCAGTTCATCAGAACAGAGAAATTTTGCTCACATGCATCTCTAAAAAGAATTAAGCAAAATATACATTCTGATTTTGCCATTCTGTTGTATGAACTCATATATTAATTCAACTTGTAAGATTCAATTTCCTCATGTATAACATGAGGGAGAAAATGACCCATAGATTGGTTATGAGAAATTTTAAAAAATCTAAATTTTTGTCACAGTTCTGGTGCACATTAATTGTTTAATGAATGTTAGTTTCCTCCTCTCCCACATAAACATCAATAGAGATTGCACTCTAATCAGTTTCATTCTAAGATTCTTTACTTTAGGGTATTATAGCATGTGTAAGTTTATTTTTTAAAATATTTTTATCGGTGATATTCCAAGGAATTTCCTTGAACTCCCTTTGACAGTATATATTTGTTTGCACACTTAGAGTTTTTATTCCCCGCCACTACCCAAATCATTCACCTTTGTTTGTACAGTTTTGTAAACCAGACCTTAGATTAATGTTTTCCAAATAGCAATCCCAGCATTTTTCAGATTAACAAAATAAAATGGGGTGTAGTATTAGAATAGGCATTTTTCCCTTTTTTTACTTTTAAATCCCCCAAGTCTCCATTAGGAACTAGGGTGAAACAAATTGGAAGCAAAGCATCATTATTTAAAATATGCAAAATTCTTTTAGCTTTTGGCCTATCCTTTCATTTCAGAACATAAGACAAAAGTAGCAAAGCTATAACAGAATAGAAGAAAATTCACATCTAAACTTTAGAGAACTGGATTTCATACAATATCCAAGGGTGACAATATAATTCACAAATTTTGCACATACTTTCAAAAATTGCACCATATACAAGTAGCGATCAATTTGGTTTATTTGTTGATAGTTTATAAGTAATGATAAAATAATTACAATGAAGTAGTTTTTTAAAAATAAGAGGTTAAAGATACATAATCCACATTTGAAACAGCATGATGCACCAGGACTCATTTCATTTCATAAATCGAAAACTTTTCAAAATAGTCACCATTTAAACCTCGTTGAATTCTTTGGAAAAACAATATAGCTGAAGCAATAAAAGGTTAATGATGTACCAGTGAATGTTTATTTCCTTATAATTTCCCCTTCCTAATGGATATTGATCTTCAACTGCCCATAAGCTGTATTTAGTACCCAGTAAGAATGCTTCAACACCCTTTATGTTATCATTAACACAAATGTGATTGTAGGATTTATCTCTCTTCAAGTTTATAAATGTTCATGTTTTTCTGCTTTGGGATACCAGTAGAAAAACTACTTTATTGATAACTTTGATGTATTAGGGTCAAGACAAGCTGAGAGTCAGAGTGAAGGTTTATAAGGAGTTTAACTTCATATTTCAAACTTTAAAGTAACTAAGCTAGGCATGTGACTTGAGAAACACTGGAAAATGTCACAGTAATGTTGATATATGTTCCCCCAACTTGTAGTATATTTTTAGTAACTTGCACAAAACTATTTTCCCTTCAGTAACTGACCTTATTTCAATTTTTTTGTCTTGCATTTTAGCCAGATGTCTTCCCTTGTCAAAGGAAGTCTAGTTCCTCCCACTTTATGAAAATGGGCAAAAATTTTCAGCATGTAAAGAGGTATGTTAAACAGTATTAAAGGCAGTGTACAGGATATATTTTTTCATTCATTCAGTTCATAAGTGTTTGGATGTCTACTCTGTGAAGTATCTGAAGTATATAGCTGTGCTGGTTTGAAAGGATGTATGTACCCCAGAAAAGTTATGTTTTAATACTAATCCTATTCTGTAAAGGCAACTGTTTCTTCTAATCTTTATTCAGTATTGTATGTTTGAGACTTTAATTACACTATCTCCCTGGAGATGTAACTCGGTCAAAGGCGGTTGTTTAACTGCATTAGAAGGAGATGTGTCTCCACCAATTCCAGATGAATTTTGATAAGTTTACTGGAATCCTATAAAAGAGGAAACATTTTGGAGAAAGAGGGAGATTCAGAGAAAGCAGAGGAGAATGACATAGCCACAAGAAGCAGAGAGTCCACCTGCCAGCAACCTTTGGAGATGAAGAAGGAAAAGCCTCCTGGGGAACTTCATGAAACAGGAAGCCAGGAGAGAAAGCTAGCAGATGGTGCCATGTTCACCATGTGCCCTTCCAGCTGAGAGAGGAACTCTGACTGTTCACCATGTGCCTTTTCACTAGAGAGAGAAACCCTGAACTTCATCAGCCTTCTTGAACCAAGTATCTTTCCCTGGATGCTTTAGATTGGACATTTTCTCAGCCTTAGAACTGTAAACTAGCAGCTTATTGAATTCCCCTTTTAAAAAACTATTCCATTTTTGGTATATTGCATTCCAGCAGCTAGCAAACTAGAACAATAGCTAATGTTCTAGTTTGCTAGCTAATGTTTAAAACTCATATGTCTTTCTTATTTTTTATTGGAAATAATTTGAATCTCACAGAAAAGTTGCAAGATCATACAAACTCCTGTATACCCTTACCAATTGTTAACATTTTGAGGCATTTGCTTTATCATTCTATGTATCTATCTGTCTATGTATCTGCACACGTTATTTTTTCTTATTCATGTACTCTTGTATGCATGTCCTAAGAACAAGAATATTCTCTATCATAACTATCTAGAGAACAACTGTAGGGAATTTATAATCTCTTTATGAAATCTGCTGTAAATATTTCAATTTGCCAACTGTCCCCCAAATGGCCTTTATAGTATTTTTGTCTCCTGTTCAAGAACCAGTGCAAAATAATGTATTACATTTAATGATCATGTTTCTTTAGTTTCCTTCATATGGAACATTTCCTCAGCTGTTTTTTATCTTTCATGACAATAGCACTTTCAGAGACTATAGGCCCTCCCTTTTTTTTTTTAATAGGATTTTGGAGTAGTTAGTATTTTCCTCATGATTAGATTCAGATTAGGCAGCCTAGGTCTGATTTCTATATACATGATAATTTTTCCTCCTCCATGTATCATATTAGGAGGTTCATGATTTTGTCTATCTCTCAGTGGTGATGTCAATTTGTATCAACTGGTCAGGGAGCTAGCTGCCTGTTCCTCCATTGTATATTTACTATGTTTCTTTTTGTATCTTTTAAGCAGTCTGTGGAGAAATTCCTTAAGAGTACGCAAAATTCTATTCCTTATCAAGATATCCTTTTATATGTGCCTGAAGGAATAGTTTTTATAATGACTACAAAATGATGATTTTCCAACTCTGGCACTTTCCATCGATTAGGACTCGACTGCAAAGAGCCCTATCTTCTCCTTTTAAAAATAATAAGTTAACCTATTTATCTATGTAGTTGTTTACTTGTTGACTTAATTTCAGTATGGACTAAAAGATTGCTAATGGTTTGTTTGCAATTCTTTACCCTCTGTTCTTAATCCTGCACCTTCTGCACCAAGCTGATGAAGGAGTCCTTTTGACCTGTTTCCATCATTTCATTGAGCATATTTTTATTTTCCGACATAAATGATTCCAGATTCATTTCAGCCTTCTTTGTTCAGAATCATGAGTGTGTATTTCTCCAAGATTTCCTGCTTCATGTGGAGAATGTATTATTAGAGGTACTTGGACTTTTCATGCACGTTTGCCAGTAGAGTTTCATTACTTTGGAAACTTTTTGCTAGAGAGATCTACTCCCTATATTGAATTCATGCTTCCATATTTCCAACTTCCATTCATTCCCTTCATGGTTCTTCCTTCCCTCCCTGTGGGGGTTTGAAGCTCAGAAAAAAAAAAAAAATTCTAAATTTAATTCATTCCTGTGGTTGTGAATGCATTGTAAGCAGGACCTTTTGATGGGCAACTTTATGAAATACTGAAATCTACAGATGGAGATGAGGACTAACAGAGGCAGTTAAGACACATCTCGGTATTTCAGTTCTACTCTTTAATATAAAAATTCTCATTGATATAGATATTTCCTCGCCTTCCATTCACTCTTCAATCTATTTCAATATTAATTCTTCTCAACACACAAGAAAATTACTCTGTCTTTGATGATGATGATAAAGACAGTTCTATCCTTCTTACTCAAAGTCTGGTCCAAGAGCCATAATCATCAGCATTACCTAGGAATTTATTAGATATGCAGCACAGATAAAAGATTCAAGGGAAAGGAGACTCCTCTTCTTGATTGAAGAATTGTCAAAGAATTTGGCAATTTTTAATCTGCTGTAGGCCAAGATTGCTGCCATAACTTCTGCCCTCACACCTGCTTTCCAGTTAGGAGGAAAGGAATAGAGGGATCAGAATTAGGGTTCCATTAATCTAGAAGAAAGGGACGATAAAACATGAAGACAACTAACAATCTCAAAATTTTAAAAACATACAAAATGAAAAACTTTAATCCTCCCTCCCCACACATTGCAAGATCAATATTTTCCTTCCTTAATCTTTCTCATCTTAGAAATTCATATAATTCCTCAAGTCTACTATTTATCATGGAATATTTCCTTACCCTCATCTCTCAAAATGTATCCGGAAGTCATACTTAAATCTTATGTATTTCTATGTCTACGTCATTCCATCTCCACAGCCACCTTCTTTCTGCAGAAAGGTGTCATCTCTTTCTGTTTCTCTGTGATTCTCTTCCATCTGACCTCCTTGCCTGCATATTTGCTCATCTACTATCCATTCTCCATAGAGATGTCAGAGTGATCTCTTAAATCAGCAGACCACATTATACCATTCATTCGCTTTAAAGTCCATAGCAGGTAGAATAAAATCAAACTGAGTTTTCAGCTCTGCTTCCTCTCCCACCTCATCTCATATAATTGTCCCTTTTATTGACAACTTCAGTCATTCAAGCATTTTGTTATTGTTGTTCTGAACTTCAAAGATATAGGGCCTTTTTTTTTTTGAGTTTGTTGTTTTCTCTGCTTGATGAAGTAGTTTTTAAAATTTATCTGTGCTTCTTTTGTCTGGCTAGCTCTCTACATGGCTGTCTCATTCTTGTCTCATTCTTGTCTCATATGTCTTGTCTTGTCTTGTCGTCATCTCAAACAACCTCAGATCACCCTCTCAGAAGAGCCTTCTTGGACCAGCATCTCTGGAATGGTTCACAGCTACTCTTTATCACATAAGCCTTTTTATATACTTTGGATAGTTATCTGATTTATTATTACTCCATTTATTTGTTTGTATATTTGTTTACTGTTCATATCACCACTCTGAGAGAGCAGGGACCGTACCTGCCTTCTTTACAACTTTATCTCCTACATTGCACAATGCCTAACACATAGAGAAGCTCGAAAAAAAATATTTGCTGGGTGAATGAATGAATGAATGAATGGGTATCTCTCTGAAAGAACTCACAGCTAAGGGAGCTACAGTCTAGACTTCATAGACTTCAAGGTCTGGACATTAAAAGGTGAAAAAGAGAGGCCTCTGCAGTTTGAGATATATTTCTTTATTCGATTACCCTCAAGATTGTCACAGAGACTCTTTTTTTAACAATAATAATAGTTTTTAGTTATTTTAATAATCATTGCTATTATTCTAACTTGGAATTTGAAGGTATTTCTCAAAATTCCCACCATCTAATAGTAGCACTTTGTATTTTTCATCACTGTTATGAACAACTTCTTTCTCCTCCTACTATGCCAAACCCCGTCTTTCTTATCCTTTCCCCCTTTTTATCTTCTTCATGTATTGTTTCTGTCATTTTATGGGCTTCAGTCTCTATAAGTAAAATTTGATATTTTCTTTCTAACTTTAGTTAACAGTATTGAGAAAACTTTTTAAGAGTGTGGATAATCCATCGAAGTTAGGCTTTTGAAGCAAACATTCAGAACTCCATTTCTTCATTACGTTGGATAGAGAAATGAATGAATTTGTTTTATACACATAGGAGCTTGCTAATTTGAGAAATGATCATTTTCCCCTAAAAATCACTGCAAATGGAATCCAATAAAACTAGTATCAAACATGCTCTGCTGCTAAATCTTCCACTAGCTGTGCCATTTTCCTCAAAAACATTCTATTTTTTAATTTTTTCATTAAAATCTTAAGAATCATGACTAGAAGATTTAAACAACAGGAATTTCTTATTTCACCATTTGGGAGGCTAGAAGTTCAAATTCAAGGTGTCAACAGAACCATTCTTTCCCTGAAGTCTACAGCAGTCTAGTGATGGTTTGCTGGAAATTCATAATCTCTGCCTCCATCACATGGCTCTCTCTCTCTCCAACTTCCTGTGTTCAAATTGCTCTGCTTATAAGGACTCCAGTTATATTGGATTAAGATCCATCCTATTCAGTTTGGTCTCACCGTAAATAATAGATTCAATTACCATCGGGTTCACATCCATAGGGGCTAAAATGTTAAGATTTTATATAACAAATAACTTTGTTGGGAACATGATTTAATTCATTGCACACAGTGAGTTCTATAAAGCTTTTGGTAATACCTCTGGTTTATTCTATTCCAAATAACATGTGTCTTTCCCTCAATTCTTACATGGAACAATCTTTTTTTTCAATTATACAATTTAGACATGTATGAAATGAATGGCAAGTTCCTGACAATTATATTTCTTACCATCATGTAGCCATGCACATAACAGCATCTTCTCCTTTCTCTTCCAGGTTCCATTGACTTCCAGCTTCTGGCTGCTCCACCATGGCTTCTTTACCTGACCTTTACTGTGCTTGTAAAGGACTCCAGTAATCCAAATTAAAGCCCAGCTTTATTCAGTTAGGCTAACCTAACTGAAGTAACATCTTGAAGAGATTCTATTTACAGTGGATCCACAACTACAGGACCAGAGATTTGACCTGAACATTCCATTTGGGGAGACATAATTCAATCCCTAACATTCAGGAAAATCTGACCAGCATTAATTAGTTACTTCATCCATCTGTTTATTCCAGAATATTGATGGAGCATCTACCTTGTGCCAGAAACTCACTTAAGTGCTGTACAGCAGGGAACAAGTTCCTTGCCTTCATGAAATTTACTTCTTACTGGGGATTGACCAGCAATGTACAGTGAACAGAGAATGAACAAGATAACCTTACATGGAAAAAAGTGCTATGGGGAAAATAAAATGGGTAATGTGAAAGACAGTCAATAGACGACCTATTTTAGAGTGGGTAGCCAAGGGAGAACTAAACAAGTAGGCAGCACTTGGGCTCATTGACGAGATAAAGCCAGGTATAGCAGGATCCAGAGCAAAGCAGTATAAGCAGAAGAAAGAGCTAGTATAAAGGTGCTTACCTTGATACTTTGACTTGTGTGATAAAAGGAAAGGGAAGCAGTGTGGCTGACACAAAGTAGGTAATGCAGACGGTGTTGGCATTAAATTTGGAGATGCAGGCAGAGCTCAGATTAGATCTGCCCATAAAAGCCGTGGAAGGGAGTTAGACTTTATTTTAAGAGTAATGAAAAGCCTCTGCCAGTACAAGGTATTCCACTGACATTTCTGCTGTCATATTTCTTTCTCCTGACCCCATGACCTGAAAGCTTTCTCCCTATCTATTACTCTCCTTCAAATCAAAACTAAATATAGATCCCCAAAATAAACACAGAAAAACAGATATTAAAGCATGCTCCTTTATAATTCTTGAGCCTTCTTCACCGATTATAGATAACTAAGACCTATTCCTGAAAATTCTTAATCTGGTCCTTTCATCATTTCATGGAAAGTTACTCTAGATATTTAATCAAGACTGACATGGAATCAAATTTCATGTCATCCCAATTCTCTTGCTTAAGAAATAAAACAGTATAATAATGAAGAAAAACAAAGTAATCTAAACTCTTCCCAGTAATCTTTGAAAATCTTCTTATTTTAAAAATCTCTGAAATGCAGAAATACCCAGAGTAAAAACTTGGAAGCGCCTTTACCCTTGTTCCCTACTATTTGAACTCTTTTCTCTAATGTAACCACTATCAGTTTGCACATCCTTCTAGACTTTGTTTTATGCATTAATATATACAAACATGAAAATAAATGCATTTATGTTCTATATACAAATTTCCATGTATACAACTTGCAAGTAACAACTTGCAAGTTGCCTTGATTTTATTTGAAATGTATCTTTAAAGTTGCTTGAAATGTTATGAATATGTGTAGAATCTCCTCTTCTTTTTTAATGGTTGCATAAGCATCAATTATATGAATTTACCATTGTTTATTTGACCATTTTTTATTGATAGACATTTAGCTTTTCCATTTCTGTTTTTTCTTTTAGAAATAATGCCTAATGAACAAATGCTAAAAGACATGTGAAAGATTAGTATAGAGGTACAAGGGTAGTTTAGTGGTAGAATTCTCGCCTGAAATGTGGGAGACCCAGGTTTAATTCCCAGCCCATGGACTTTCCAAAAACAAACAAGCAAACAACAGACAGAAAACCAACCAAACAAAAGAAAATACATTCAACAAATGGCGCTGCAATAATGGGATACTCACATGGAAAAAGAATGAAATGTGACCCCTGCCATACAACACACATAAATAATATAATATAATGATTAATATAAATATTAGTAATATATAAAGTTACCATCCACAAAGTATTAATAATATCAAGAACCCACTAAGAAAATATATATACAAAAGGGATGTGTAAATGATATAAATAAGTAATTTGCCAAAAAGTAAATAAATAAGAGATATTCGACCTCATCAAGAGCTACAAAAGATGAGTGATAAAAATGAGATATGTTTATACCCTCAGATTAGGACAAAAAGACTTAATTATAATAAATAATGATGATAAAGGTTTTAGGAGCATTTAACCCATTATTGATTGACGTGTTAGAGGAACCTTCATCCATGTCTAAATATGCATATATACATAAAGAGTAAATTCCCTGCTTATTATCCTCCCCTATTTTTTCTGTTTAGAGTTTCCAACAGTATCCTCAGCTTGCTTTGGATAGACTGTCACAGTGATCAGTCCTACCATACTCCCTCCGCTCACTAAGAATGCCATCACTTTAAAAACACTCTGAAGTATAAAAAACTGATGCTCCTTAAAAGGGTAGGAAAGTATTTTTGTTTTCTTTTCCAAGATTATAAGGTGGAGTTTATAATAAGTTATTGGAATTGCATAGAAGAAGACAACAAAAAGCGAACTTCAGAGAGTGGTGAGAAATGTTTTCAAGCAAGAGTTTTCTAGCTGTTATGTGATTAAGTGAGCACATTCAGAATTGGGAAGTGAAATGGGAAAAGGCTGCTTTTGATTTTTTTCTAAATGCTTGTCTTTTACAATGAATGACAAAAAAAAAAAAAAAAATACATATTCTGCCTGAGAGGAAAATTCACATAGGAAAGGATTTAGATTCACCCTATATATTTTTGTTGTTTTCCAGACCAAAATAATGAAGTACTCTATACTGTTATTAAATGCAGTATCAGAAATTACCACCCCACCCCCTTTCCATGCATTTAAATTTAAGAAATTTCACACTTGAGATTGTAACTGAGAAGTTAGGATTTAGGGGGTGATCATAATTACTGAATTATTATATAGATACGCTTTTTTTTACTTTCTGCTGTATTAAAGTAGACAAAGGGAATATCTAAAATCTCTGAACTATAACTCAACTCTCTTGATCTCTGATAATGATTGTATAGCCTTTATCTTGTGCCCTTGTGATTGTAAAAACCTTTGGCAGATGTTCACTCATGTCTCCTGAACATGTTTTTTAACTTTAGAATCTTATGATCACTAAAGACAGCCCCTAGAATTTATTGATGAATGGCTTTGGGTCTGCCTAGAATGAACCCACCTCAGTTCCAAAGTTATCTTAATAACAGAACCTGGATCGAACTAAAATGGGCCCATGTGACATGTTCAGTGGCTTAAACTTTAACCTAAAAGTGACCTATACCTCATTATAATATCAAAGATCACACTCGTCACCAAATAAAGGCCACTTTTTTTCTTATCTATTTCTATTACAAAGCATGTAATCAATCTGCACATGCTGAATAATTAGTTGACCTCTAACTTCTGTCATCTCCAACCATTGTGCTCATTATTCTAAAACCTGCCCATCTTTTGATACTCTAAAACTACCTGCAGTTTTATAGTATTACTCTTTTACAGAATTACTGCAGTCCAGGGAGACAGGGTCTTAGGCTGATAGGCTGTCTGATATCTTGCCTCATGCTGAGAGAGAGAGAGAGAGAGAGAGAGAGAGAGAGAGAGAGAGAGAGAGAGAATGAGAGAGAGAGAGAAAGAGAGAGGGAGAGGTTTATGTGACCACGGACTAAGTAAACTTTAATGACCAATAAAGGGATCAACGCAAAGACTAAAAACAAAAAACAAAAAACCCAGTATTTTTTATTGCAAGTAAAAATGTCACAGCAATATTTTCTGGATTATCTCCATTTTATTAAAAAATATTTTTTTAATGTGTTTTTAAATAGATGTTACAAATTAAATTTTCCTTCGAGTTTCTTGACAATTAGTACCTGGTATTTTGCCCTGTCAAAAATTAAAAGTTAAAAATGTCATCCTCTGAGGGTTAAATTATGTTTTTAAACAATAAAAATGTTGCCCTAGTTCTTACCTCACAAAACCATTATTTTCATCGTTAAAGACACCAAAATACAAGTACATATTTTCCTCCTAAAGAGAATAAATGTATCCAAGCTTCCTCCAGTTTTTCTCTCTTTAAAGATACATAGCTTGGTGCTAGTTAATGTAGAGTTGTTGGCAAAATTATGTGAAGCTCCATAATTAGAATTAATGAAATTTGCTAAGTGGAATATACTTTAACAGAAGTTAAATTATAGAAAATTCAACCTGAAAATTGAGGTTTTTTTCACCCCAGCTTTCAAACATAGCTAACAGGCTAAGATCCAAGTCTGTAGCTTAGAATAAGCTTTTATTTTTTACTTTTTTTTATCAGAAATACTGCTTTACCATGCTTCCTAATAAAATTTTTATAAAAGAAAGTTGAGACAGTGTCCTGTCATGAAACTCTCCTATGCTATATAAAAGTGCGGTGAAAACTTTTTCCATTTTCTCTCTCTTAGGAAAATAGAACCTTTCTGTGGGGTCATTTAAAACTGTATGTCAGTTTTGGTTATAGATTTACTTTCTTTTAATTAAATTATATTAATGACAGTCAATTTCAGCTCTACAAAACTATAAAAAAGATGTTCGATAAAGACCTGATATGCTTTGTTAATTAATTTCCTGCGATAAAGCTTACAAATGGAGTTATGGTATGCTGAATCTGCATAATAGGCCATCCTTTCATCAAAACCCTGCAACTGTTTACAACAATCTGTGTTATGTTCACTGGTTTTCTACTATTAACATTTTAAAATTTAGCCATAAATAATAGTGACAACATATATTCTACATACTGAGGTAGAACAAATTAGAATTCTATCCCTAAATAATAACTAGACTGGTCACAAAATTATATCTAATTTAGTCATTAAATAAGTACTATGATAGATTGTGATTTCAACATTAAAAGTAACTTATCTGCTTTTTAAATTATGCAATAGAATGCTACTATAGGCTTGAATTAGAAACAGGTAAACCAAAATCAGTGATAGGATATGTTTCCTTAAAATGGAAGTGAAATTGGCCAAGAGGTTGTGTTCTGAGAATATAAACTCAAAGTCGGGAATGTGGGTCTTTTTGTCCTAGGCTAATGCTTCAATGTTCTATGAGCTAATTTTTCATGTCAAGAGTGAAAAATATTAAAGGAAATTGAGGGCTGCCAAAAAAAAAGGGTTTCTGATTGCCCATTCAGGATAATAGTTACTGTGTGATATATTAAGAGGGAAAAAATCTTTAGCTTAAATATGAACACTCATGCCAATACTTAAATGAGAATACATCAAATTAAGCTTCTCATTTCTTTGAGAAATGGCCTAGAGCATATCTAAGGTTAAATTACAGGAAAGAGCTCTAAAGATGTGTGAGCACTAACATTATTTTTTGTCATAGAGCTATCTAATAAAACTGATTATACAATAGAGTATTTTTCATTGCGATGACATTAAAAAAAATCTTTGTTACTAACTATATCATCATTAATAAGTTAGGGTGTTTAATTTAGACCATCTGAAGATGAGATGGATCAGGATTAAGACATGGCTTTTCTAGGGTACATAATCCTTTCATTCTACTGTCTGGACCCTAAAAAAGACATGTTTTCCCCATATACAAAATATATTCATTCCATCACAATATCAGAAATCCTTAAACCATTTCAGTAACAATACAAATACAAAACAAGATTAAAACCAGTGCAAAGTCTCATCACAGTTACTTACAGGCATGGTCTGTCTCAATTCTCTTCTGGTTCTGGACCTGTAAAACACAGAAAAAGTTATTTGCTGCCAACACACAAAGGAGGAACAGTCATAGGATACATAAACCTATTTCCATAGGGAGAAGTCGGAAGGAATACAAGGGTCACTAGACCTCAGCAGTTTCGAAAACCTGCAGGGCAAACTCCATTAGATTTTAATGTCTGAGGGTGGGGCTTTAGAAAACAGCAATTCCACCCTTTCCAGTGGCCAACCTCTCTCTGAATGCAACCTTGGGGGACATTGGAGAGACACCTTTTTCTTGGTTTCATCCTCTCCAAACATTGGAGCTGTATCCAAGCTCTCTGCCATCTCCCACTGTCAACCCCTCCATGTGGTGGCAGCCTGGCTCGCCCCAATCGCCAAGGAATGTGCTTCACCTTCTCCAAGGCTTGGGGTGCCATGGCTCTTCCACTGCAATGAGGTATAAGACCCATCCTCTGCCTTCAGGGAAAACTCACCCTTTCCACGTGTTTGGGGGGGGGGGGTCTGCTCTCTTGGCCTGAGGTTTCTCAACTTCAGACCTCAGCCTCCATGGTTCTGCCTATGAATATTTTACCTTCACTTTTTCCCTTTTCTGAGCCCTCAAGTCAAGACTGGCAGCAGTTCCATTTATAAAGGTCCCACAGCACTCTTTGTGGCTTTCTATATAGTAAGCAAAGAGTGTGCCCATCAGACAGCAGGATTTCCACAAATCCTTCCTGGATAACTCCATTTCCAATCGTGGCCTTTTCTGATATGGCTGACTGGTTCCATATTTGGTTAAATGCTCAGGCGGAGCACTATTCTCTGGGGTCTCACTTCCTGGAAACCCAGAATTTTCTAGAATATCAACTTCTGGTTTCTTTGTACCCAAGAGTTCAGTCTTCAGCTTATGTCTTTCCTGTCATATTTCACTATAAACTGCAAGGAGAAAGCAGGCTGAACTTTCTACATTTAATTTGAAAATCTCTTCTGCTAAATATTCAAGTTCATGGTTTTTAAAATCAGCATTCCAGTCAGAGTCACTAGCCAATTTTGCCAAATTAGTTGCCATTTTAAAATAAGGAACAACTTCCTTCCAGTTTGCAATAACACATGCCTCATTTTTGTCTAGAGCCTTGTCAGAGGTATCTTTAGAGCCCAAATTTCTATCAACAAAGTCTCTTCAAAGCATTCTAGGCCTTCTCTATCAAGCTCCTCACAACTCCTCCAAAAATTTCCCCGTATCCATTTAAAAAGCCATTCCAACATGTTTGGTATTTGCAAACTGCAGCAGTACCCCACTTCTTTAGTACCAAAATCCGTTCTAGTTTGCTCGCTACTGGAATGCAATATACCAGAAACAGAATGGCTTTTAAAAGGGGAAGTTTATTACATTGTAAGTTTACAGTTTTAAGGCTGTGAAAATGTCCCAACTAAAGCAAGTCTATAAAAATGTCCGATCTAAGGCATTAACAAGCCTTTGCTCAAGAAAGGCTGATGAAGTTCAGGGTTTCTCTCTCAACTAGAAAGGCATATGGTGAACATGGCGATGTCTATTAACTTTCTCTCCAGGCTTCTTGTCTCATGAAGCTCCCCCAGGGGTGTTTTCCTTCTTCATCTCCAAAGGTCTCTGGCTGCATGTGCTCTTGTGATTCTCGTGGATCTGCTGGTCTTTCTGAAAAAAATATTTACTCTTTTAAAGCATTCCAGTAAACTAATCAAGACCCAACCAGAATGGGTGGAATCACATCTCCATCTAATCAAAGGCTAATACGACAATTGGGCAAGTTACATCTCTGTGGAGATAATCTAATCAAGTTTCCAACAAATAACACTGAATAGGGGAGGATCGGGATTAAAACATGGCTTTTCTAGGGCACATAATCCTTTTAAGCCAGCACACTGACTGTATTATCATTAATAAGTTAGCATGCTTCAATTTAGACTGTGTGAATAATATGTAAATTTCCATTAGAAAAATGTAATAGGAACACTCACTATAAAATATTAGTGGTTCTGTTCTCTCAGGAGACCTGGTCCTATCAAATGTGGGTCTTTACAAATGAGAACCCAAGTTTACCTGCCTTCAGGCATTTTTCTATGTGGCATGCTACTGTACTCTCAAATACTTTCAAACTTTCATCATTAAGTTCTTCTCAGTTAAACCGATATGTGGAAGCGTGACACCTGAGAGCATACCCTTGGGAGTGATTCCATTATTAGAATATCTTTGTGAAAACACTTAAAACTTGGTCCTAAAAGGAATTAAATAAAAAAAAAAAAGAGGACAGCAGAAAAGTGTTTTATGTTGTGATCCCTAGGTGTAGATCATTTCAAAAAATGGATTTGTCTTTGCGCTAGTCTGCTTCTTTTATGACCCCAGAAAAGATCATGTTGTTTAATACATCTTTGTGGAGGTAGACCTATTGTGTATGGGACATTTGGGTTAGGCTATTTCCATTGAGATGTGACCTAACCATTTCAAGGTGAGTCTTGATCCTTTATTGGAGTCATT
Organism: Tamandua tetradactyla; assembly: GCF_023851605.1. NCBI lineage: Eukaryota > Metazoa > Chordata > Mammalia > Pilosa > Myrmecophagidae > Tamandua > Tamandua tetradactyla. Next base: position 69,271,210 of record NC_135336.1, on the reverse strand, counting down.
TGTGAAAAGGATGAAGGACAGTAAAAGCCCAGAGAGCTTAGAGAAAAACAGCCTGCGAGAAAGAAGCAAGGACCCACAGGAGCTGAGGGAGAGAGCCATTGAAACCAGAACCCAGGAGAGAGGGACCAGTAGATGTCAACACATGCTTCCCATATGACAGAACCCAGATGCCAGCAGCCTTTCCTCAAAGAAGGTATCTTCTTCCTGAAAATTTGGACATTTTCATGGCCTTAGAACTATAAATTTGTAACCTAATAAGTACCCATTGAAAAAGCCAACCCATTTCTGGTATATTGCATTCCAGCAGCTTCAGCAAACTGAAACAGTTCTCTTCCTAGAATCTCTTCTCTAGTATCCAAATTGTAGAAAGCTTCATTCAAGGATAGTCAGTTTAATCCAATATAAAATTAATGAGCAGCTACACCATGCTGAATTATTCTTGAAACCAAGTTGAGAGTGAATTTGAAGGGAAAACTTGGAAATAAAGGGAGTAATTGATAGACAATAATTTAGGTGAGATATGATGAGCACAAGAAATAAAAATGAAGTAGTTGAGACAGAGAGAAGAAAAACTTATAATGGACATTTTGATCATGTAATAGAGGCAGAAATCAGAGTGTCCTGGATTGAGAATTTAATACTTTTTTAAGTGACTAAACAACAAGAGTGAATGTGATCAACTCAAGTTTCAAAAATTTTTCTTTGTAGAAAAAAAAAAGACCTTCCTTTGTGATACATGGAAGCTCAAATAGTTAAAAGTTGACAGAGATCTCATGATTCCAGCCCAGTAATCTTTCCACTGCATTACCTGCCTCTTCCCCTGCCTATACAAGGAAAATAACTTTGAAGGAGAAAGGAGAGTTAATATATCCAATTACGGGAATGGCTTCTGTTACAACCAAATAATACTTCTGTAATAAAAGGTGTAAGTGACTATGCTATTTGATTTGGTGTTTTCATTCTCAGCAAGAGGTTTCCATTTAATCATGTGTTGGTCTATTTGTTTGCTATTAGATATTCATTTCTGAATTCACAATTACTTCTTGGCCAGGTCATCTGCATGCTATCTTTTTTATCATCACTCAGTTTCCATCCTGTCTTGTGGCTCCACGTTAGCCAAATTCTTAGGCATTCCACCATTGCCTTTTGTAGGAAAAAAAAACAACTATGTATTTTATTTTCTTCTTTTTACACTTACTACCTTGTGTTAACTGCTCATTTTTAATTAACAAATATTTATGAATGGCCTGGGTGGTAGCTTTTAGGGATTTTCACAAATATTCTTGAATGCCTCTTCTTTTAGATGTTGTTGGAATGCACTAACCTGTCTATTTTGAAGTTAGGTGCTGTTTTGTTATTTGAATGTAAGCCTACTGATCATATCATTTCTAGGATGACACTTTAAGAATCAGACAACAATTTCCCACACTCTTCTTTCTGCCACAGTGATCCTGAAAGCAATGTGCAAAGATGGAGGCTAATTCAGCCTAGGTCCCTACCTGTGTATATGAGCAGAAGTCCTGCCCCTAAATTCCTAACCAGGGTAACTGAGTAAGCAACAAACCTAAGAATCCAGAGTTATTTGTTACTTCATTTTAGCCTGATTTATACTGAAATGGGTACACTGAAGTGCAATGCTCACATAACAAAATCTGAAATATGTGATGTTGCTTATAGTGGTCAATTGGCAGGAAATTAGAAAACTTATTGAAAGGGGGAAAAAAAGAAGACATATTTTGAAATGACAAACTATTTGATGAAGCTATTTGCCTGTTGTAACTTAGTAGATCAGGTTTCTAATAAACTAGAAAAGATCAGAAAACATAATATCTGCATTTCACAAAGTACTGAAAGATAGCATGCAGAGATAAACATCTAGAAACAGACTGAGCATGGCACCTGGAGGTCACTGGAAATCTCCAGATTGATTCTGCACAGTCAACTACAGATTGATCTACAGAAGAACATTTTAAAGTTTTTGAAAGAATTGTTTTGCCAAAAGAACCGACACCCTGGATTAAACAATACTGTGCCAATTACAATTTATAAGTTAAAGAGAACCTTTGGTCCCCAGCCAACTAATGGCAGGGATTGGACTGAAAAATAACTCAGGGCCTAAGATGGACACATTCCCCAATGACTACTTCAGTTAAGATTAGGAAAGTAATTGAAAGGGAAAAATTTCCTCAGGTGGCAGAGCAAAGTACTGTGTAGAACACTGAAGGAAGTACAGCCAGGAAATGGGATCAGTGTTTACGCAAGGTATTCTCCAATATGAGTAAGGGACCCCTCACAATGCTAACCCCTCAGGAGTTCAGAATAGCTACCGCCACTGTCTGCACTATGTCCCCCTTTCTTCTACTTTCTGAATGAGAATGTTTGCTTTGGTGTCTCTATCATTGGTGTCTAGAAAAGTACAGTCTTACTAAGTTGTTCAACCTATCTGCCTACTCTGTACCTCTCCCACAATACTGAAAATCAATGGGAAAATAAATGTCTGATTGTTCTACTTTTAAATTCAAAACTATGACTGTCAGTAGAACTCACCAATGCCTGTAAATCCTGCTATTTTTCCCTAGCATTTCCAATTCCCCACACTGCTGCACAAATCATTATTCCATAGCTTCTCCACTCACCCCAAACATGTCATAGCTTCTCCAACTCCTTCTTGCCGGCTGATGAGAAAATAAACTAAAACAGAGGGAATTTCTCCATCTTCTCATTAGGAAATCTAATTGAACAACATTTTATGCAGTCTTCCTCTATTTTATCACTGATAAATTGTCCTTGCTCTTATCAAAGGCCAATATATTCCACTGTGCAAATACCTCTCTCTCCTGTGTCAAAAATTTCTCCCCTTCTACTGGCACATTCCTATAAGCCTTTAAATGTCATCTAGTATCTCTCTTCCCCACTGCCACATTTTTTTTTTTTGGTTGCCGTTGATAGTAAATCTTTTGATGTTTTGTCTATAATCCGTCTCCTTCTCCATTTCAACTTCTTGTCTCAGCACTACATATTCATGTGTTCAGTTCCCTACTCTATCAAGACTGCCCATGTTGAGGTATAATGAACTCCGTGTTGCAAATTCTAGTGGTCATTCTTCTGCTTTTTCTTGGTTGAAATGTCAATATCAACAGACAGTTTGCCATTACTTCTTCCTTAAAACTTTTCTTTTGGCCTCTGTGATGTCACACTGCTCAGACTTTCTCCTACCTCATTACACTCCTCTCCGTCTTCTTATGCACAATTATGTTTGTCTATTTCATCATGAAATCCTGGAGAACCTCTGACTTCAGTCTTGGGCTTCCTTCTCTATTTCTATACTCGTACTATGTGAAATCGTCTAATCTTAGCTTAAATAACATCAATATGCCAGTAGATCCTTAATCTATTTCCTTAATGCAGACCCTACCTGCAATCTCCAGAATGATCCATTCACCTGCCCAATTGTTATGTATTTATAAGAATCATCTCAACCGAATGTTGACAAATATAAAAACTCAGTTTCTTTCCTAACCAAATCTGTTTTTCTCTCAGCTTTCCCTAACTCAGTAAAACCACCAACCAGGTGGTTCTTTGGACAAAAACCTAAGAATTTACCTGGAATCCTTGCTTTTCTTCCCCTGTACATCCAATAAAAAGCAAGACTTATGGAATCACTGTACAAAGAAAACATATGTTAGACCCATCTATGTCTCCTTGACTTCATCATTCTGACCCTAACCCAAGCCACCACCATCTTTTTTCCTGGTCCATTAAAATAGGCTCTTAATTTTGCTTAATAATCCCCCTTGTTAGGTTCTCATTACACTCAGTATTGGATCTAAATGCCTTACTTGGGCTTGAAGATCCCTCTCTAAACTTCTCTCTACCTTTGTCTGTAATCCTAATTCTTTTCTTTGCTCACTGTGCTCCAGCCTTGTTTTTGTTTTGCTCCCCTGTGTCTCTGATTTAACATGCTTTTATTTTCTTCAGGGCTCTGCAACAGATGTTCCTTCTGCAGGGAACGATCTCCTGCCTGCCTTCCTTCTCATCATTTTTCAATTCTTTACTGAAATGTCAATTACTCGGAGAGGTGTTCTCAGAAGACCCTAACATGGCCTATGTACTCTATCACATGAACTTGTTTTCAACATATTTTTCTTCACTATATAGCCTATATATACCTCTTTCATTTGTTTCATTGTCTTTGATCTGACTCCCACATTTGACTGTAAGCTCCAAGAAGGCAAATATCTTCTCTCTTGTTCACCACAATGTTTTCAGTGCCTACACAGTTTGTATTTTATTTTAAGCGTGCATTTCTTGATACATACATAACCTTCAGTCATTTGGTGCCTTATTCTTCCTTGGTCCTTAGTTATTTCACAATTATGTGATTTTATTTGTGCTACTGACTCTCTCCTAGACATCTATCTTGCCCCTTTGTAAGACAGAAAAACTCCACCTCTGCCAACTACTGCTCATCTCTTGCATGAAAATGCTTTCACTGAATATGATATAGAATCATCATAATAAGAATATCTTATTTCCAGTCATTTTCCAATCTTATTCCTAGGTTTCATTTATGAGGCAAATGAGAGAGAAAAGTTAAGAAGGGAAAAGGAAGAAGGAGTGTGTGGAGAAAACAACTTACAAAGAAGCTCAGGGAAGAAGACTAGAAGAATTTGAGAAAAAATATTAAAATGAATTTGTTTTAAATAAGGTATTACTGCCTTTTATTTATAATACTTTGTCAGTGTTTTTGAATGTAGCACTCATTAATCTCTTTTATCTCCATAAAGTCAAGGAATTTTTAAAAATATGTTCAATTTTGTTTTCATGAGTAAAATATTTAAGTGTATGAAAGTGCTAAATCACAAAAGCTCATAAACAATTTACTTAAATATGATTGTTTACAAACTATTATATCAGCAAGAAAACTATATGCATGCCATATATCTTTAATTTCCTAGAATATAGATATTTACCCAAGTCTGTTTTGACATCAGGAAAATGTTTGCAATTGTATAGTTAGTCTTTTTTAAAGTCTTATTTATATTTTTTCCATCTACACAGTAAGCAATGTAACAGAGTAGGACTTTATATAGTTCCGTTGTAAAGATGTATTTAATCTAAAAGTAGCTTTAGGATGCATATTTTGGGTTAAATGAACTGGTCTCCTTGTCTTTATGTCTGAAGCAAACTGCTCACATTAGCCTTGTGGGTAATGTAAAGACATTACAACAACCATCAAATTAGCCTTAGGAATACTTATTTGGAAAAATAAATTGTTAAATGCTCTATTTTTGCCAACTGTACAGATAAGCATCAGTTTATTTCCTCATGGAGCATCTGTCCTTTTCAAATCTCTTTTGGTTCCTTGACCAACTCAGAGACCTCTTGGCCCAGAGCCTCGGCAGACAGCTGTGTTTATAGGTGTTGTTGACAAAAGCAGACTCAACTGGTGCACTGGGACAGAGGCAAACTTGTTATATGGAGAGAATAAGACATGGTTAGTACTAAGGAATTTCATTAACCTTTCTTTCTCTTCGTTAGTTTTTCTTCCTGGAATACATATCAGAAAATAAGTTGCCTTAACCTTTTAAAGGTGATTATTTAGAAAGTACTTTCGAAGTGTTTTCTTTTTAAATTTTGGAATAATGATATTGAAAAAAAATGTTAATGCCAAGTGAAAGGAACTGAATATAAAAGGATCACAAATTGAATTCCAAAAAGAAGTAGAAAGAGTAAGATGAAATCAAGGTGAGATATCAAATAAATTACTTGGCTATAGAAAAGAAACACTGTAATATTTGTCAGCTAAAGGGATGATATAGAGAAAGGGAAGAGTTTTATATAATTAATTATAATGGATAAACATAAGAAAATGAAGGTTCAAATGAGATTCTTATATTTTATCAATGGATTAGTGACAATTTTCACAGATTAAGGAAAAAATAAATTAAATATCAAAATTGAACATTTGAAAAATGAACATAAATCCTATAGTTGGGCTAAAAATGGGAATGGGATGATATAATTTTGGACATAGTAGATCAAACTCAAATTGAGGTTGGAATGTAAGGAGAGTAAGAAAGAGAGTTAAGATGAAAATGGGATTTAAAAATGGTCTTCAAAGAAAGTTGTAGGTTATTTTGATGCACAGTTGATGAGAGTGTAAATTGGTACATTTTTGGGAAGATAATTTGGAAAGAGGTACTTAGAGATGTAAAACTGAACACTGCCCACTTAGCAAAAAATAAAATCATTAAAAATATTTTCACAAAGTAATTTTCACCCCAACACAATATTTTCCTCTAAAGATGACAACGATGACTAGCAGTGGTGATTCATGTGGAGTTTTGAAAATATCACAAAGCTTTCTGGCTGTCCAAGAGGGATGCAGAGAAAAATAAACATTCTTTAAAAAAAATTTTCCCTTTTACTGCAATGCATCTTACTACAGAATGTACTTCATCTTTCCCAGACAAAACAGAGAGTTAAAAGAAGAGTTAGGTTGACACTTGTTATTGGGATGAATAAACAGGCATGCCTCCTCTCTCTCATCCTTCTTAACTCTATTTTCTTTTAATTTTACTGTCCCTTCACCCACTCTGAATTGATTGGTTTTAACCATAATTAGACTGAATTGCTGTAAAAATATGTCCAGATATCTCCCAGGCTTTCTCTACTCAGTCCCCAGAAAGGCGCTAAGACAATGCATTGGCCATTACATTGCTGGATAAAAAATTGACATGGTAATATTTGAGAAGAAATAAATTCCTAAATGTTAATGCCACCCTGAATTTAGAATTCACTTTATATTGTTTCCTTCTGTCTCCTCTATCAAAATCATAATATAACAAGAATTCTCTATTTTAATCTCTACCAAATATATTTCTCATTATAAAGCAAAAATATTATGGAATAAAAGTAATTTATAGGAATGTTATAGAGGAGAGAATACTTAAATTAAGCCTTTAAGAAATAGAAATTTTACATTCAGAGCAATTGTATGTATATTGGGGAAAAAGAAAAAAGCATACTAGAGAGACAAATTTTCTAGAAAAGAGAGCACATATATGTTTATTTCAAAATATTAATTAGTGATTAAAACAACAATAAATATTTATTGAGCAATAACTAAGTGATAGGAACTACAATGGGAAGAAATGCTTTTTTTGGATTGAACAGGCATGGAAGGCCAAGTTACATAATACCTGGAAGCTTGTATTAGAAATTAGAACTTAAATAAATAGGCAGAATGAATCCTTTGAAAATTCCTGAGAAATAGAAAAAAATAAAAAGTGTTACATTTGATATTATGATCACAGCCCACGAACTACTGCCCATAAACCTAATCTGGCCCACTTAAGATAAAAAATATAACATACTTTTTTTATTTGTATGCTGTATGGAAGGGCCACATTTCATTCTTTTTTTTAATGTGAGCATCATGTTACTGCAGCACCATTTGTTTGTTTTGCTTGTTTGTTTTTTGGATAAGTACAGGGACTGGGAATTGAACCTGGTTCTTCCACATGACAGGCGAGGATTCTATCACTAAACTACCCCTGCACCCCCTACATACATTTTTAAATGGTTGAAAGAAGTTAAAATAATAATAATATGTCATGGCATGTGAACTATATGAAGTTTAAATTTCAGTGTCCCATAAATATTATTTTGGAACACAGTATTCTGGTTTGAAAGTATTGAGTACTCCAGAAAAGCCATGTCCTTTAATCCTGATTCAATACTTTAAGGTGGAAACCTTTTGATTAGATCACTTCCATGGAGATGTAGCACTCACAGTTGTAGGTGTGACTTTTTGATAAGATTATCTCCGTGAAGATGTGACGTACTTCAATTGTCAATGTGGACTTTTGGTTAGATGGAGATGTAACTCCACCTATTCAAGGTGGGTCTTAATTTGTTTACCGGTGTCTTTTAAAAGAAGAAACATTTTGGAGAGAGCTCAGAGCTAATGAAGACACTTGGAGAACAGTTGTTTCAGAGCCAACAAAGTCAATACAAGACCCAGATGTTTGGAGATGCAGGGCTCAGCAGATGTCACCATGTGCCTTCTCATGAGATGTTAAGCAAGTCAAAACCCAGATTTGTGTCCCAGAGGAACTAAATGAAGGCCCATAGATGCCAAGCGAGTAACCCCCATAGGAAAGAGAGGCTGAAAGCAATGAAGACCAGGAGCTATGGATCAACAGATGCCAGCATGTGCCTTCCCAGCTGATGGAGATGTTCCAGAAAGTATCAGCTTTTCTTGAGTGAAGGTAACTTCTTATTGGTGCCTTAGTTAATACGTTTTCTTGGAACTAGAGCTGTGAGCTTGTAACATTAAATTTCTTCTTTAGAAGTTGTTCCACTTCTAGTATATTGCTTTCTTCAGAGCATTAACAAACTAACGTAACAGTCATACTCATTCACTCCTGTGCTGGCTATGGTGCTCTTAGGCTACAAAACCAAAGTTAGTAGTTGTGGTTAGAGGTGTTTGCCAATAAGTAGGACCAATTTTTCCCTCCACTTAAATTAAGAAATAATTTTAAAATATGGCCTTAAAAATATGACTCTATTAGCAGATAAAGTTATTATTAAATAATAAGTTTTATATTTGTGGACTAGTGGGCCTCCTAATAGTGAATCTCATTTTAAGATTTACTCATGAAGTCAAAGAAGTATTAAGCAACTATATGCTCCCTGTTCAGTTTCTTAATGCTGCCGGTATGCAATATATGAGGAATGAATTAGCTCTTACAAAGGGGATTTATCAGTTTACACATTTATAGTTTCAAGGCCGTGAAATTGTCCAAATTAATGCATCAATAAGAGTATACCTTCATTCTAGGAAGGTCAATCACTTTTGGGGTTTTCTCTGTCATGTGTGAAGGCCATGGCAATGTCTGCAGATACTTTGTTCCCAGGTTTCATTGTTTTCAGCTCCTGGTTCCAGTGGCCTCCTCTCTGAGCTTCTGTCCCTTAGTTAGCTTCTCTGGGGGCAAACTGTGGATTTTATCTCCTAATTTAGCGTCTCCAAATATCTGTGTCTGGATTTCATTTCTCTGCTCTCTGTGCCAGTTTTGAGCTCTCTCTCAACATGAGCTCTTTTAAGGATTCCAGTAGATTAATTAAGGTCCACCTTGAATGGGCGGGTTCAAATCTCCATCTAATCAAATGGTCACACAATTTGGGTGTGTCATACCATACAATTGGGTGGGTCATACCTCCATGGAAACAACTAATCAAAAGCTCCCACCCTAATCACAAGATTGGATTAGGATTAAGAGAACATGGTTTTTCTGGGATACATAACAGTTTCAAAACAGCACATTCCCAATGGCGGCAGACCCCTTTTACTGTATGGCACAGAACAGACAGGATACATTTCCCAAGAGGCATTTGTCTCCCAAAATGGAAGAAATGTAGAAGAGGAAAAAAAAGCTCATTACGCCCAGTTTAAGGAACTGAAACACTCATCAATCAGATAAGTAAATCCTGTTCTCCAGTGGAAGAATAATCATGGGACAGAGAGAAACCATGCATTTCTCTAAAACTACAAAAGAAATGTTACACCCAAACTACCTCCCAACTTTTATTATCTTTCCTTCTGGCCTCAAACATAAGCCAGCTGTCAAATGCAGCTATGTCTATCCACTAGAGGGAAGGAATCAGCACACATACTCTTGCCCCCACCTTCCTAGATACTATCAACTAATCCTTTATAACTTCTCTTGGGATCACCGGTAGGGATTCTTCATCTTTAGAAGAACCTAAAATGTCTCAGAAGAGTACATTAATAAAATTAACGCTAAATGCTCTCTGTACTCCAAATGTTTACATTCAACCCCCAAATAATTTTACATCCTAAATGTCTTTCACTATGTCATCCATCATAGCCTAGCTGAGTTTTTATAAGCCATGAAATTAAAGACACCATTACAGTAATAAAATGCATCAATAAATTTCAATAACAGATTACCAATGATAAAAAAGGTATATTAAATTAGCATACAAACTCCACCCTCTTGTTAACAAATTCCCAGGGAGTTCTTAAATTCTGAAATTCAAGTTAAAATCTAAAGAAATTAAAGTGCCTGTTGTTCACACTCCCAGAATCAATACTCCTTACCCTTCCAGAATACTTTCTTCCTAACTCCATATTTCAGCTATTATTGCCATTCACTCCAAAGTGGTCTCTTACACCAGAAACTGGGCATGAGCTCCATCATCTTTTACCCCCCCCCATATGAACGTGATTGCCAAGTCCTACTAATTCTATCTTTAAATCACTCTTACATGGGTTCTGTCCCCCGAGTTCAGTTGAATCACCTGGGGCAAATGTTTGCCATTGCTCATGCAGACTACATAAAAGCTTATAGGTCTCTCTGTCAGCAGTTTCTCTCTCTTCCCATCCTCCACACTAGAAAAGAATTAAACTTTATGCCACTTGTATACCTATATCTACTTACATAGAAAGATCTTCTAAGTATGTGGTTAAGTGGAAAAAGAAAATAATATTTGTGTAAAAACAAAGCATGGGTCCTTTTATAAGCAATAAAAAAGGTACAGTCTATATGTATATGTATCCATATAAATTGATAGATGAATGCTGTAAGCATTTGGAAATACAAAATATTCAATGGTGGTTATCTCTCGGGAAGAAAGGAAGATTAACTTAAGATGGGTAATTGTGAAGGTGGAAGTCATATTTTATTTCCCGTAATTCTGCATATTATTCTTTTACTAATATAGACTATCAATATATATTATTTGTGTTATTAGAAAAATACCAATGTCTTGAAAAATATAAAGCAACAAAAGTATATTAAAAACCTGGCATCTCTGTGAAACTATGTAAAACTCTAGACCCAGAAGTACTTGGTGAACTTTCCATTACTCTGGATATGAGGGGAAACTTCTTGATAGAAATGATAGCAATGGAGAAAGGAAAGCGATAGCAAACAAAAAAGAGCAAAGCCAAAACACATTTGAATGCAGAAACATCCAAATCTGCCACCTATCTTAGCAGAGGAATCAAAGGTAACTTCAAAGTTTCCATCTTGATAGGAGTGGTAATTTACAACTGACGTGGGTGGATTATATATGAAGGTGACACGTCTTCAGGGGATATTTTTATCTCCATTACGACTGGCTGAGTTTGAGATGATAAGAGAATCAGATAGAGATATGGCATATGCAGTTATAGATGCAGCCTTAACAGTAAACTCTAAGATGGAAGTCAGAGATTTGATTATTTTGAGTAGAAATGTAATGATTAGATCCATGAGTCCTTGAATGGAAGGAGCAGAATGTAAAAGACTGAACACAAACTTCTAAAAAGATTCAAAGAAAACAACTGAAAGGTATCAATGACTATAAAATTATAAAGAATGCAGAATGCACAGTCAGAGAATTCAAAGGAACAAAGTGTTCCAAGAAGTGATGGGAGATCAGCAGTCTCAAATTTTACAGCAATATCAAGGGTGGGTGAGTAAAAGAAAAGTTCTCTGAATTTGACAATAATTATTGGTAACCTTAGAAAGAGCAGTTTTATAAATATTTCAATGTTAATGTTCCCTTTTAGAAAAAAAGAATGTACATTAAAATGGGCTATAATGTATGAGCAAATACCCTGAACCACATTAAACATATATTCTGTGAGAGGATGTGAATATGGGTAAATGATACGCACAGACAGTAGACTGAAACACAAATAGCTATCAAGCATATGAAGAGATCCTCAAGCTCATTTGTAATCAGAGAAATGTAAATTAAAGTAAAAATAATTTACCACTTTATAACCATCTGATTGGTAGAAACTAAAAAGTTGAATAGTGGCAATATTAGTTGGGATGTGGAGAAACCAGACTAGTTTAATGTTGCTTAGGAGCACTCGAGCAGTTCTTATTCAGATTAAAACTGCATAAAGCCCACAACCCAGTATTATTATTGGATATGAAACCCAGGAATATTCTCCCATGACTAGGAAGGGACACTGATGAGGATGTTAACAGTCAGGGCAGATTAGGTTATGCCGACATAATAAACAACCTCCAACCCCTTACTTAAGACAACAAAGATTTGGTTTCTGTTCGCACTGCAAGACCATCACAGGTTGGTAGGCCAAGTCTGCCCATTGCTTTCCTTCTGGCTGATCCCATCACCACCACCTTGAACACCATTCCACCACTGTGCAGAGGGAAAGATACAAGCTCTGGAGGGTTTCAAGTCAGCCATTAAATGGTCCAAGACGGAAGTGATACATATCACATCTGCCCACATGTATTGGCTAGAATTACATGTAACAAGAGCTTAAAAAGTACAATTCTCCCACAGATTGTACTTTTTAAATACAATCCCATATGCGCAGATATGATGAGAACCAGAAATAGCAGCAAACAGCCCCAAAAGCTTCCAAAAGAATAATCAGTGCAGTATTGTGGTAGCAGATATGTAGTCAGCTTAGGTGTTCCTTACAAGGGGAATTTGGGAGAAATGAAATATCATGGATGTTTGCTTTACATTGTTCAGCAATTAGAAGCAAAGAACTAGAGTATATACAGAAAAATGGATAAATATTAAAAATAATTGTTGAGTGAAAAAAGGAGTGAGATGGGTTTTGTTTTTCTTTTTAAGCACAATAGCAGGTACATACATTAAAAATGTGTACTCACACCAAACAGCCATATAAGGATATATCTAAATTCAAGGATGTATACTCATCACATATAAGTTAGCTAACCATAAGGAAGGGAAAGGAGATTGGGCATAGGAAAAGGGGGAAGAAGGTGATAAAATAAATAAATGAAACCAATGATAATAGTTGCCATAAATGGAGGAATATGATTAATTCAGCTGTTCACTTGAGGTTACACACACACACACACACAAATAAGTCATTTAAATACAATTGATTCATGATAAAACTAGAGACTGTATCTAAAAGGGACTAGTCAAAAACCAGTAAGGAAGTCGGCACTCTTTGTATAAAGTACCTACCTTCGTTTGCCAGAGCTGCTATGACAAATACCACACAATTGGTTGGCTTAAACAACAAGCATTTATTGTCTCACAGTTTTGAAGGCTTGAAGTCCCAAATCAAGATGTGTACAAGCCTTGGGGAGGCCACAGTGGCTCAGCAGGCAAGAATGCTCGCCTGTGATGCCAGAGGACCCGGGTTTGATTCCCGGTGCCTGCCCATGTAAAAAAAAAAAAAAAAAAAGAACAAAAAAAATTTAAAAAAAAAGATGTGTACAAGTCCATACTTTCTTCTGAAGTCAGGAGCATATTGATAATGGCTGTCTTCTGACATCTAGTGATGTCCTTAGTGTCCTCCTCTGGCTTTCTCTGACTTCTAGTTTCACTGCTCTGAATTTCAAAGCTTCCAGTCATCTGTCCTCATTCAGTTTGGCCACATCTAAATAGGAACTTTGAACATCCAATTCACAAATGAGCCCACATCTTAAATGAAAACATCTTTAAAGGGCCCTATTTACAAGTGGGCAGAGGAACATGGATTAACATTTGAACATGGTTTTTGTGACATGTGTCAATCCCCATAGTACAATTTACCTATAGGAATGAGGCAATATTTTGAGAATTAAAGGAAAAATGCAGAATATTTTAGAAGTCGATACAGAAAGCTGTGGTTGTGCTAAAATGGATGCATTGAGTATTGCTAGTTGATAAGAGAAAGAAAAAGAATCACAAAAGGAGCAAATCAATCTGTATAGACTAAATTTGTACCTATTTGGTAACATTTGGAGACACAGAATTACAGGAGAGGAAAATGTCAAGAATGCTAGCTTAGTAATTACTACCCTCAGTTTTTACAGAAGTTATACTTGCTAATATAGACAGATGAGAAAGCTCAACATACATCATGCATGTTCCTTATTATTTTCCATATAAGGCAGTCTCTCTATAGTAGTGTGGCAGTAACTTCTACTTTTAAGTCCCATTTTTGTTTACTGCTGAGCCTTCTTGGATTTATGATGTTTCTCCTCAAAATAAGTCACACTCCCAGTGCTTTGATTCTTGCCAGCATGGCCCATATGCTTCTCGTTCCTCCAAGAAATAAACAATAATGTGGTGATGTTTGATGAGTTTCAGTCTGAACTCAGTATAGAAATGCCCACTTTATCAGCACCTGATGCACACTTGTCACTGTTCCCAATTTCCTGTCCTCCCACACACCAACCAGTAAAACAGAAAAACTGCCTAAGAATCTTGTTTTCCCTTCTCTTCCTCCTGTCACACGCCTAAGTCAAAAGCTGCAGTCAGCATGGATAACAAGTTGAGCGACTGCCAGAAATTCCAATCATACCTTTAGAAAGCTTATTGATAAAGATCACGTCTTGTGTTAAATTACTTTTATATAATATTTTGCTATTTTAAAGAAATGCTTTTGCATTTGTGTGTAGGATCTTCTTGAATTTCCTGGTCAAATGGAAGAAAGTTAAAATTAGTGAGTCAACAAAATTGCAGCGTTGAAAAAGTTGGAAGTGATTTCTGTGGTTAGTCAAAGTTTCACTGTTCTCTTCTGGGGAAACATGACCTCTATTTTATAGATCCAGTACTTGATATCACATTGGAAATGCATTCAGACAAAATAGTAATGGGAGGAGAAAGGGCAAAAGGACAGAGTTGAAACCATGGGCTTCTTTTAAAATTGCTCAATATTTATTTGAATTTTTAATAGCTCCACATTGTACTATTTTCAAATAAAGGAGTTGAATTAATCCTACTTTTCATACTTATCAAAATTTATTTTATTTGGTTTGCTTCTATTCAGAACTCAAAGAAATATTGACATCAGAAAATATGCTATTAGCTAGAGATGCATATGGCTTACAGAGAAGATCATAACAAATAAATATTGAATTTTGCTGAAGTAAAGATCAAGGTAAAAATTGATCAATATTTTTTTCATTTCAACAAAATCTTAATATTACCAGCATCAAAATTCAATTAGTCTGTTTCCTCACTCTCAACTGGAGAGTCTATGCAGAATTACAGCCTCCCCTGGAGAAGTGAGAAAACCCTGGATTTTCTTGTCTCCCTCTTCTGCCATCTGCCTGCCTCCATGTATACACAATTCTGTTCAGCTTCCTAGGCAAGGAATTAAATGACTAGGAAGCAAAAGAGCCTTTTCCTTATTCCCTATTTCAAATTAGAATAATTTTAAAAAAAAGAAAAATAAGTAAAACAGGGACAGAGTACAAAGAGAACTTTTTTTAGTACCTATATAATAAATAGTAAAAAAGTTGGTCATGTTCCCACATAGTCCATGCAAATCCTACAGAATTATAAACAAAACTTCATGCACCCTGCTGTCTCAGAAAACTTTTAAGACTAAACAATATAGAAGCTGATAAATTTTCCCAATATGTTTAATTTTTGAACCTTTAAATTACATATGATTTTTTAAATATACATTTGAGATACGGATTGAGCCTTTCTCCCATTTGATGATCACCTTAACAATAAAAATAACTTTAACATGATCTTTACTTTTCTTTCTTAAAAATTACATCTATAAATTTGCTTGAATTTACCAGAAAAAAGACTTCAAATATACACACAAACACCCATAACCTAAATCGTGGGCATTCCTATGAAAAAGTTGCAATGCTCTATGACACAAAATGTGTTTTCCCTTCCTTATCATTCTCCTTACAATCTATTTTGGAAAATAAAATCAAACTCTTGGTTTTGAAGATGTACACTGTGAGGCTGCTATTTCCAGTATATTAACACGAGGCATAAATCAAATCACGAAATTCTAGAGGTGGAAGTTTCCTTATATACTACATAATTCCATTTTATTAATTGGAATAATTAATATTTTGTGACTGAAATATTATTAATTTCATTTTATCAATAAGGAATTTGCTCTGAATGGTTGCAACAGAGAAGGTGACAGAGCTGAAAATACAAAAACGGTTTCTGCTTTGTAGGTTATAAAAAGAAGGTCTCCAGCTAGTAGCTTGCATACATTTTCAAACATGCGATTGAACTTTGAGAATGCAATATTACAATTAAAGTAGGCTTTTGAAAAAAGTGGGGAGATTTTAACAGAAGAGGATGAAGAAGAAATGGGAACAGTTACTAAAAACGCAATTGGAATTAATCTCCTCCAAATAGAAAATCCATGTTCCTATTTTAATATTCTCCAATGCTATTTCTTGATCTCTGTCTCCATATTTGCCCTAGACTGCTGCTGGACTAAACTTTTACTAAAATTTACCTTCCCTCTCTTCATCTTCTCTTTATTTTCCTGCCTTTGCCAAAGGATTTGAAATGATTGACACAACTGAGGCTACCATTAACCCCGGGCAGTCTTTGCTAATATGTAGGAAACAATGGAAATTCCCTGCTTGGTGTTTATCTTGGCTGGAGGAGGCTATAAACACAAAACTGCTGTGAAGGAATTGAGTTCAAACCACACACACTTCTGAACTACCTTGCAAGCTCAGTCTAGTTCTAATAAGAAACAACACCCAAAATTAAACCCATAAATTTGATACACATTGAAAAGAGCATACACAGAGATCTTTCTTGGCACAGCAGATAGCAAAGCTAGTTGCTGATTCATGTGAGTTAGTCTTAACACTCCCATTCATAAAATTCTGCACTTTGGAATATGACACCACTTTCTGATCCTTCAGACAGCTAATTTTTCTCTGCTTGCTTGCCATTTTGCCTATTAGAATTCTTAGGAAATCATCAGATACATGATGCATTAATTCATATAAAGGCACCATTTACCTAATGTATTTTCCATATGCCAGTCTATTTTTACAGACATTTAATTTTTAATATCAACTATTGAACCCATTTTATAGAGGATGGAACTAAGACAAAGGAATGTTAAGATACTTGCCTAAAGTCACATCACTGGTAAATGTGGAGGAGCTGGAATCTGAAACCAGGTTTACCTGACAGTATCTCCATATTGATGCCTTTTTCACTGTTTCTCAAGCCAAGCTCTGATCGGATCTCCATACTCAGGTAATAAACGCGCACTTGAGCATCTCTGTTTGGGTGTCTGCAGGAATCTCATAATGATTGAAGCTCTGAATACTAAAGTCTCTCTGCAATCCTCATTTCTACCATATTAGTAAATGTTACCAACAACCGCTTAGCTGCTCAAGTCAGAATCCTGGAAGCCCATCTAAGAATTTTATTCTTCTTTTAATCTCACCAAGTATATTGCAGTTAACCAGCAAGTCTGATCAGAATATATATCCCATATCTAATCTCTCCACTTCTCTCTTTCCCCAGATACTTGCTTCCACTTTCTTTATTAGAAGCAATTTTTGACAAAACAGTTCAAAAAGTACAAATCAACTGATACCACTTTTCTGCTTAAATGGTTTACCATTCTTCTTAGATATGCAAATTCTTTGATTTAGCCCTTAAGACTGCCTGATCTGGCTCCGGCCTTCATCACAAACACCCTTCTCTCTAATTATGCTATAGTTGTGTTGACATCTGTTTTGATTCATTGAATATCTCAAATTTTTTCCCACCTCTGGGTGTTTGCACATACCTCTTTCATGGATCTTCACAGTCCTTTAAAATTTCTTCTTCTCATTTCTCAAGCCTGAACACCAACATCATCTTTTAAGAGAGGTTCTCCATGAAGTGCTACATAAAGAAAGTAGTGCAAATTGTTTCACTTAACAAAAATTACACAATTTGATTTCCTTAACTTTTTCTATGTATTACATGTTTGCTATTTCTCTCTCTTTAACTTGAAATTAAGTTTTATATAGTCAAACCTCATCTGTCTTGGTCATGGACTTAATAATGTGTAGCATAGCACCTGGAACATAATAGTCATTCAGTAAAGTTACTGATAAAATAAGTAGAAAACCCTCAGTCTTTCATGAGCTGTATTGTTGTCTCAGATGGGATTGAAGACTTAAGAAGTTGTTCATCTCAGTGAGCAACTTAACTTTAACTTATGAGCTTATTTTTGTTCATCTCTAGATTTATCAGTCATTTCTGGAAACTCTCACAAGGGTAGAGAATGATAGTTAATTATTTGTATCATGATTTACCTACAATCTATGAAAAGGTTTGTTAGCTGTGATCCCAAAGCATAAAACTATCTTCAGTAAAATACATTTTTGTTTATAAAGAATGGTGGGTGATAAATAAATAGGTAGATAGATATACCTTAGATATAGGTATAGATAAATGATAGATATGGATAAATAGATATATAGATACAGATATAGATAAGATATATAAAAAGATAGAAAGGAAGGAAGAAAAATTAGAAAGATGGAAGAACAACCTTATAAAGAACTTGGGAATGACGTAATAAAGTATGTGAACTAAACAAGGGCCTGAAACCATGACCTTAATTCTAAACTAATACTTTTTCTAATTTGTTTTCATAAGGCAATTGGTATGATTATCTTCTTCTGTTTATTTTTAAAATCTTCACCTTTTCTTATTCCCATTAAGTGAAAATAGCATTGCACCAACCTTAAATTCTCTTTTGGAACAAGCCTGAGTTTAGAACATCCACCCATATGACAATAAGTTGATGACTTTATAGAGGACAACATTGAATTTAGTTTTTCAATAATGGATTATTTTATTGAGTGAATCATCTATAGGACACCTGTAACCTAGAGTTATATTAATGAACAAGATACATTCTACTCAGGAAATGTTCTTGATCTGTGATGTGTGGGGTAGATGTTCAAGTATTAGCAGATAAATTACATACAATATGGTATTGCTGCTGGTAAAAAAAAAAAGCCCGTGATGACTCTGCTTAAAGATTTGTCACAATACATGCATTATCTATCTGCAGTTCCTTATCTCCTGCTGGGAACTGTCCTTCTCACTTCTCACTTAATAACTTCTTAGGGATATACTTAACCTGAATTGATTAGGTAATTGATCTAAGCTAGGACAGAGTACCCAATCCCCTGAACCCAGTTGATTCTTCCAAGGTATCTAACTGATCTAAGCCAGGTAGCCCTGCAAAGCAAAGCTTGGAGGTGGTCTTGGAGACATCTGACATTCTCTTTCCCAGTGTTTCTGTGGGTTAGTAGTACCTATGTCTCCAAGTAACTTTTACAATGCTTCTATAAATTTATTGGAGCAGTAAACATACTTTTGTTTGGGCTAGTTCAATCTGAGTTTCAACTAAATGAATTTTGACTAATATACCTGGGAAAAAAATAGCAATTGGTAAGGTGTGGTGAACAGAGCTCAGGTGAATCCCCAGTGATTTCCTGCTTCCTGTTATCTACACTCTCGTGCAACCCCTTCTCCTTGAGTTTGTTACAAACTATGACTCACTTCTAACCAACTGAATATGGCAAAGGTGAAGGGATATCACTCCCTTGAATAGGTTCTAATATATGGCAAAGGTGCAAGGAATTTGCAGATGTGCTTAAGTTTCCAAAGCAGTCAGTTTTGAATTCAATAGAAGGGACAATCTTAACCAATTATGGTTAAAATATAAAACCTCTTCCAAATTTTACAAAGACATACATTCTTCTGATCACATTGGTAAGGCCCCTTGTGGTAGCAATAAAGAAACATGTGCACATGAAGGGGGCTTCCCTTACCCTTTGTTAGTTTCCTAGTAATCCACCTTGGATCTGTCCACAGTCATAAGCAATTATGAGAAACTACACTGAAACCATGTTTTTTTTTTTATTAATTAACGGAAAAAAAAGAAATTAACCCAACATTTAGAAATCATACCATTCTACATATGCACTCAGTAATTCTTAACATCATCACATAGATGCATGATCATCGTTTCTTAGTACATTTGCATCAGTTTAGAGGAACTAGCAACACAACAGAAAAAGATATAAAATGTTAATATAGAGAAAAGAAATAAAAGTAATAATAATAGTAAAAAAAAAAAACCCTATAGCTCAGATGCAGCTTCATTTAGTGTTTTAACATGATTACTTTACAATTAGGTATTATTGTGCTGTCCATTTTTGAGTTTTTGTATCTAGTCCTGTTGCACAGTCTGTATCCCTTCAGCTCCAATTACCCATTATCTTACCCTGTGAAACCATGCTTTGATATCCAGTCTCATCTACACAAAAGAATCCTAGTAATAGAATTAGAGTAAGAAGGCTAGGATTTGATGTGTATGTGTGTATGTGTGTATGCACATCTGTAATGTGTTTCCATCTACAAAGAGAAGGGTCTATTGACACAGCCTAATTGATGGTCTTTGACCCTCAAAAATTGTGTAAGTTAGCAAAAGTGTACAACAGTAGCTTGTAATCATTAGCAAAAGTACTCAATAGATTATGGATGAATAAAGTTGTAACTGGATATTATATTAGACATGATATTAAGAAATTAGGTTGGTTCTTTTTTTTCGGTAAATTAATTTGGCAGGCAATCACAGCCTTCTGTTGACAAAATAACCAAAATGTAGGATCAACTTGTTAATTAAGTCATGTATGGATAAGTATGGTTATTTTTTCTCACTTTCTTGCCTCCCCCCAACACTTTCACTGAAGTCTTAAATGAATGAGTGTCTCATTACAGACAATTGATTATGTGGCAATGATAAGAATCCATGTCAGAGGCAAAGGAAGAACTATGGGAGGCAGGTTCGATCCTGAAATGGGAGTAAGAATAGGAGATCAGGGAGGAGAATAAACCCTTTATCTATATGCAATGACCTGGAAAAGTTAGGCAGAATCTTCAGTGTTCTCAGGATCAGGAATGGAAAGAGGATTAATCTGGATAATCCTCTAACACAAAAGCTTCCACCTAAAATCATATGTGTGCACAACCAGAGGCCCTATTCCTGCATTAGATGGGGGTCATTACACAAATGGAAACTGTTTCAAAATTGTGATGACTTCCATGGAAGATTATGGGCTGCAATAAACAATCACCAGCTATGATGGTTAGGTTCTGGTGTCAGCTTGGTGAAGGGATGATGCCCAGTAGTCTGATCAGGCGAACGTTGGCCTGACTGTTGCTGCAAGGAAATTTCGTGGCTGGTTGATAAATCAGAAGGCTGCTGTATTAAAACATTAGTCAGTTGATTGCAGCTGTGGCTGATTACATCAGCTGTCAGCTAAGCCTTACCTCCCACAAAGGAGATAATCCAATCAGCTGAAGACTTAAGAGAGATTTTTTCATTGCTCCTTCAGCCAGTGAGTTTCTCCTTTGGAATTCATCAGCGCTGCCAGCTTCACAGCCTGGACTCTTTCATTCCCATGGTTGTGTGAGACACCTTTATAAATCTCATATTTATGGATGTCTCCTGTTGATTCAGTTTCTCTGGAGAACCCTAACTAGTATACTAGCTTTAGTAATTTTATTATAATTAAATGTATGATTTTATATAATTTCATGGAATCTGAATATTGCTACAATCAGTTCCATTCTGAATTTTTATAGTGTTAAGTTGAATATCTTAGAAATACTCGAATGTAACAGTGAGAGGGTGACTTTGATGTCTATTTTATCAAGGATGAAAATGCTACCTCTATCTTCAAAGATAATCAGGGTATATTGATTGTTTTAATTGTCTATGTATTACTTCTTGACAATATTCAGACAGATATTTTCTTTTACTACTATTAATAGTCAATCAATTCATGGTGTATCCAAAAAGCATTGATTGGGAAATTGGTGGATTTCTCATTTCCTATGATGTTTCTTTTTCTCCCCGCTACCAGTACATGGATAGAGTTCACTCAAATAGCATAAAATATTCAAAGACAAATTATATTACATTAGTGATTTTTTAAAACTTCTATGCATTAGAAGACTTTGGAGGTTAAGCTGTATATTTCATCCTTTAAATTTTTACTTTCCAGAAAAATAGATTGTCAAGTTTATTCCTGAAAATGTAATGCCATTTCTATTACTAATTCCCATGACCTTATTTAAAAAGACTTATAATAGAATTATTTAACTTAAATTAGCTCTAATAAAGTCATAATTTTTATTCTAGCTGCTCATATTAATAGTTAAATCACTGATTAGCTTTTCTCTAGTAGTTTTAAAACAAAAAGAAATTAGAAATTAATTTAAATTTAATCAATAGGTTAGAGATATTTTTTGATAGTAAAAAAGATCATTGGTTTAGATGCCAGTCAAACCTGGGTGCTGTATTATGACCCTTTAATCTATTTTCAGGGCTGTTGTGTATACAAATGAGGAGGTGACAAGGGATGGATATATTACAGAGACAAAAGCAGACAATTGCCTAAAAGCATCCTTTATGATGGGTTGAATTTGTGAGCAGAAATAAACATATACAAATGTTTAATAGTTAACTTGCAAAGCAATTTGTCTGGAAGATAATGCAAGCAAGTACAAAATATAAGCAAGTAAAAATATATCAGGATGCCAAGTGTATCTGGATATGGACTCTTGGTCAGTCATGTCCTGAAGTAAGAAATAAAGATGATCTAATAATGCTTGAAAAGAAATTCAGCAAAAGTAATCCAGATGAATAAGAATTTGCACAAATGAGATCACCTATTTCCCCCGACTGGCTGTTCTATCACTAAGTGTACAGTATTTTTATAAAGACCAGGGCTTAGAAGGCTCACTCTAATTCTATCTAATGAGGATGACTCATTGCAAAGGCATAAATGCTGTGGGCAAGAAGGCAGAATTGAAGAGGAAGAAGTTCTGTGATTATGTCTCAAGTATAATTTGCATGTTTTCACATGACAAAATTGCTAAAGTAACAAGTGATATCAGTGATTATGATTGCAAAAGTGAGAGATTTATGGAAAGAAGGATAAAAGGATATTGTGGGTTGCTGATTAATAGACTCCGAGTTGAGTTATGATTTAAGAAATAATTGTTGGCACCTATGTATAAATTCGTAAGTTAATAAACTTTGGTGGTTGATATCAGAGTCTGAAAGCTAGGATGATGACATTTTTAAAAAAACCTCAGTTATAAAGGTGATTGAAGACCATGATCTGAGAAGATAAGAATGCCTATTAGGATTGTATGATACTATGACAGAGAGAAATTTATGTTCCTATGTATAGATGCTAGATAGTACATTGGAAGGAGGGAACTTGACATTGATATTCAGATAGAAGTAGCTTCTGATTCACTGATTTTTATTACAGGTAAGGCGCTTTGGCCTCATTTGGAGTTAAATTGTTTTTCATAATGTATCTTCTTAAACCAACATTAAAAAATCACTTTTTCTTTCTCTCATCCCTAGTGTATTCCCAATTCCAATAAATTGATGTTTTTCATTTAACAATTTGACTACGTTGGAGGATTCCTAGCCAGTTTTAAAAGCTATTTTAGCCTCCATGCTTCCTATGGGTTTCCATTAAACAAATTTATTTAAAATTTTGAGATTGTAAGTAAAGCTACAGGATTACCGTTATGAGATTTGAATTAAAGCTACAAATTTTATTATGAAAATGTGTTTGTTTTTATGATCAGCTTTGTTTTTTGTGTCAGCTTTGTTGAACTGAAATGGTTTGTAAAACTTGTATTCGCTCTTCTCATTTTCTTCATGCTTCCTGTCTCTAATTGCTCTGATCTGTATAGGCAGTGAAATAAAACACGGAAGAGAATGTTTCTAAATCCCCCCCAAAATGTCCATGCTTCCCCAAAATATCCTAGTAAGTTTGTACCATTTTGCACCTCACTTTACATTTGTATGCTTTCCTGATCATAAAATCGCCTGAGATGGCTGTTTAAATATACAGATTTTGGAACCCACCATAAATCAAATTTCCCATCTAATTCTTAGGATAAGCCAAGTTTGGGAATTATTGCCTCATATATCATTGTTTTACCTTGTACACACAGAAAAAAATAAATTAGAAGGATACATTTTACATATACAGACAGTCTCTGCAGAATCTATTTCATCAAGAGTAGCATTTGGGGACTTTATTTATCTGAAAAATTTACTCCAGTGATAGATCTTATTTGAGAATGAGTTTCAATGGAACCTATGTTATTACTCTATTATCCACTGGGAACATTTTAATTTAAAATCTTTAGTAACTAGAAATCTCCAGTATGGTGAGTGATTACAGCTGTGAATTATAGGTACAACAGCTCAGTATTGAGACAAGCTCTGCATGATGATATGTAGAAAAATTATTGAAAAATTTCACTTAAATTGAGCAACGAAAAAGTGTTGCTGAAAATGTCTGGCATCTTTGGCACAAGTCAGGTCCAAAGATTTAGAAGTGATTTTTTTTTAACTCTAAGGGTTTTAGATTAAAGAATAAGACACGGAATATTTATTTATTTGAACATCTCAAGCCATAGGGGAAAGTGTTTCTTCTGAAGTTAAAGAAAACATTATGAACTGCCCCTTGAGTTAAATTTGGGAAATATCACAATCTTTTCCCATCCTCGAGTTAATCTTAGGGCAATACATGTTTGAAATACCCAAGATTTTTTAACTCGATCAGAATTAGGGCAAATCGCTGACACCGATGAGCCCCCCAAAGTCCAAATTTCCACTACACATTTTGATAGAGTACTTCTGCTTCCTTTCTCTCATACTTTCCTACTCTTACTGCAAAGTCCCTAAATTCAACAAAATACACAAGCCCAAATATGGAGTGATGTCTCTTCTATGTGTCCCTATGATAACTGCTCTAGTCATCAAGATCATATCTAGTTAAGTACCTGGAGACCTGTTCATTCCTCTTTTCTAAACCAAACTTTACTACAGAAGGTACTAGAGAGGTTCTAAGACTTAATGGGAGATAATGGTATCAAGCAATCAAATCAATAAATTAAATAAAATCACAACAAATGTCAATAATATGTTTCTATGAACACAGAATTTGTGTATTTTAAAAAGTACATTCAGGGTGGGCCACGGTGGTTCAGCAGGCAAGAACGCTTGCCTGCCATGCTAGAGGACCCGGGTTCACTTCCCGGTGCCTGCCCATGTTAAAAAAAAAAAAAAAAAGGGGGTACATTCATATGGTGCTTACTGTACACCAGACACCATTCTAAGAACTTAACAAATAGTAATTCACTCAATTCAAAAACCAATCCCCTTATCCCACTGATTAACACTATATACATAAATACGTTCTCACATGACTACTTTGAAGGTGTGATTCTTGTACAAAGAGTGTTTAAGTTCAGGGTACGAGGGGAAAACCGCTATTGCATGCCATGGGCTCTGTTTAACAAGAATACATCAGTACTACCATGGCAACACCAGGAGTAGATAATCGGGAGAGAGACAAGAGTTAAGGGGAGGTTTAGATTTCCTAGTTACTGAGGGTGTATTTATTGATTATCTTTCTTTTGGGGACAATAACATTATCTAAAATTGAATGTTGATGGACTGAGGACTTTGGACATTATACGTGATGCTTAATGAATGCAGGTGGCTGAGGGATGCACTGGTGAGAAGTAGAATGGCCAACGATGGTGTGTACATGATCAAATACTGTGCTGCTACAAAAAGGAACAGAGTTGTGAGGCAAGCAACATTGTGAATGAACAGTAGGACATTAGGTGAGGCAAAATAAGCCAGAAACAAAAGAGCAATTATCATACGGTCTCCTTTAGAAAATGCTTATAAGAAAACAGGGGCCTAGATTTTAAGCTCTTATAGTGGTCACATTTAGTCCAAAGTGGTAATTATTATTCCTGGATTTTGAGAGGCTGTTTTATATGTGTATAACCTGGTATTTAGAGATAAGAACAAAGCGGATCAGGTCGGGATTAAGGTAGTTCAGAACACAAGGGTAAAGAAGATATTGTCTATATTTTAGAACCTCACCTGCTCTTTGTGACCAAAAGAAGTAAAGTTTGTTTGGTCCAGAACCCAAATTTTCTGTAGGACATAATCTAACCCAACTTGTCTAGATAGCTCATTTAATCAATAAAAACACAGGGAGCTCAGAATAAAATGAAGGCCTTTAAACGTGTATAGCCTGGATGCATCCTAGAATGTATTAAGAAGATAATCAAAAAGTATTGGAAAGTACCTTGAGGGATGGGAGAAAAAATATGAAACTATTAAACTTAACTTTACCACTGGGGAAACCCCTGATAATGTGTCAAACATTAGGGACACCCAAATCAATAGGCCAAGCCCTTGATCTTGAGACTTACTTTTGTGAAGCCTATATACATAGTGGAGGATCTTAGCCTGCCTATAGAAATGCCTGAGAGTTACTTCTGGAGGACCTCTTTTGTTGCTCAGATGTGGTCTCACTCTCTCTAAGCCCAACTCCGTAAGTGAAATCATTGCCCTCCACCCTACGTGGGAAATGATATCCACGGGTGAAAGCCTCCCTGGCAATGTGGTAGATGACTCCCAGGGGTGAGTCTGGCCGTGGCACTGTGGGATCAACAATGCCAACTGACCAAAAGGAGAAAGGGGGTCTTTAGGGTGGGATAAAGGTCAAAGGTGATGATGGAGCTATACAGAGGAGGTAGGGTTTAACAAATGAGTTTGCTGAATCATTATACATTTTACTGATATTTATTTTAGTCTCCAGTATCCTGGAGCAGCTAGAAGTAAAAACTTAAAATTGGTAAAACCAGAGTTGGTAATTCATACCAAACTCTGAAATCTGTTCTACAGCTAATTGTTCCTCTATGCTTTGAAATTTATTGCTTTTTTGTATATATGTTAATTTTCACACACAAAAAAGAAAAGAACATCGATTGTGATGATAAAAAATATTTATTCCTTCTAGCCTCCAATGTTCTGGAGTAGTTAGAAGGAAAAAAATCTGAAGTGATGGTATGGCAGCTCATGACAAACTCTGGATCTGTCCTGTAAATACTTGTTAAAGAGAGTTTTGAAAACTATTGCTTTTTCCTTTCTTTGTTTTGTATATATGTTTTATTATACAATAATTTTTTTAAAAAAAACAACCCTTTGCAGTATGTAACATTACTGCCATCCCTATTTTACAGTTGAGTCTGAGAGAATTTTAAAAATTGCCCAAGATAACTGAAAGTAACTATGTGAGAGGGTCAGGATTTGAACCCAGGGAATTGGCTCCAAATCTGAGCTCTTGACAACTAGAAAATTCTTCCTCTTATACAACTATTCAGTGCCAAGCAAAGTTAATGGCAGAACCCTTCCTCTTATATATAAGGGTCGCACTTTACTAGGGCTCACTGCCCTTTTGTAAGCCTGATGCATCCTCAGGATATCAGGTCACCAAGTATAAGGTGATGTACCTCCCCACCCATCCCACTATATAATGTGAAAGTTGCCTACAGACTACATGAAAAGTCATAAAGATTTTTCTTTCTTGTGGTTTCTCTCCACAACTTCTTTTTTAGAAAATCACATTCTGCAGGAGGTTTTCCACACCACAAATCAACAAACCAACCTTTATGGATGTTATCTTAATAAGATATCATGCCTGCTAGTAGCATACTGAGAAAACAAATCATTGTGATTAGTCTTGTAAGGTTTTGAAAGAAAATTGGGATAAGGATTCATCAATAGTTTTCTATTTCTACTTGGATGAGGCTATTTGCTGCTACTTTTCCTATATTTGGTCCCTTCTGAAGAACTTATACTGGCTTGCCACAACCTCTAGAGAAGGATTTCTTACTATTTTAGGACCATGGCCTCATTTGAGAAACTAATGAAAACTATAGATACTTTCACCAGAAAGATGCATAAGTGCCTATAATTTTTACACACAACTTCTGCACCATCACCATACCCAGTAATGGGACCCTTGAGGGTAGCAAACTGGTGATTAAACACCTTCACTCCAAACAAACTAAGAAATAGCCCTTTGAGTTGTGACTGCAATATTAAGACTTGTTCTCTCTTAATAATGTTGACTTCTTTTGGAAAAAGGTCATTGATTACTGGTGATAAATACTCAATCTAGCTGCTATTTTTTTTGCTTTTTCTCAGGAAAGATAATTTTGAAGTAACCTATCAATCTAATCTCCACATCATGGTCTATATGTAGTGATACAATGCTATTTATAAAAATAAAACTATCTCCTTAGCACTGGGTATTAAATGGTTAAATAATTAAATATATAAGTTGCTGCACCTAGAGTGGATAATTATGTTTCAAAAATAATTGTCAAGACCCAGATGGTTTTGCCCAATGGGATGTCAATTTTCTACTGCAACCTAATATGAAAGTCCCTTTTCCCTCCAAAAAAGACTGGAAAGTAAAATATCTATCTTAACACTGAATGTGGAGAACATTGAAAACAAATTGGGAATAGGACAGAGAGAACTCAAAATAAGCCATTCCTTTGTTAAAAAAAAAGTTATAAATTATTGAGCACTAAATCATGTACATACAAGAGCTTCAGCAACATGCAAAAGTCATTAGGCTGGGTAACTTTCTCTGGTTATGTATCTCCAAGGAAGCCTTATATTAGGTCTATCATAATACTTATTTATGTTTGTTATTTTGGTTGTTTGTGTGTCTTCCCTGCTAAATCATAAGTTCCAAGGAGGTAGAGATCATATATATGTCACTGTTATGTCAGTGTTCTGTCTTCTTATTAGGGAATATGTGCTATTATTCATTTTCATAACAAAAATAACAGAATTCTGATGATGTGCCAAGCACCACACTAACTACTTTACACATATTACTAACTTTATTCTCATTTGCATTTCCTTCAGTTGCAATAGTCTTGAAAATATTTTGGTAATTTGAAACAAATATAATAGCAGTATACATGATCTATGTATTAATATGCATTTGTTGACTGAATTAATATATCTACTAATACATTTTTCAGAATTTCTAACATTTTACTTAGTAATGTGATAGTAATTTAAATAAATTTTCAGAAATATTTTTGCTTTCAATTAGTAATGGGGAAGCCACAGATGGGAGCTATATAATTAAACTATTGTTATAGCACAAAACAAAATGAAAAACACAAATCCAAATCTGATTAACCTAAGGCAGAGATTATTCTCTTGGTCATGTTTTACTAAGTACTATCACCATTTATTTGGGGAGGAATAATTGAAAGATCACATCAAACCCCAATGAATATCATTTCTGGTTTAAATAATTTTTGCTTAGGTTAACTCTATTATAAATTATACTTATTTTACATTTCATTAACAATCCACTAACAGTCTTCATGAAATGCTGAGTCCAACTATTCCATTTTCTTTTATAAATGGATATTGGAGTGAGTGGACTCTTCTTAATTACTTCAATTCAGATTCTGGGTCTCAACTGAAGAGAATTGGGCACCCCTTCCAAGAAGACTGAAGTAGGCTTATTTCAGCTCATGTGTGCCCTGTATCATAAGACAAAGATGATATGCAGAATATCCTTATATCTTGGAAAGACCACCAAATGGTTCATGTTGTTCTAATCATCAAAATGTATGCATCTGCTAATCTGTTTTTTCTTTCTTTTCCCATCACAAACTACTGGGAGTCGTCTTGCTTAGGTAATTGTGTTTTCCATGCAGGCCTGCCAAATCTTTTGCTTTGGAGTTTAAAGCCTAAAAATGAGCTGAATCTCATTACATATCCTTCAGATACTTGCATCAACTAACCATGCTTTACATAAGTGTCAAGACGAGCCCTTCAGCTTTCATTCACACTCAATTCTAACCAATACTAAACTCTCACACTACAACAATGCTTAGTCCATTTGCACCCACCTACCCTGCCTCAGTGTCCATAACTAGTTTTTGTCTTCTAAATGGCTAAAACCTGATGAAAGAATGACAATCTTTCCTTCTGCTGTGTACTGGGCTTCACAATTCCAGGACCCCACCCTGATGTTGAACTAGGAAGGATAAAGGACATAGCAATCCATATTACAGGGGCAAAATTGACTTCTGAGATCAATGGAAATTATAATAAAGCTGTGGGCATTTATCCCCCTGAAAGTCTTCCATTTCTCAAATATATAAATGATGACTTTGCAATATGACTTTCACTTCATCAGCATCTCTGCGGAAATTGGAAATTACAGTATGTGATACAATTAAAATGTATATCCACAGCCACTCAAAATAATCATGGCTAATTAGAAATTATGAATCATTAAAATTACATGGTTTTCTGTTCGTATGTGTGCACAGCACATTCACGTCTTTTAACTTCCCAATCCAATCTCAGTAAATCTAAGGAGGCACATTTGTTACAATATTTCTATTAGTCCTCTCCATTAAGTAAATTACCATTACAACCAAAGTTTAAAGGTTATCTGGGCTAGCAAACTACTCAATATAGCTAATACATATAATTATCCATAGTTAGATTCCACATTAAATGTTTCCATTGCTATTTAGTGAATTTTCAGAAACAAATTATTTATGTAAGTTTCTCAAGGTTGTTACAGTGCCCTTGATGGAATTTAGAATATCTTTATCTTAATAAAATCTTCCTTTCTATTTTCTTCTTGTTGCACCCATCATTAATTTTAAGACTTAATATAAGATCATCCAAATACTTCAGTTCAGTGTTTCTGAAACAATATTTTGAACATTCTACAGGGAAAGTGGAAGTAAGTAAAAAGTTGAATTGAACTAAAACTACAAAAAAATATGTGTAGAACAAAATCTGTTGGTATTTTTTCAGCAAAAAAATTTTACATAAGTTATATTAGGAAATGCACCAGTCAAAATATAAATTTTGTACCAAATAAACATTTTTTGATTTAGTCTCACATGTAAGTTAAAGTTTTAAAATATGAATTACCATCTATTTTCAGCACCCTGCAGTATTGACATTCCTTTGTTCTCCTCATGCAAAAATATTTTAAAATTTGTACATTTAGTCACTATCATTATGCACTCAAGGCATTCCTAGATTATACCATCTCAGTCTTTATTGCCTATCTTTCCTTCTGATAGCATTTGTGCCCCCAACCGTCCTGCCTCTATCATTCTCACATTCAGATTCATTCAGTGTACTAACATTATTGTATTACAGTTAAGTAGTATTGTGCTGCCCATTTCTGAGTTTTTATATTCAGTCCTGTTGTACAATCTATATCCCTTCAGCTCAAATTACCTAATATCTTACCTTATTTCTATCTCCTGATGGTCTCTGTTACCAATGAAATATTCCAAGTTCATTCACTAGTGTCAGTTCATATCAGTGACACCATACAGTATTTGTCCTTTTGTTTTTGGCTAATCTCACTCAGCATAATGTCCTCAAGGTTCAATATAAACTTAGAGGTAAAAAGAATTCAGTAAAAAAAATCTTCTGTTCAAACAGGTTAGAAGTTAAGCAATATTCAGGGCGGGCCGCGGTGGCTCAGCGGGCAGGGGTGCTTGCCTGCCGTGCCGGGGGGCCCCGGTTCGATTCCCGGCCCCAGCCCATGTGAAAAAAGCAGGCAAACAAAATATAGTGAAACAAGAAAATGTTTAAAAATGTTTCCCTTCCATCCTTCCTTCCTTCTCTCTGTCTTTCCTTCCTTTAAAAAAAAAAAAAAAAAAAAAAAAAAAAGAAGTTAAGCAATATTCTGAGAGAATTTCAACTGTCTTATTTTCATATTAAATTCTTCAGATATGAGAGACATTAGGTGAGAAATTCCCAGGAAGAGAGCCACAGAAGAGGTCTGCTCTCTGCCTGTCAACAAATTCTGTATATCTTTGCCAAGCCAGGGGATACACAGAGACCATACTAATGTGGCTCCTTTTTTAAGCTAGAAATATAAAGGCAGAAGGAAAACTCAGTATTAAGGAAATCAGATTTTATAATACAAAGAAAAGCTTCAGATAATCTTCTTAAAGAATGGTTAGTATGCCCCTAGGTTTAAGTAGAATATGATTCCAGAAATCACTAAACCGAATGGAAAGCACTTGATGTACTACCACAAAGCTTAAAGAAGCTAATGGATAGTGTGACATGATCAAGTTCAAGAGATTTGCACATAGATGTGTTTCTAATTATTATTGCGTCTGTAGACAACAGACAAAAACCATTGCTAATGCCTACAAAATTTCCCGAATGATGTGGAATTGAAGCTTTCCTCAGAAAGGTGCTGGTTGTTAAGGTGTTGTATCTTAGCCTAAAACCCACACTTCTATACTCTTCTTTGTGATGTGGGTGCTGGGAATCAGGAAGTCACATTTCTGCTTTGCCACCTGGCACCTTATTAGGCCAATAGGGGACACTAGATGGAGACTTGAAGGCTGGAAGTAGAAGAAGGGATTTGCTTCTCCTTTTTTGTAGCTGTTTTCTTTCTCTGTCGCTTCAGTAAATATTAACTTCACCATAGAGTAGCACCTGGTATCTGTTTGCTGTTCTGTTTTCCACACCTCCATGTGGTGTGGGCTCTTCACACAGACACCAAAGACACCAGCACCCCCCAAAGATCTGGGTCCCAGCTCTATAGGATGCCACTCCGAACTTTCCATTTCCTAATAACCTCAACCTCTTTTTATAGCAACAAATATACAACTTAAAATTTCCATTTTAACCACTTTCAAATGTATAATGCAGTAGTATTAATTACATTTACAGAGCCCATTTCCCTAACTTTTTCATCAGTTGAAAAAGAAACTCTGCACACATTTAGTAATAACTTCCATCCCATGCCATCACTCCCCCATCCTTGGTAACCTGTAAACTACTATCTGTCTTTATGAAATTTGTTTCTTTAAGTAGTTCATAAAAGTGAACACAAACAATATTTTTCTTTTCATATCTGGTTTATCTCATTCAACATAATAGCTTCAAGTTTCTTCCATGTTGTAGCATGCTTCAGAACTTCATATCTTTTTATGGATGAATAATATTCTATGCTGGTATATACCACATTTGTTTATCTATTTGCTTGTTGATGGATACATGAGTTACTTCAACTTTTGGCTATTATAATAATGTTATCGTAAACACCTGTGTCTTAGTTTCCCAGCTGCTAAAACAACTACCATATAATGGGTTGGCTTACACAATGTGAATTTATTGGCCCGCTTGTTCTGAGGCTAGGAAAAATCCAAAATTAATGTGTCAGTATGGTGATGCTTTCTTCCTGTAGACAGTGGTTTTCTGGGACTGGCTGCCAGAAATCCTTGGCTCTTTGACTTTTCTGTCACATGACATTGCATGTGGCAAGGTTTTTTTTTCTCTCACAGTTTCCACTGACTTCCACCTTCCAACTGGGCCCACTTAACTCAAAATAATAGCTTCAAAAGTTCCTCTTTAAAATGGGTTTACATCCACAGGAGTGAATTTGGATTAAAACATGTTTTGCTTTTTCTTCTCCTGGGGTACATAATTCCACCTACCACGACTGATGTACGATTATCTGGTCAAGTCCTTGCTTTCCATTCTTTGGGGTATATACCAAGAAGTAAACTCAGGTCATATGGTAAATCTATT
Source organism: Tamandua tetradactyla (assembly GCF_023851605.1). Lineage (NCBI taxonomy): Eukaryota > Metazoa > Chordata > Mammalia > Pilosa > Myrmecophagidae > Tamandua > Tamandua tetradactyla. Next base: position 69,237,897 of record NC_135336.1, on the reverse strand, counting down.
TTCAGCTTTTTGAGGAACCCACCAAACTGATTTCTGTAGTGGGTGCTTTTTATTTTTTTTCTTCCCTTGCTTTAGGGGTGATAACAGCTTCTTTCATTTACTACTCTGTGATACCTTAGTGTTGCTTTTATCTTTTCAGTTTTCAGTATATGTTTAACTAATATTCTATATTAAATTCTCTCTGCTAAAATAACTGGTGTAATTTTATGACTGGTCCATGACTAATACAGTAGGTCAATAATTATTTTAACAACTTATATTTCCAGGCTTAATCTGCAATTCATGATTCTGGCTTGCTGTCTCATACAGTAGACATAGTCTATTTCTCAGCATCTTTTCCTTTAGGGAACCACTCCATTTATAATAACTAGGCCCTAGTGGTGGATGGAGGACTACACAAAGGGCATCTTATTCTCATGACAGAGGTAGGTTCATGCCCCAAGTTGTCAATCAGAGTTCCTCAATACTCAGCCATAAAGATTGGTTTGCGGGCAGGCATGAGACTATCACATGTTTTCCTGGGACATTTCTACCAGAGTTATTAAATTTATGGTGATGGGAGGACTTGAGGTTCAGCTGCTAGCTCTCATCTTTCCCTCTACGTGGAATTTTCATTTACAATAGAAAAAAGAGAGAAACACAATCAAGAGATGGATGAAAGAGATAGTGAGCATAATATTGAGAGGGAGAGAGAGAGAGGGAAAGAATGAGAAAGATTGAGAGAATGTGCATTCCTCATTGGAATCCTTAGATCAAATCATTGACTGTTAGTCCAATAGGGCCTTCTCAGGAATTTCTATCCCTTGAAAAAAAAAACTATCTAATTAATATGTATTGAAAATGATATTAAAGAATAAAAAAATATTAGTACTGGGCAAAACCAAAACAAAATACCTTTTACTGAAAAAGCCAAAAAGGATACACTATAGGTTTACAGAGCCTTATATTAGGTTACTTTCAATTTCATTACTCTACAAGTAAGCATGCTTATGTGTTTCTAAGAATTTGTCCATGCAATATGTTATCTAATTTATTAGCACAAAATTGTTCATAATACACTCTTAAAATATTTTTCATTTCTGTGGGGTTGGTGTGATGACTCCCCTTCATTTTTTGGTTTTAGTTATTTGCATGCTCTCTCTTTTTTCTTTAATAGTCTAGCTGAAGGTTTGTCGATTGTGTTGGTTAAGTTCTAGGTTACAACCTTGACTAGGTTACAAAGTCCCTTGTCTGGTTAAGCAAACACTGGCCTGATTGTGACTGTGGGGGTATTTTATGGATTTAAATCACTAGTCAGCTGATAACATGTATGTCTGATTACATATACATTCAATAAAGGAGACTGCCTTCAGCAAAAGAGAAGTCTCATGCAAACAGCTGAAGACTTTAAGGAGAGCCAGCAGCCAGAAAGAATTTCTCTCTCTATTGCCCCCAGACGGCTTCATTGGAGTTCCCAACCTGCAATATGCCCTATGGAATTGGGACTTGCTAATCCCCACACGTGAATAAATTGCTAAAATAAATTTAATGTTTATATATATATATTTACACATATGTAACATGTCAGTTCTGATTCCCTGGAAACCTTGACTAACACAGCAATTTTATTGACATTTTCAAAGAACCAACTTTTGGTTTTCTTGATTCTTTCTATTTTTAATTTTCTATTTCATTTGTCTCTGTTCTATTCTTTATTTCATTCCTTTTGTTTTCTTTGGCTTTAGTTTGCTATTGTCTAGTTCCTACAGATGTGAAGTTAGGTCTCTGACTTGTGATTTGTATTCTTTTTAAATACAAATCTACACTGATTCGAAAGCAAATAGAAAGATCTCAACAGACCAATAACAGATAAAGAAATCGAAAAAAATGAAGGAAAAAAAAGAAAAATCCAGGATAAGATGTCTCTCTGGTGAATTTTAACAATACGTCAAGAAGAATCAACACAAATCAGCACAGACTTGCAAAAAAAAAAAAAAGAAGAAGAGGAGGGAATGCTTCCTAATTCATTCTATCAGACCAACATCACTCTGATACCAAAGCCAGATGCAGATACCTTAAGAAAAGAAAATTATAGACAATTATTACTTAAAAAGTTAAATGTAAACTTCTTCCACAAAATACTAGCAAAATGAATCCAACCACACATTAAAAGAATTATACACCATGATCATGTTGGATTTATCCCAAGTATGCAAGGGTAGTTCTCCATAAGAAAATCAATTAATACAATATACCACATTAATAAAACAAACTAAAAATCTATGATCATCTTAATTGATGCAGGAAGGCATTTGACAAAATCCACACCCCTTCATGATAAAAACGCTTTAAAAAATAGGAAACTTCCTCAACATCATAAAGGGTATATATGGAAAACTCGCACTTGACATCATACTCAATGGTGAAGGACTGAAAGATTCCCCCTAAGGTTAAGAACAAAACAAGGAAGACCACTGTCACCACTGTAATTCAACATTGTACTGGTAGTTCTAGCCAGAACAATTAGGCAAGGCAAAGAAATAAAAGGCATCAAGATTGGAAAGGTAGAAGTAAAACTTTCCCTATTTGCAAATGACATAATCCAATATAGTGAAAATCCTGAAAAAATGCACAATAAAGCTAATTGGTCATTTATTAGGACAAAAGAATTCAACAAAGTGGCAGGAAACAAGATCAGCATGCAAAAATCAGTCATGTTTTGATACACTTATAATGGACAAATAGAAGGGGACATCAAGAAAAATTCTATTTACAATAGCAACTAAAAGAATCAAATATCTAGTAATAAATCTAATGAAGAATGTAGACGACTTGTCCACAGAAAACTACAAGACATTGCTAAAAGAAATCAAAGACAACCTATATAAATGGAAAAACACTGTGTGTCCATGGATGGGAAGACTAAATATTAAGATGTCAGTTTTACCCAAAGCATTTTACAGATGCTACGTAATCTCAAACTTCTAATAGCTTTCATAGCAGAAATAGAAAAATCCAATGTTCAAATTTATATGGAAAGGTAAGGGACCCTGAATAACCAAAACTATCTTGAAAAAGAATGAAGTAGGAGGACTCACATTTCCCTATTTAAATAATTATTACAAAGCTATGGTCATCAAAACAGCATGGAACCAAGGACAGACATACAGACCAATGGAATGAAATTGAGAGTTCAGAAATAAATCCTCATATTTGTAGCCAACTGATTTTTTGCAAGAGTGCCAAGTCCATTCAAAGGGGAATGAGTAGTCTCCTTAATAAAAAGTATCGGCAAAACTGTATCTCTCCATGCAAAAAAAGTGAAGGTGGAACTCATCTCATGTCGTATACAAATTACTAAATGGATCAAAGACTAAAATATAAGAACCATGGCTATAAAACTCTTAGAAATAAAAATAAGGAAACATTTTCAGGACCTTGTGTTAAGCAACACTGTCTTAGACTTTACACCAAAAGCACAAGCAACTAATTAAAAATAGATAAATAGTATTTCATTAAAACTAAAACTTTCTGAGCATCAAAGGACTTTATCATTAAAGTAAAAAGGCACCCTACAGAATGGGAGAAAATATTTGGAAAACACAAATCTGATAAGGATTTCATTTCCAGAATATATAAAGAAATCCTCCAACCCAACCACAAACAGCCCAATTAAAAAATGGATAGAAAACACAATATCTCACTTACATGAAGTGATCAGAAAGTGCAAATTAACAGTGTCAGAAACTAGCATGTAGCTACCAGGGGCCAGGATGGGGGTGTGATATGGGGAGTTGATGCTGTATTTCTAATGTTACTGTTTGAGGTAACTGGAAAGTTTTAGAAAAGGTTGTTGATGACGGTAGTATGCAATTGTGAATGTAATTAATGCTACTGAGTTGTATATTTGAAAGTGATTCAAATGGAAAATTTTAGATGGTAAATATGTTATCCAAAACAAATTTTAAATGCTGTATATCACAGTGTGTCTCCTAATAAAAACCATGTACTATGCTTAATAGTATAGTTATAGTTCACCAATTATAATGAAAGTACAATACCAATGCAAAGTGGTATTAATAATAGGAAAAACTGCATGTGGTGAGTATGTTATATGGGAATCCTGTACTTTCTTCATGTTTTCTCTGTAAATGTCCAAATTTTCTAATTAAAAAAAAAAAGGCAAGCAAGATGAATTACCATTGATTAGGAGTCTGGTATAATCTTTTTGCCAACCAATGGGATCTGCAGCCGTCACTCTCTCTTGGTTATTCTTTTTTTATTTTGCATGTAATATCAATTAGTGTATGCGAACTAATTATAGCTTAAAATTCAATTTTTCTCAAGAAAACACTGAAAAATAAATCCTTGATTTTACGTGCCTCATAGATCCATTCAAACCATTAGAGAATCCTATCTTTTCATTTGTCAACGTTACCAAAGATAATAAATTAGAACAGCTACTCAATTTTTTAAAAGCATCGAGCTTTTTAAGCCTCCTTGATACTTGAATTTTCAGTACATTCTCTTGACGAATGAATAGTTATTTCCTGTACATAATTCCTCTTAAAAGCTGATAGCCTGTTTCCTTTCATTTGACCTAGCACATAAAAGAGACCCAAAGAAGTTCAAGAAGGCTTGTGATTTTTCTCCCAGGATAATCATCTCTTTTCTAATTTTCTGAAAGCGATCTGCTCCAGCTGTGCCTGACAGAATTTCTAGGTTGCTCAAAGAGGAAGACTCCAAGATGAATTTGGACCTCGTTTCCAGCTGCTTTTTCTTTGGACAGGTCTACTCTTACTTGGCATCCACAGAATGATTTTTCATCGTGCTCAGGTAGTATCAGCTGTCCTCATTTAACTTAAATTAAATCTCAGGAGAGGTTCTTGCACTCCACACATGTTGTGCAATCTAATATTCAAAGCCCATTCTTAGTCAGTCTTCATGTCATTGTTTACAAGCTTATTCACTCAAACCTTACAGTTGAATAGACAAACATAATGTCATATTTTTTTGATCTGGGGTTTACAATGGAAGATAGATGTCCATTTTCAACTAGTTCTTCAGATACCCCCTTCCAGCGAATTTGCTTTCTCAGATGTTTTTTCTCTTCGAGGATGCACTAAAGGTTGGCCACACAATTTATTTTTTAAAAAATTTTAAGTTAAATATTTATATATGAAGTTGTAAATCTTTTTATATTCATACAACTATGGCAAGTCAGGAAAACCTGAAAGATGCCACATATGTCTATACCTTCCCCCCTTGCTGTCCATAACTTCATTCTTCATCCATCTACCACATTATCCACAAACTGTAAGCAAAACTAACATGACCGCATTTAGCTAGCTTAACTGAATCTCTTATCAGTTTCCTCTATGGTCATATAAAAATGGTATTTTTCTCTAGACATTAACGACGATTTTTTGCTCTCTATCTGGGCCATGAAGATATTAGATTTCTCAACCCAGTTTTTAAATGTTGGTTCTTACTCTCTTTATATTTTTTTCTATCATTTTAAGTTTAGATCAGAGAGTCCTAAATAATAGATTGAACATATTCACAAAAAGCATTTCCTAATAATTTTGCAATTACCTGGGTGCTTACATTTTTATTTTTGGTTTAGTTTTTCCATCAAAAATTCTTAAGCTCCCCAAGGTCACAAAGACTTAATCAGATTTATGTGGATAATCATATATAACACTTACATAAACAGGCCATATATTATATTTACATACAATTTGTAAATGTATTCATCTGAAAATACATGAATCACCTTTTTTACTCTTTAGGATGCTTGCTATTATTGCTGATGTGTACATATGACCGTAATCAATTAAATTAAGTTGAGTGATTCATGCAAAGGACTTATTGGTGCCTATCATTGTCAATAGTACTACTATTAATCAGCTTTTATTTAGGTCATCTTGAAAACTGTTTAAAAATACAGTACCTTTACCAACAATTGGCAAGACGTGATTTTTTTCTCTTTTCATAATGAACATTTTATACGTGAAGTTCAATATTTCCTATAAAACTTTCATAAAATTAACCTGAAAATTATTCTTAGCACTAAACCAGAAAGACTCATTCCTTACAAAAAAATGGAGACAAATCTCAAATAACCCTGCAAGTTTTACAGAACTGATTTTCAATTTTCAAAAGAAAAGAATCTTCTATTATTATTTTACCCACTAAATTATCTTTTATTATAGCAAAATTGCTTTTTTAACGTACAGGTTTCAAGGTTCACTGTAATGATTAAATAAGTTTGTCCTCCTTCTGAAAATATCCATGTGTATTTACATGTTGCTACATGCAAATGGATATAGTTATATGTAGTTTATTTAATTGAGATGATGTTTGATACACATTGGGTATCATCTCTACAACTAATACACTAGAAATACTATAATTTATAACATGTATTGAAAACAATTTATTTTCACTTGTATTTTACCTCTTTTTATTATATAGAGAACAGTAAAGTAGAATTGTATGTATCAGAATCTGCAGAATAAAAAGTATAAAAATCACATTGATTTTGCTCATGATCTTGAACATTGAACAAACCTGTATGTAATGGGATAGTTACATAAATTTTGAACAAGGACGAATGAAAATTCAGTGATAGAGCTGGCGCTACTAATAACCTCTCCTACAAAGAAATTTATATACCATGCTAGTTCCTTTATTAAAAACCAATATATTGCAAATATTATAATGGTAAAATATAATTTGGTATTAAATATTATCCTATCAGAAATGAAAACTATGTTCCTGGGAGCTAAAAAAAATACATGGAAATAAGATATGCAAAGATAAAAATAATGTATAAAAGATATTCACTTGTATACTCTGCAATTGGTGTGACATACGAGTTTCAAACATATGAAAATGCTATTCTGTGTCATATCTGTATTCTACTAATTCTGTAATATTCACAGTAGAAAAAAGATATTTATAGAATAAATACAGTTGATTTCCTTTAATAATATTATGCTCATAAGAATGTCCTACTAAAATCTGTACTTCCCTTTGTTCATCTCTTTTATATTAATGGATTTACTTAAGCTATACTCAGAAAGATTTTTATTTGCATGAATTTTGTGATAGTGCCTTGCAAGTTGGTCACATTTGATTTCCAAATTCATAAACTACAGAAGTGAGTACTTTTCCTGAAGAATTATTCCAAGTATGAATGGTATATCTGGTCATTTATATCACTAACATCCATTAATGTTTCATTTTATCTTATGTGATTGTCTACCTTCAGCAGGGATAGCTGATTCCTTACTTACATGAAAATTGAATTCAGCTGAAAATTATACTGGAAAAAACAGCCTATAAAAGACAAAAATCCATTTATATGGAATACATCATTCAACACTTGGAATCACACAAAGCTTTGGCTGCATATAAACCAATGTTTTCATTTTTCATTTATTCAAAGCAATAGTGATAAATAAGAAGAATTGACTTGTTCATCTAATTAATGGGAAAAATGTAAATTATTGGATTTTAAATATGAATTTCATATATTAACATAAGAAGAGGAAAGTTAGGATAATTATTTTTACTGTTTACATTTGGATTATTTTGTCACCAAGTTTGTGAAAACTATCAAGAGCATTTTAGTGGAAAACCACTTATTTCTTTGATGGTATGTGGAGCCAGTTGTAAAAATGACCCTCATAACTATAGAAACACAGAAATATTTTAAAATTTAATAAAATAATTTTAAACCATTGCCCTAAATTACAATTATTTCTGAAGGTAAAGCAATCTAATTGTAGAGGGAACAAAGACATTGTATATAAAAGTTGTAACCAGTTTCCCAGGAGGAATTTGGGGAAAAAGAAGATAGTTTAAATAAACTGCATTATTCAAAGAAAGATGTACTTTTGCTCCCTTTTCATAAACCTCCAAGTAGTAAAGAAAAGCAGCAGAATATAAATTGGGAATAAAGGAGTTAGAATTGGAGATTTACATATGTTTCCACCCTATGGAAAACTGACAGCAAATACTTGGTTCTTGCAATTCAGAAAATGAGGATAGGTCACAAAACATAAAAATAAATAGGGGTGAGGTGCGTGCCACGGTCGCTCAGCAGGCAGTGTTCTCCCCTGCCATGTAGGAGACCCAGATTTGATTCCCGGTGCCTGTTCATGCAAAATAAAGAAATAAATAAATAAACAAACAATAAATAAATGGGAAATATTGCCACAGCAGTTCTATGTCCGTAGTGTAGTGTCAGGAAAGTTATTATAAATGTAACCATTTTTAAAAAGTGAATAAAGGCACCACAGATATTGTATGATGACTGGTTTACTGAATATCTCATGTTAAAGAAAATAAATCAGAAGGTTAAGAGCTCCCAAATTATTTAAACATTATATCAATGGACTGGAACTCATCTAAAGAAATAGATAAAAACATAATTTCCCATTCATGTTGGCCAATATTTTATATTCACCCATGAATAATATCTCAATAAAAATAATATTAGAATATGCACATAAATATATTTATTTTATGAAGCTATCCCTTTAGAAAATGATTATATTGTTTTCTGGAATTCTTAGACATCATTTTGAAAGTCAAATAGAGACTCTCATTTTAAGGGTCTTTTTAAGAGGCAAACATTTTTTATCACTTGAGCTGTTTCTCCTTGTATTTGTATAGATATTAACTGACGTGATTTTGTTGCATTGCTTGTTTTTTTACCACAATTTCGATACTATTTATTGACTTCCTAATATAAAGTGTGAATAGCTCTCATATATGCTCTACATTTTGTGCCTAAACACACATGCACAAATGTGTAGACACATAAGCAAACACACACCCACACCCCTGTCCTACATCCTAACCAATTCATTGCATCATTAATTTTGTTGAATAGTTGGAATTCATAGCATTTTGTTTTTGTAAATGTCATTTACATATAATTTGTGTAGTATAGCACAGTTTTACTTCTTTTAAAGTTATTTTGGTTGGAGTTGAAAACTGCATTAATTTTCACTACACAATCTTCTTCTTATTAGAAGTTTAAACCCTCTAATATATATGCCAAGGAATCTATTCATTATGTTTTTCTTCACTATATCCTTCCTTGACTGCTTCATCTTTCTGCTATGTTGGTTTCTGACATGCTTCATGTGTATTGTAGTGGTTTTTACTTTCTCTGATTTCTTGGGAAATCCCTTCATCATATCTTCTGGGTTGAAATACTCGTTTATTAGATACCATGTCTCCCTCTTTCATTGGAGAAAATCCAGCAAGGGACCTCCACGTAAAGTTAAAAGTCTATTTAATATGTCCACAGGACAGATGTAGAGGGCATAAAAACTTGTTTTATTCAAATTTGGAATTGGATGTGGGAGAAAAGTATTTTAACCTGAGAATTCAAAATTAGAAACCTCACAGAAAATACTTTTATTATGTGAAACTGGACAACCTATGAGGTCTAAATATAATGTAAACTAGAGAACATAATTTTAAATTGTCTAGGCTGAGTAAAATGATTGTTATAACCAGAAAAATAAAATGTATCTTCTCTGGAGTAATGTCTTTTTAAATAATCAGCACAAAATTTCTAAAAGAATTTGAAGGAAAATGAGTAACAGCAAAAAAATTACAAAATAATTATGTAAAACATAGCATAAGTGAAAGCCAGACAAATAAAAAGAGTTCAGAATCAGGTGAATAAGGACTTCAGATATTGAAATTATCAGACAAAGAATATGATAATATAATTAAAGAAATAAAAAGAACATTACAAATATGAATAATTAAAAAGACTACAAAGATCAAATATGTGCAATGAAAGAAACCAATTTCACTTCTAGTAAAATATAATTGACAATGAAAATTCAATGGATAGATTAAACTTCTAAAAACAGAATTGTTACATTTGAAAATAGTTATGACATATTATAGAAAATGTAGCCTAGAAAAAAATGGAAAATATGAAGAAGAGTAAGACATATGGAAGAGAAGGTGAACAGGTCTTATAGATCTTATCAGATTTTCAGAAGTAGTAACAGAGAGAATATAAAAGAACATATATTCAAAGAGAAGGTACCTGAGAATTTTCCGGACTTGTTGAAAGACAACAATCTTCAACTCTAACAAGACTGAGTAATTCCAAGAGAATAATTAAAATGAAATCTACACACGAATGCATCATAGTGAAACAGCAGAAATCCCAAGAAAAATAGATCTCTAAATGTGTCAGAAATAAAAGAGACCATTTTCAAAAGACTAGCAATTAGACATCTCATGAACTTTCAAAAGCAAAAGTGACAGGAAAATATCCTCAATGTGGTGAAAGAAGATAATAATTCTGTCATCTTATAATTCTATGTCTGCTGAAATGATGAGGAAAATGGCCAAAAAAAAAGAGATTTTCATGCAAACAAAATTTAGGTTTATGACCACAACTAATAGAAATTCTCAAGGATGTTTTTTTCTGGAAGTAGCAAATGGATAAGCAGAAAGAAGATCAGAAAGGGGAGAATGAATGATCAGGAAAAATATTTATAAATACGATATGTGTGTAAACCTAAGCATTGACAAGTACAAAAATAATGATAAAACTAACAATAATTAATTGATCATTAATAATTGAAATAAGATACAGAGAAAGTAACATGCAGGTTTGGAGGGGGTTGATGGAAGGTAATGAGTTTAAGTTTCCCTGAATTCATTAGAAGAGAAACTTTTAATAAAAAGGAATGGTGAGAATACGGCGAAGTAGAAGAATTCAGGAATCATTCTCTCTATTCAGACAACTATTAAACAAACAAAAACTGTCTGAACCAACTATTTCAAAGTCCCACAATCCAATAGAAAATTTTACAGCATTCAAGGAAGAGTGAGAGGAAAAGCCTGGTGGTTACTGTTATCCACTCTCCACTGTAAGAGCAGGTAGCAGTGAAATACAGCCCGTGGCATAGCCTGCTGGTGCCAGAGGGGCACAAAAAACGAGTTCTCCAAGATCTGGGGTCTGTGACATAGCCTGATCACTGGTCATTATTTTTGATTAGTTACTTCAGATTGCTGAGCCCCTAGCTCCAAGGGGGAGGGGGCATTGTTCCAACCCAGCCCAGACAAAGGAGGCAGAGGACACTTAACGATGGTACAATTCCTCAGAGTTGTGGAGGATAGTTGAAGGCTGCATTTGCTGGGCAGGTTTCTTGTCAAGAAAGCATAACTTTGGGAGCTGTAGAGGAAGATCCTGAGGCCCTACCTGGCCTTCTCCTCCTTAGGGCAGCTTAGATAAAGCAGTCAGGGTTCCCTTTGTGGGAGCTGACCTTGTTCCAGCTGGGAAGCAGCTTAAAACAACAAAAACAGTGTAAGAAACACCTGATGTGGGCAGCCTGGGGCAAAGACTGTAAGTTCTTGCTTTATGTCCTTCAGTGAAACAACTGGGAGAGGGAAAAGGACTGTTTCCTGGTAAGTAAGAGGGAGCATTGGAACTCCTATAAGCAGGGGAACTCCTAAGGCCACTAGTAAGAAAAAGTCCAGGACAATGCATAGGCCCAGGAAAAACAGGGAGGTACCCTGCACTTTGCATTCATTTTAAACTGACATTCCTGAATGGAACACTGGTCATTGCAAAGCCAATTTGCAAAGAAAGTGAAAGATGTTTTCTTTTCTTTTGCATAGGTATATTTGGTTTTCTTATCTTTTGACATGCAAGGAAATGTCTGTCAAACCTAGCTGGACACAGACTCAAGAAACAGAAACACGCATCTTGGGAAATAAATTTCAGTGCTAACATCTAAAAATATTAAAATTTACAAAGTGCAACAAAAGGTTACATGACAAACAAAGAAACAGGAAATGATGGCCTATCTAGAAGAAGAGGATAAATGTCCAGAAAAGAAAACATCAACAAAGAAGACTAGACTATGGGCATACTAGACAAAGTCTTTAAAAAGATTAGCTGCAATATGCTCAAGGAGATGAAGGAAAACTTGGAGAACGAACAAAGGGATATCAGGAAAACAATGAATGAACAATATGAGAATCTTAGTAAAGAGATAAAAATTTTTAAAAGGAACCAAACACAACTACTGAAGTTGAAGAACACAATAACTGAAATAAAAGCTTTCCAGGAAGGTTTCAAGAGCAGATTAGAACTGGCAGCAGACATAATTAGCAAACATAAAAAAAAAAAAAAAAAAAAAAAAAACAAGACAATTAAAATGAGTCAGGCTAAGGAGCAGAAGAAAAAAGAATTATAAAAAGTGGAAAGAGCCTCCTAAGTGACCAGAGGGACAACAAGAAGTGTACCAGTATATGTATTATGGGAATTCCAGAAAGAGGAAAAGGGGCAGAAGGAAGTATCAAAGAAATAATGACAGAAAAGTTTCCAAACTTAGCAAAGACATTGATATGGATACCAAGAAGCCCAGCAAACAAAGCAGTATCAACGTGTAGGAAAATATGTTCCAGCACATACTGAATCAAATGTTGAATTCACAGGGCAAGGAGAGAGTACTGACTACTGCAAGAGAAATGCAACATATTATGTAAAAGGGAGTCCCAGTTAGATTAAGTGCCAATGCCTCATCAGGATCCATGGAGGCAAGAAGGTAGTGGGTAGAAATACTTAAACTGATGAGAGAAAACAATAGCCAACCAAGAATTTTATATCCAGAGACTTTCTTTCAAAAGTGAGGGAGAGATTAAGACGTTCCCAAATACACAAAAGCTGAGGTAGTTCATTATCACAAGACCTCCCCTGCAAACCATGATAAATGAGTTCTTTAGACTAAAAGGAAAGGACACTTGACAATTGTTCAAAGCAACATAATTTAATAAAGACCTCTAGTAAAGGTGACCATTTGGATAATTATAAATAACAATACTATTGTTCTGCAGTTTTTGGTAACACATCATAGTTCCTACAGGGGCTTGATCCAAATGCATAAAAAGTAATGATAAATCTGTGGCTTTGGACTTACAAAAACAAGAGCAAGAAAAGGTGGGGGATGGAAGGCTACAGGAATGTTGTATGTACCCTATGGGAATCAAGTTGGCATCAAATCAAATATAATTAATATAACTGATATATATTTAAAATGTTCAATATTAATTCCATTTGTAAACGCAAGAAAATATATCCAAATAGAAGTGACAAGGTATGGTATGGTACAACACAAAAACACAAATAAACATGAAAGTGGGCATTAATGGAAGATTTGAGGGGCAAAAAGGTCTAAGGCTTACAAAGATGAAATGGCAAAATGGCAAAGTAAGTCTTTTATTACCTGTGGTATCTTTAAATGTAAATGGATTAAATGGTACAGTCAAAAAGCTGAGATTGGCAGAATGGATAAAAATTCAACTATATGCTGTTTACAATTTACATACTTAAATTCAAATACATAAGTAGGTTGAAAGTAAAAAGAGGGCCATGGTGGCTCAGCAGGCAGAGTTCTCTCCTGCCATGTCGGAGACCCAGTTTCATTTCCCTGCTTGCCCATGAGAAAAGAAAAAATAAATACAAAAGACTATAACAGGATACTATGAAAAACTGCACACCAACAAATTAGATAACTTAGATGAAATGAGTAAATTTCTGGAAACTCACAAACTACCTACACTGACTCAAGAAGAAATATATCTTAGCAAATCAATAACTAATAAAGAGATTGAATACTACTCAAATACCTCTCCAAAAAGAAAAGCCCAGGACCAAATGCTTTACAGGGAATTTTACTAAACATTCCAAAAAGAATTAAATACCAAAACCAGATAAAAATCCCACAAGAAAAGTAAATTACAGATCAATGTAATTACAGATCAATGAATATAGATGCAAAAATCATCAACAAAATACTAGCAAACTGAATCCAAGAGCACATTAAAAGAATTATATACCACGATCAAGTGGTATTTACCCAAATTATGAAAGGGTAGATCAAAATGAGAAAGTCAATTAACGTGATGCATCATAGTAGCAGAATGAAGGAAGAAAACTGATCATCTCAATTGATGCAGAAAAGCATTTGACAAAAATCCAGCACCCCTTCTTTATAACAAAACAGTTAGAAAACTAGGAATAGAAGGAAACTTTCTCAGCATAATAAAGGTCATATACGAAAAACCCACAGCTAATATCAAACTTAATGGTGAAAGAATGAAAGCTTTCCCTCTAAGATCAGGACAAGACAAAGATGCTCACTGCCACCAGTGTCATTTAGCTCTGCACTGGAAGCTCAATCCAGAACAATTAAGAAAGAAATAAAAATTGGACATCAAAATTAAATAAAAGACATCAAAATTGGAAAGGAAGAAGTAGAACTTTACCTATTTGCAGATGACATGCTCCTATTACAGAAAATCCCAAAATACCCACAAGAAAGAACCGAGAGCTAATAAATGAATTTAGCAAAGCAGCAGAGAACAATATCAACATACAAAATTCAGTAGTGTTTCTAAATATTAGTAATGAACAATCAGAAGAAGAAATCAAGAAATATCCATTTCTGATAGCAACTAAAAGAATCAAATATATATGAATACTTTTAAGCAAGGATATAAAGTATTTGTACATGGGAAACTTCAAAATATTGCTAAAAGAAATGAAAGAAGACCTACATAAATGGAAGGACATTCTATATTCCTGGATTGGAAAACTATTATTATTACAATGCCAATCTACTCAAAGTGATTCACAGATTCAATACAATGCAAATCAAAATTCCAACAACTTTCTTTGCAGGAACGGAAGAGTCAATCATCAAATTTATATAGGAAGGTAAAGAAACTCCAAATAGCCAAAGTTATTTTGAAGTAGAGTGAAGTTGGAGGACTCATACTTCTTGACTTAAAATTTATTGCAAAGCCACAGTAATAAAACCAGCATTTTCCTGGCATAAGGACAGATATATGAGCCAATGGAAACTAATTAAGACTTCAGAAATAAATTAGGCTAGAAAATATCTATTTTAATGGCCAACTAATTTTTGACAAGGGGATAAAGAACACTCGAATGGGAAAGAATAATTTTTTCAACATATTGTGCTGGGAAAACTGGATATTCATATGGTAAAGAATGATGGTGGACCCCTACCTCACACCTTACACAAATAAAACAACTCAAAATGGATCAAAGACCTAAATATGAGTCAGAAATATAAAACTCCTAGAAGAATATATAAAGAAGCATCTTCACAACTTTGTGGTAAGCAATGGTCCTTAACTTTATAGCCTAAGCACAAGCAACAATAGGAAAAAATAGATAAATGGAGTCTCATCAAAATGAAAAACTTCTATACATCAAAGTAAAATGTAATGAAAGTAAAATGATAACTTATGAAATCTGAGAAAATATTTGAAAACCACCGATAAATGTTTGTTACCCAGAATATATGAATAAATAAATTTTGGTATATATATGCAATGGAATATTATTCAGCCATGAAAAGGAAGTTCTGATACATGTGACAGTGTACATGAACACTGAAGACATCATGTTGAATGAAATAAGACAGACACAAAAATTCAAATATTAGATCATCTCACTGATATGAAATAATTAGAATAAGCAAACCCATTGAATCAGAATCTAGAATATAGGTTACCTGGTGATGGAGTAGGAATAGGGAACAGGGATTTAAGGCTTCAAATATGCAAAGTTTCTATTAGGGATTATGGAAGAGGTTTGGTAATGGATGGTGATAATGTGGCACAATATTTTGAACTTAATTAACAGCCCTGAGTTATGTATTTGAATGTTGTTAAAAGGGGAAATTTTAGGTTGTATGTATGTTACTAAAATAAAAGTAAAAAAAAAAAAAATTATGGAACTTCCCAGCATAAAACAGTGAACCCTGAGCTAATGAATTAACTGTGGTTAGTAGTATAATATTAAAATACGCTTTCACCAGTTGTAAGAAAAAAAAATTATATTGGATATGCTGGTTTTTAAAGAAATAATAAAATGAAGTATTGAGTAAGGAAGAGAAATTCAGCATTAGTTTGGGTTTGTCAGAGTGATCTTTCTTTTGATTATAGGTTAGAAAATACATGCCAGGGTTTATAAAAACATGCTTTCACCAGTTGTAAGAAAGATACCCATGCAAGCTGTTAATAATAGGCTTGTATATGGAAATCCTATATTTTATGCTTGAATTTTCTATAAACCCGCAGCATCTCTAATTAAAAGAAAAGAAATAAAGAGGGAGTGAGGGAGAAACTAAAACCTCAATTGATCCAAAAGTAGATGATAAAGGGAGGAAAAAAATAACCAAACCGGAAAAAAAATCAGGACTAATTTAAAGAACATAAGAAAATGTTAAGAATAACTAAAAATATATTAGTAATCACAATAAGTGCAAGTGGTCTCACCTCTGCAGGGAAAAGAAGCAGACATTTCAAACCAGTAAAAGTAAAATAATAAAATAAAATAATTCTGACTATATGTGGTTTACAGTACAGTTCTAAAATATAAAGATATAAATAGCTTAATAGGAAATGACACAAGAATTATCCCAAAGAAAATGTTGTAGCCATATTATATAGACCCCCATATATCCAGAGGAATATAGTCATTTATACATTGTTCAGAAACAGGTAAAAATGAAATAATATATTTTAGAATTATTAGAATTACATAGAAATTATTAGAATAACATAGAAAAACAAATGAATCATGAATCCAAATTCTAGATAATGGTTACTTCTGGTAGATAAGAATGACAGTGAGATATAAAGAGGCACACAGTGACTGTTTAATATACTGGCAGTTTTCTGTTCATTATTCTAATTGGTAAGAATCTGAGGACTATTTAATCACCCATTGTTAAATTTTATACACACTTGTGTATATTTATGTATGATATATTCCACAAAATGCATGCAAACATCTGCCAAGCATTTCATCCAAGTATCTCTGTGTCAGAAAATTTGAAACATACGGTTTTTGTCCATTTGTACTACATTCGCTTTTTCAAGCCTTACCTTGTATATAGGGTCCATCTCTTCCGGAAATTTACCCAGTCTGCTTTGGGGAGATAGTCTTACATTTATTTTTAAATGCATTCATACCTAATATTTTCATTTTATATGATGTTCAGAAACAGTGAAGATAGATCAGTAGACATACAAATCAGAACAGTGGTTGTCCTTGACGGCCCCACTCTCAACATTGAGAGCATGGAGGGAAATGGACAGCTTAAGAGACTATCCGAGAGTGATAGAAATATTTTGTATTTTCATGGGGGTGTTTATTAAATGAACATATACCTTTGTCAAAACTCATAAAATGGTATGTCTAAGATCTGTTCATTTATCATGCGTAATTATACTTCAATACAATAGGGAGGACAAGGGGGTGACTGAGAAATGGATATAAGGAACAATCATAACCCAACACCCAATTCTGCTGCAAAATGAATCACAAGCTTTCTTTGTCTATGTAAATTTCCATACTCCAAACCCTGGAGTATATTTCTTGACATATAATCAAAAACAAGATCACTCTGACAAACTTGAAATAATGCTGAATTTCTCTTCCTTACTCAACATTTCATTGTTTTGCTTCTTTTAAAATCAGCACATCTCCAAAACTATATCAAGAAGGCATGTTCTCCTCTTCAGTTCACGGGAGCCACTGGCCTCCAGCACCAGCCAGAAGTGAGGAAGTTTACTGGAGTACAATGGAAGGCTCAGTAATGTTACCCACTTTGAAGATAAAACTAGCTTTCCTTTCAGGAGGTAAGGACAGACGAAGTAGCTTCATTTTGAAGATTACGTTGTGCCTTGAATAGAATAATATGAATGAACTCAGTGTCACCCTAGACTGTCTCAGCATTCCAAGTGAAAAGTGTAAGACAGAGGACTTACTGTGATGGTGGATGGCAGAAAATCACAATAGAATGTGGCAAAAACAGTAGCCTTAATGCTTCAGAATGGTGTTCTAGCTGAGGTATCTGTTGTTTGTGTAGTGAGGCCAGATGAATTCTGGAATAAGAAGGTAACACTTTTATTTTGGGAAGTAAATGATAGACTTGGCTTTGAAGATATTTTAGTGTCTACCAATAAGTTAACTCGTTAGATAGAACCCTGCCACTTAGAAGATTTTGGTAGGAGTTGCAAGCTGCTGGAATGAGATATACCAGAAATGAAATGGCTTTTTAAAAAGGGATTTAATAAATTAGAAGTTTACAGTTCTAAAGAAGTTCAAGTGTCCAAATTAAGGTGCCAACAGGAGGTTACCTTCATTCAAGAAAGGCCAAGGGGTCAGGAACAGCTCTGTTGGCTAAGTCATGTGGCCGGCATCTGCTGGTCCCTTGCTCCTAGGCTCCATTGTTTTTAGTCTCTGTTCCTGTGGGGGTTCCTCATTATGCTTCTCTAGGGCTTACTTTCATCTCTTTACTTCTCTGGTTCTCTCCAGGTTCTGGCTTGCTCAACATCTCATGGTGATATCTGCTGGGTTCCAAGCATCTCCAACATCCAAGCATCTAGATCTTGTAGATGCTGAAGCAAATGTTCTCCAAGTATCTACATCTGCTCTCTCTGTGGTCTCTGAGGCTTCTGTCATTTCTTATTCATTCCAAAATATTTCCTGTTTTTTAAAGGATTCCAGTAAACTAATCAAGACCCACTTGGAATGGCCAGGGTCACATCTCTGTCAAATCAATATGTCAAACCCAAAACTGGGCATGCCACATCTCAATGGAGATAATCTAATCAATTTTCCAACCTACTGTATTGAATCAGGATTAAAAGAAAAGGATGCTCCCAAAAGATTGGATCAGGGTTAAAACATGGCTTTTCTAGGGTACATAATACTTTCAAACCAGCACAGGACTCTTACCTATGATCGCATGGACTTGTTAAATAAGAGGTTTTTTGAGAACTTTACAAAGAAATCTGCGTAATTATTAAGTGAAATTGCCTTAATTAAGAATGGAGAAGATGGCAGCTTAGTAAGGTACGTGTGTCTTAGTTCCTCCTCCAGAGCAACTACTAGGTGAACAGAAACAGTGCAGAACAGCTCCCGGGGCCACAGCAGGGAATGGACACACAGCGTACCCCAGTCTGGACTGGCTAGTCTGACTGCGAGACTCGGCTGCGGTGAGATCCCCGAGCTGCACGCGATTTCCCGATCAGCGGCAGCTGTGGTGGCCGGAGCTCCTCCCTCCCTCCTTCCCAGGCTGGCTGAGAGTCTCGGAGAGGCAAGTTTCCCAAGCCGAGCTGGCCGGCGCCCCTCTTTTGCAGGCGGCTTCCTGGTCCGGCTACGAGTCTCGGATCAGAGGGCTATCCAAGCCGCGGTGGCCCTCCCCCACGGGCGACTTCCTGGTCCGGTGGCGAATTCCCAGGGCCCGCTGCGGCCTGCGACTGACACCCCTCCAGGGAGAGGAGGGAATTTCCGACAGTGGCAGGGACTGGGTCCAACCAAACACCAATAGGGGAATTAATAAAGGAGCCACAGGGTCCCCTCAAGCCGCGGCAGCTGACGCCCCCACCACGCACGGCCCCCTGAAGCAACTGAGAGAATTGGATCGGAAATCCCCAGGCCGCGGAGATCAGTGACCAGGGGGATCCCTTCCAAACATGTGAGACAAACGTGTGCCACGAGCGCCACCTACTGGGCAGGATAAGAAAAACAGAACCCAGAGATTTCACAGAAAAATCATACAACCTTGTTGGGTCCGACACCCAGGGAAATCTGACTAAATGCCCAGATGCCAGCAGCAGAAGATAACGGTCCACGCTCAGAAGATTAAGAATATGGCCCTGTCAAAGGAACAAACCAATAGTTCCAATGAGATATAAGAGCTGAGACAACTAATGCTGAACATACGAACAGAAATGGAAAACCTCTTCAAAAATGAAATCGATAAATTGAGGGAGGACATGAAGAAGACATGGGCTGAACAAAAAGAAGAAATAGAAAAACTGAAAAAAAAATTACAGAACTTATGGAAGTGAAGGATAAAGTAGAAAAGATGGAAAAAACAATGGATACCTACAATGATATATTTAAAGAGACAGAAGATAGAATTAGCGATTTGGAGGATGGAACATCTGAATTCCAAAAAAAACAGAAACTATCAGGAAAAGAATGGAAAAATTTGAACAGGGGATCAGGGAACTCAAGGACAATATGAAGCGCACAAATATACGTTTTGTGGGTGTCCCAGAAGGAGAAGAGAAGGGAAAAGGAGGAGAAAAACTAATGGAAGAAATTATCACTGAAAATTTCCCAACTCTTATGAAAACCTAAAATTACAGATCCAAGAAGTGCAGCACACCCCAAAGAGATTAGACCCAAATAGGCATTCTCCAAGACACTTACTAGTTAGAATGTCAGAGGTCAAAGAGAAAGAGAGGATCTTGAAAGCAGCAAGAGAAAAACAATCCATCACATACAAGGGAAACCGAATAAGGCTATGTGTAGATTTCTCAGCAAAAACCATGGAAGCTAGAGACAGTGGGATGACATATTTAAATTACTAAAAGAGAAAAACTGCCAACCAAGACTCCTATTTCCAGCAAAAATATCCTTCAAAAATGAGGGAGAAATTAAAACATTCTCAGACAAAAAGTCACTGAGAGAATTTGTGACCAAGAGACCAGCTCTGCAAGAAATACTAAAGGGAGCACTAGAGTCAGATACAAAAAGACAGAAGAGAGAGGTATGGAGAAGAGTGTAGAAAGAAGGAAAATCAGATATGATATATATAATACAAAAGGCAAAATGTTAGAGGAAAATATTATCCAAACAGTAATAACACTAAATGTCAATGTACTGAATTCCCCAATCAAAAGACATAGATTGGCAGAATGGATTAAAAAACAGGATCCTTCTATATGCTGTCTACAGGAAACACATCTTAGACCCAAAGATAAACACAGGTTGAAAGTGAAAGGTTGGGAAAAGATATTTCATGCAAATAACAACAAGGAAAGAGCAGGAGTGGCTATACTAATATCCAACAAATTAGACTTCAAATGTAAAACAGTTAAAAGAGACAAAGAAGGACACTATCTACTAATAAAAGGAACAATTAAACAAGAAGACATAACAATCATAAATACTTACGCCCCGAACCAGAATGCCCCAAAATACGTGAGGAATACACTGCAAACACTGAAAAGGGAAATAGACTCATATACCATAATAGTTGGAGACTTCAATTCACCACTCTCATCAATGGACACAACATCTAGACAGAGGATCAATAAAGAAATAGAGAATCTGAATATTACTATAAATGAGCAAGACTTAACAGACATTTATAGGACATTACATCCCACAACAGCAGGATACACCTTTTTCTCAAGTGCTCATGGATCATTCTCAAAGATAGACCATATGCTGGGTCACAAAGCAAGTCTTAACAAATTTAAAAAGATTGAAATCATACACAACACTTTCTCGGATCATAAAGGAATGAAGTTGGAAATCAATAATAGGCGGAGTGCCAGAAAATTCACAAATACGTGGAGGCTCAACAACACACTCTTAAACAACGAGTGGGTCAAAGAAGAAATTGCTAGAGAAATTAGTAAATATCTCGAGGCGAATGAAAACGAAAACACAACATATCAAAACCTATGGGATGCAGCAAAGGCAGTGCTAAGAGGGAAATTTATTGCCCTAAATGCCTATATCAGAAAAGAAGAAAAGGCAAAAATTCAGGAACCAACTGTCCACTTGGAAGAACTGGAGAAAGAACAGCAAACTAACCCCAAAGCAAGCAAAAGGAAAGAAATAACAAAGATTAGAGCAGAAATAAATGAAATTGAAAACATGAAAACAATAGAGAAAATCAATAAGATCAGAAGTTGGTTCTATGAGAAAATCAATAAGATTGATGGGCCCTTAGCAAGATTGACAAAAAGAAGAAGAGAGAGGATGCAAATAAATAAGATCAGAAATGGAAGAGGAGACAAAACTACTGACCTCACAGAAATAAAGGAGGTAATAACACGATACTATGAACAACTTTACGCTAATAAATACAACAATTTAGAGGAAATGGACGGGTTCCTGGAAAGACATGAACAATCAACTTTGACTCAAGAAGACATAGATGACCTCAACAAACCAATCACAACTAAAGAAATTGAATTAGTCATTCAAAAGCTTCCTAAAAAGAAAAGTCCAGGACCAGACGGCTTCACATGTGAATTCTATCAAACATTCCAGAAAGAATTAGTACCAACTCTCCTCAAACTCTTCAAAAAAATCGAAGCGGAGGGAAAACTACCTAATTCATTCTATGAAGCCAACATCACCCTCATACCAAAACCAGGCAAAGATATTACAAAAAAAGAAAACTACAGGCCAATCTCTCTAATGAATATAGATGCAAAAATCCTCAATAAAATTCTAGCAAATCGTATCCAACAACACATTAAAAGAATTATACATCATGACCAAGTAGGATTCATCCAGGTATGCAAGGATGGTTCAACATAAGAAAATCAATTAATGTAATACACCATATCAACAAATCAAAGCAGAAAAATCACATGATCATCTCAATTGATGCAGAGAAGGCATTCGACAAGATTCAACATCCTTTCCTGTTGAAAACACTTCAAGGATAGGAATACAAGGGAACTTCCTTAAAATGATAGAGGGAATATATGAAAAACCCACAGCTAATATCATCCTCAATGGGGAAAAATTGAAAACTTTCCCCCTAAGATCAAGAACAAGACAAGGATGTCCACTATCACCACTATTATTCAACATTGTGTTGGAGGTTCTAGCCAGAGCAATTAGACAAGAAAAAGAAATACAAGGCATCAAAATTGGAAAGGAAGAAGTAAAACTATCACTGTTTGCAGACGATATGATACTATACGTCGAAAACCAGGAAAAATCCACAACAAAACTACTAGAGCTAATAAATGAGTACAGCAAAGTAGCAGGTTACAAGATCAACATTCAAAAATCTGTAGCATTTCTATACACTAGCAATGAACAAGCAGAGGGGGAAATCAAGAAACGAATCCCATTTACAATTGCAACTAAAAGAATAAAATACCTAGGAATAAATTTAACTAAAGAGACAAAAAACCTATATAAAGAAAACTACAAAGAACCGCTAAAAAAAATCACAGAAGACCTAAATAGATCGAAGGGCATACCGTGTTTATGGATTGGAAGACTAAATATAATTAAGATGTCAATCCTACCTAAACTGATCTACAGATTCAATGCAATACCAATCAAAATCCCAACAACTTATTTTTCAGAATTAGAAAAACCAATAAGCAAATTTATCTGGAAGGGCAGGGTGCCCCGAATTGCTAAAAACATCTTGAGGAAAAAAAAATGAAGCTGGAGGTCTCGCGCTGCCGGACTTTAAGGCATATTATGAAGCCACAGTGGTCAAAACAGCATGGTATTGGCATAAAGATAGATATATCGACCAATGGAATCGAATAGAGTGCTCAGATGTAGACCCTCTCATCTATGGGCATTTGATCTTTGATAAGGCAGTCAAGCCAACTCACCTGGGACAGAACAGTCTCTTCAATAAATGGTGCCTAGAGAACTGGATATCCATATGCAAAAGAATGAAAGAAGACCCATATCTCACACCCTACACAAAAGTTAACTCAAAATGGATCAAAGATCTAAACATTAGGTCTAAGACCATAAAACAGTTAGAGGAAAATATAGGGAGATATCTTATGAATCTTACAATTGGAGGCAGTTTTATGGACCTTAAACCTAAAGCAAGAGCACTGAAGAAGGAAATAAATAAATGGGAACTCTTCAAAATTAAACACTTTTGTGCATCAAAGAACTTCATCAAGAAAGTAGAAAGACAGCCTACACAATGGGAAACAATATTTGGAAATGACATATCAGATAAAGGTCTAGTATCCAGAATTTATAAAGAGATTGTTCAACTCAACAACAAAAAGACAGCCAACCCAATTACAAAATGGGAAAAAGACTTGAATAGACACCTCTCAGAGGAGGAAATACAAATGGCCAAAAGGCACATGAAGAGATGCTCAATGTCCCTGGCCATTAGAGAAATGCAAATCAAAACCACAATGAGATATCATCTCACACCCACCAGAATGGCCATTATCAACAAAACAGAAAATGACAAGTGCTGGAGAGGATGCGGAGAAAGAGGCACACTTATCCACTGTTGGTGGGAATGTCAAATGGTGCAACCACTGTGGATGGCAGTTTGGTGGTTCCTCAAAAAGCTGAATATAGAATTGCCATATGACCCAGCAATACCATTGCTGGGAATCTACTCAAAGGAATGAAGGGCAAAGACACAAACGGACATTTGCACACCAATGTTTATAGCAGCGTTATTTACAATTGCAAAGAGATGGAAACAGCCAAAATGTCCATCAACAGACGAGTGGCTAAACAAACTGTGGTATATACATATGATGGAATATTATGCAGCTTTAAGACAGGATAAACTTATGAAGCATGTAATAACATGGATGGACCTAGAGAACATTATGCTGAGTGAGTCTAGCCAAAAACTAAAAGACAAATACTGTATGGTCCCAATGATGTGAATCGACATTCGAGAATAAACTTGGAATATGTCATTGGTAACAGAGTTCAGCAAGAGTTAGAAACAGGGTAAGATAATGGGTAATTGGAGCTGATGGGATACAGACTGCGCAACAGGACTAGATACAAAAACTCAAAAATGGACAGCACAATAATACCTAATTGTAAAGTAATCATGTTAAAACACTGAATGAAGCTGCATCCGAGCTATAGGTTTTTGTTTTGTTCTGTTTTGTTTTTATTATTATTACTTTTATTTTTTTCTCTATATTAACATTCTATATCTTTTTTGGTTGTGTTGCTAGTTCTTCTAAACCGATGCAAATGTACTAAGAAACGATGATCGTGCATCTATGTGATGATGTTAAGAATTGCTGATTGCATATGTAGAATGGTATGATTTCTAAATGTTGGGTTAATTTCTTTTTTCCGTTAATTAATAAAAAAAAAATAAGAATGGAAGTGGTAAAGATATCTGAAAGAGAAAGAAAGGTCTGTAGATCTAAACTGTTGTTCATCAGTTGATCCTGAAACAGTTCTTCAAACAGGACATGATTTGCTATTGGAATTACAACAGTGTCTATTTAATGGCTCAGATGGAGGGAACTCATGGTCTCCTATTGATGATAAACTGCTTGCACAGCCACAGATTATGAAATTACCGGATACACTCTGAAAGCAACATACCCACTACCAGGAAGTTTGTAGGCAATGCAGTAAAGTTAGAAGAGATTCAACAGAAGGTAATGCAGGTTGTGAATTGGCTTGAAGGACCTGGATCAGAACAACGAAGAGCCCGGTGGGGGGTAGGAGACTCCATTAGGGCTTCCCAGGCCCTCAAACAGAAGCATGAAGGTATTGAAAGCCAGCATAGTTTTGCAGGATATGTGGATCTTAATCAACAAACTGCAGCATTCTTGAATGCCGGGGATGAGGAAGAATTTGTGGAACTGAAGTCACTGCAGCAACAGCTGAGTGATGTTTGTTATCAACAGGCCAGTCAGCTGGGATTTAGGCAAAATTTCTTACAAGCAGCTCTTGAATTTCATGGTGTTGCTCAAGATTTGTCTCAGCAGTTGGATGGCTTATTATGGATATTTTGCATAGAGATAGCACCAGCTGATGGAGCAACAATTCAGCAAACTTTAAAACTACTTGAAGAGAAGGTAGAAATTGTTGATGTAGGATTGCAAAGTTTACATGAAAAAGACCAAAGTCTTCTGGATCAGATCTCCAACCAGGCAATCTGGGCCTATGAAAAGAATGCAGCCATTAAAATAAAGAAAAACATGGACCACATGTAAGGAGTGATGGAAGATATGCAGCCTAGGAAACAAAGATGTCGAGACAATGTAGACGTGCAAAGTGTTAACAATGCTCCAGATGTTGTAGTTGTTTAAATATGAAGAAGATGCTGCCCAGGCGGTAGAATGACTAAGTGAACTTCTTGATGCTCTGCTTAAGATTCACATCAGATTGGGTGATGAGGCTCAAGACACAAAAGTTTTACTGGAAAAGCTTAGAAAATTTGTTGATGTTGCACAGTGTACTTATGGCTATGGAAGATAGTTGCTACAGGCCACAGTTGTGTTGTGCCAATCTTTGTGCTGTACTTCTTGATCATCTGGGGATACACTTCCTCAGCTGAGTTGAATATGGAAACAATTTACAATAGCATCTGAAGAGAGAGTACATAGGTTGGAAATGGCTATTGCATTTCACTCAAATACTGAAAAGATTTTGCAAGACTGTCCAGAAAAGCCTGAAGCTATTAATGATTGGGAGCAATTTGATGAAATTGAAGTGGTTGGGAAATCACTTTTGAAAAGATGAACTGTTCTTGTAGTTTATCCTGATGGAACCAAACAATATTTTGAGAGTTCAGGTGATATGGCTTCTACTGCAGAACACATAAGAGACAGAAGGAAACTAGTCTCAAAAGGCAGCAGCTGAGACATCCCAAAAGAGTGACCACAGAGAGCTAATAGCTATCAGCTCTCCACTGATCTGCAGTTCATAATCCCATGTGTCATTGGCATATGGCATTATACACAATATAATAAGATGCATTTCACAGCCAGGGTAAGCCTTATTTATTTCCATTAAACATTTATTTATATATGTTAACATCCTGCACCTACCAAGGTATAATTATTTAACATGCTTTGATACCATAGATTTCAAGTATTTTAAAAGAAGGAACTGTAAACACAGCACTGAAAACTTGCTTTAAAACTTTACCTGACCTGTCAGTTTATAGATGAACAACTGATAATAAGTTTTGAATGGTGCTAATAAAAGTTTAGGAGTTCTCTACATAAAAAATCGTCACCCTCCTTCCCTAGGTGATGTGGTAAATTTAGGCTATAGTTAAACTGGTATTAGTAGACAATGATGTCCTCGAAAACTTACTTTGTGAGTCTTCCAAATTGACTACATTTATTGTGTC
This sequence comes from Tamandua tetradactyla, assembly GCF_023851605.1. Lineage (NCBI taxonomy): Eukaryota > Metazoa > Chordata > Mammalia > Pilosa > Myrmecophagidae > Tamandua > Tamandua tetradactyla. The sequence continues at coordinate 69,210,928 of NC_135336.1, read as the reverse complement.
AATATGGAGAAAAGCCATCATATCTTTGATATACCATATTCATTAAAAGACATTTTCCTATTTGTATTGATAATGTATTAAAAAGTTGTCTGTGCTTAATAAAAGCCTTCTTAAAAAAAAAAAGGAAGCATGTTCTACTGTTTTTATTGCTGGCAGTTGAAGCACTACTGTCTTTTCCAGCACATGCCTTGACCTTATATGGTCTGTTTACAATTAATTTGGGGCAAACCACAAACTCCTTCCCCCATAATCTTCTGGTAAATTGAGAAACGACTGTGGTTGTCTCATTTGATCCCTCTCCTCATCTTTTGTAAAGAATTTACATAAAAATCCTATAGATTTCCACTTCATAAAATTATGCTTTCACTTCTTTTTACACAAATTTATACCCCATCCTCTGCCAGATCACCTTAGTCCAATGACCCGGAATATGTATTTTATTTTCTTTCATTTATTTTCATCACATGATTTTCAACTTGAATTTAACATGCTGTCAAGTGACTTTTTTTATTTTCTTGGCAACAGTTAAATCAGATTCCTTTGTGTGTACTGCTGCCATTCTTCTTGGTTTCACTGAAATTAATATGATTTTACTTATATTGAACACATCAGGACTTAGAATGTATCTCTTTATAAGGAAAAAATTATAAGCTAGAACTATACTGTTTTGTAAGGAAAGAAAAACTTCAGTAATACTAAAAAAAATTAAGATATGAAAAAACACACTGGGTTTCAAAGAAATCATATATAATGAATATGATTCAGATAATTACATGGATGCATAATTTTGTAAACAGTAAGAGAATGGAAATTATTCTTTTAAATGTGTGTAGGGGGAGTAGAGGATGGGGATGAATAGCTGATAGGAATTTGGTTGGAGTGACTTAAAAAGAAATGTATTAAAGAGGATTTGGAGACCCATCTCTCCATTGATTGTAGCAACATCAAATCTGCATGAGTTCTGGCTTATACACTGAAGAGAATCTACAGGGATTTAAGCTGGGTTAGTAAATGTCAACTTCCTGGGACTATGAAATAAACTGGAAATAATTTGCTACCAAGCTTCCTGAATAAGAAGCAGTTTTAATAATATCATTTGACGAGTAAATGAATCAGAAAATTGAAGGTTAAATTTTCCATACAGTTCATACATTTTTACAATGACAACAAGGTCAAAACATTTGTATTATAATTTGAGAACCATCAACTCTTTAGGTAAAGGCTATTTAAACCAAATCATTGTCAGACACTAAAACAGAATGAATCCCACTAATCCAAATGCAATTCATGGGTTAGAACTCACATTTGAGAAGGGAAAACTAGTCTACTCTGTTGTATGTATTATGCAAATACATAAATCTGCAGTCTCATTCTAAGATTAATTGTGTTTTGTAAGAAATCGTGCCTACTAATAATCAAGTATACAAATTATTTTTAAATGAAATAAGATCAATTTGAAGTTTCTTTCATAAATCATCATATACTTTTTGGATTGAATGAAATAGTATTACAAGAAGCACTGGACATTTACAAATAACTGAATAACTGTACCTCTCCCAAAACTTTGTGTTGTTAATTGTTACCATGATCAAAGGTTACTTTTTCAAGCATTTTTTTTTGTTTTTGATCTGTGAAATAGGCATATATGCTAAAAGGTATCATAGCAGACAGACTTATGATCATTTCATACAATATTTTTACACAATTATATTTATTCAGACATCCAAGTATATTGAGTACTAATATTCCAGGCACAGTTTTAAGCATGGGGCATGTACTAGTAAAGAAGAAAGACAAAGGGATTGCTTTCCTGGGGCTTAAACTCTAGTCTAGTGAATAGCCTAAGGGTTTTCAAAATAAATTCACATTCATTGTTTTATTAATAAAACATTAACGTGGTTAGACAAGTAGTATTAATCCCTATATATTTTTTCAGATTTATAAAGAAGGTTTAGTCAGGCTGAGTTCTTCAATGTGCATTGCTAATACACATGTGTGGTGATCATGATATGTAGTTATAGTAAGAAAATAACATAATAAAAAGGAAAGATACTGTAATAAGTCATAGATCTTTCTTCCATTCTGGCCAAGGTCGTAACAGGGACAAATTTAACTTCTGACTTGAAACAAACCCTCCTCCCCAGGAACAACAACAGAAAAAAGCAGATGAAATATATAAAACAATTGTTTTCATGGGGATGATTAAGAAAAATTAAATACTATCCCTCTTCCTATTTATTTATATACTTATTTATTTCTATCTTATAATGCTGTCACCAAGGTTTTGTTTATCTTATCACTCAAGTTTGTTTATCTTATAATATTTTTAAAACCATCATTTTATTTACAAATCTTTTTACACTTCAGTTTTTTACCCTCCACCTGGACTATTGCAAAAGTTGCCAAATTCATAAGCCTGTCTTTCATTCTGCTTTGCTCCACCTTTCTATACCCAGCTGCTAGCATAATATTCCTAAAGTACGTTTTAAATTAGGTCATTCCCTCGCTTATAAATGTTCTGCGGTTTTTTCCCAAAAATAAGTAAAATATAAATTTCTCTTTAATTCAGAAATTACATGATTCACCCCTATTTTTGGATTCTTGAAGGAGACTCAATAAATAACATCTCTATTCTGCCCAAGGTTGGAATAACACAAATTAACCCATATTTTAGGCATTTTTCTAGGCACTAGAACACAGCACAAATTGGCAATATTCCTTCTCCTCACAGGTTTTAAGATTTACAGAAAGGAGGTAAATAATCATTTAAAAATACATAAGAAAAATATAGAGTGAGTTAAATGATGCTCAGTGTTACTGGGGACAAAAAGGAAAGGGTAGATTGATAGAAATTAAGAAATAAAACAAGGTCAGGACAAATAGAAGGGAAATGGTTCTTTTATTCTTAATGCAGGCTGATTAGCAAGATGCTGCTTATATCTGTGGGTGAATAAACTTCATAATCTAGAATCCCATAGTGTCAGACTCATTAGCTCAGTTCCCTTTGAGTGCTGGTGTGTGGGAATACTTCCCTGCAGGGGTCGGGTTAGGAGGGTTGAAGGGAGAAATTATATGCTCTGCTGGAAGACTCACATCCAGGAAGGAGAAAAGGAGGACCATAACTCAACATACCTAACATATTCCTCCCAAATTTCACAAGCAGGTTAATCACTCCACGTCTTCTGGAGAAAGTAAGTAAAGGGATGGAGAAAGTGTCACACTAAAGAGGGTCCCTCCACAAGGGTATGGGAAATCGAGAGTGGAGACTAAGCATTTGCCTCCTAATGTTCCCCAACTTTTAATTTTTTTTTTAACCTATGTTCAAAATAAGCCATGAATTGTAGGTTATCTTCAGGGGAGGAGAACAGGACAATTACGTTCCCATGTTCTGCAAGCTGCTCTCCAAATACAAACAACTGATCCATCAAGTAGCTTACTGGAACCACTAGTGGGTAGTATAGATTTTGCCCCAGAAAATAGTTCAGAGTAGAACATTAGATAAATCAACTCAAGATCACTCTTTATTTAAATTACAATCTGTAATCTATTTCCCATTTCAAATTATGTCTGATCACTTCATCCAATGTAGCATTTCCAAAATTCTTAAATTAAAGGACAAGGCTAAAATAAAGACACTCCATGAATTATATTAACCACACACACACACACAAATCCCAATATGAATATACTACCCTAATCCTTAACAGACTCTTAGAGAGATGCTGAAGTTCAAAGGCTAAATTTCTTCATGTTAGTTCAAGGATTTTTAGGTCCAGGGGAACGATAATGTATGTCTTAATTTCCTAGAATTGCCTTAACAAAGTACCACACACTGAATGCTTCACAACACCTAAATTTATTATCTCACAGTTCTAGAGGCTAGAAGTTCAAAATCAAGATGTTGGATGGCCATGCTTCTTCTGAAGTCCATAGGGAAAAATTTGTTCTGTGCCTCAATCTTGGCTTCTGTGGGTTATGGCTTGCCATAACTCAATCTCTGCTTCTCTTGTTACATGGCCATATTCTTGGTCTCTTCACATGGTTTTCTTCTCTTCTGTGTCTGTCTCTGTGTTCAAATATCCTCTTCTTCTAAGGATACCACTCATGTTGGATTATGGGCCCACCCTATTCCAATATGACCTAATTTTAATGTCACTAATTTCATTTGCAGCGACCCTATTTTCAAATAAGGAAACATTTGCAGGTATCAGGGATTAGAGTATCAGCATATCTTTTGGGGAGACACAATTCAACACCTAACAAATAACTGGACTCTTGAGATATAAAAACATGAAATCTAAATACTTAAATGAGATTCAAGTGTAAAAATCATCATCCTCAATGTCTTTTTCTCCTCATTGTCTGCTAGAGGTTTTATTAATGTTGGGTAGAATCAGAGTATCTCCAGCTGCTACATCCTGTGTTTTCTATGAGCGGAATAAATTTAAGCTCTCAAAATCCCATAGGTTACAGTAAATCAAACTAAGTCTCCCAGAAACCCCAATTTTTTAGAGGCCAATCAATAATAGAGTAAAAAGATCATCAGAACATAGCCCTCTCATTGACTAAATTTCAAAACTAAAAAATTGTCTGTCAAATACATTCCTGAATTGGATACTTATGGTCATCAAAGACTATAGCAGAGATTGGTGTTATCCCATGAAGCAAGTATCTGGAGAAATATTCTCGGCTTTTAACTTGCCTGGATGTTAGTCAGCCTAAAGCAGTAGTCCAGAAAACATGAGTTGTGAATTTAAATTAATTTATTGTGGTTAATTTTGCCACTGTGATTTTATCACATTTAGTGATTTTTATCACTAAAAATTGACCTAAGCATATTGTCTTCACTCTCATAAAGTGGCATCTTTGACATGACTGCTTTCATCCAAAGCTTGACAATCAGCAATGGTGGCAGCCTCATTTAAGACAATTTAGTTTGCCACCTATCGTATAAAAAATTGTTAACTTCCGTATCACTTTTTAGTCCCATGTACCTGGCACCTATGCACTGAATTTAATAAAGAAAGCAGAGATTGTGAACAAGCATTTTACCACTGTGTTAGAATACCTATTTAAACTTCATTTTTCTATGGGATTGTTTAGACCCAAGGCTTCTGTCTTTTAAAGACGTTTCTCCCCTTAAATGTAACTAACAAATCTAGAGACAATTTAACATGGTATAGGGTGACACTTGCATCTGTGATAAAACAGTAATGTGAAGTCAGCTCCACACAGTTCCTTCTGTACAAATAAAGAGTAAAATCTGTGGCAATTAATCAAGAGCTGCCTGACTATGCCTAGTGCTAAGAGTTTACAATATAATTTTTCTAATCATCTGGGCACTTCTGGATCTCAATTGCCTCACAATTTAATAAGCATCAGACAATTTTGCACCCTCTAGTATTTGAAGGGCCTATATAAAGAGGGAGACATTTCTACTGTTTTAAAACCTTTGCTTAGACACTCTGCAAGTAGTCTGAAGTCATACATGGTTTGTACTTTGAGGACTCCCGTGTCGGTCAAGAATCAGGCCTAAGGCACCCACTTGGGGGAACAGTGTCTGCTGAATATACCTAGGGGCCCCCACATCATTGCTGAAACCCCAGAGGTCTCCGAGCCTTTCCTGAGATAATTTGTCTCTGTCAGCAGCTAATATGTCACTAGTTTGAATTTACTCTCATTTATACTCTATTCTTATGACGCTTGCCTGGGGACAAAATCATCCTAAACTGCAGTTGTCCACCAATGCTAAAATGATGGGTAGTTGACTTACAAGTGTTTGCCTAATTTCTAGAATTGAAAGCCAACAGCATAACTGGGAAAACCTACCTGGTGTAATACGCCTCAGAAAAATGACCAAGATCCAAACATTCTTTGAGCAATCACACCAAGTCTAAGGAAAAGACGTTATACCTCAGACTCACAAGAAATGTTAGTAACTCCCCATTTTGGTTTGCTCTTTTGTTTTATTTCTCAGTAAGGTTTTACCTCAAAGAGTAAAATATTTGGTCGCACGTTATCAATCCCTTGAAATCTCGATGTCATGATACCAACACGAGGAAATTTAGTCTACTCTTTTGGAGACTCTTCTACTCTTTTGCATTATTTCTCAATGTTCTCAGCCCATCCTCCAAATGCTGATGCTTTTAAGATTATAACCCCCAATTGCAGGCTCAGAAGAGAAAACTAGCCCCCAAAAGCAACACAATAAATTCCTGTTTAAACCAAACTGTTTATGCCATTAGTCAGAAAACTGAGACACTCACCTAAAATCCAAATTTATCACTAGGTAACTTTAACAAGTATGGGTTCTCTCAACCTAATTCCCACTTTACTATAGAAGCACGCCTTTCATCTGGCCCATTCACTTTCAATCTTAAAGGGGAATCAAGGGTAAAAGCTCAAAGTGTATAAAAGCAAAGTGTATGCCCTGTTTGACGGCTTTAACACACGTGAAGGTTTTACTTGACCCTCTGCATGTTTTATCAATTTCATAAAAGGAATTAACCTTTTTCAGGATAAGTCACATTGCAATTTCAAAATTTATTTTGCGAAATATGAAAAATTGTCTATTCAATCCTCCTTTACTGGTGAGTTGCCTTACATTGAGCAAATTAGACTAATCATCAGTGTTCCCTAGTTTATCATTTTTTCTTGTGAAAATTATTAATATGGGATATTGAAAGGTCTGAGAGCATTTGAATCACTGATAATCATGCCACTAACAGTAATTGAAAATATAGTAGGCTGAGTGGTTAAGGCAATGGACTGCTAATCCATTGTGCTCTGCATGTGTGGGTCCAAATCTCATCCTCATCGGCTTGTGGTATACTTATAATGTGTTTAGTTTGGGGCAGGCCATGGTGGCTCAGTGGCAGAGTTCTCACCTGCTATGTCAGAGACCTGGGTTCAATTTTTTGCACCTGCCCATGCAAAAAAAAAAATATATATATATATATATTTATATATATATATATATAAACATGTTCTCTTAAACCATTAGACATTGCAAATTCAAACACACCAAACTATTACAATACATTAAAAAAATTCCCAAATTAATTGACTATTAAAATAAATCTATTAATATATTATTTAGCATTAGAAAGTTGTAGCTTATGAAAGTCAATAATGTATTTGTGTCATTAAAATGGAATACAATAATCATTCAAATTTTTCTCACTTAAAAATATTGATCATATTTTATTGCCAAACCATAACATTTAAACAGAGAAAAAGGAAAGGGGAGAGACATAGGTTTGCAAAAAAGTATCTATTATTAACTGAAAAGCAAGTATGTTTGGGAACAAATAATATTTTTCTTGCACTACAAATAATGGACACCAGAAAGCACATAGCTATATGACAATAAATAAAGGCTTCCAGGTGAAAATATGTAATAATTATCAGAGGACTCATGTTTAATAATTAACTGTTTTATCAGTTAAGATCCTTTCAACTGTAACTAACAGAAACTCCAGCTTTAAATGTTTTAAAAGTTGTTAGCTCCCATAATGGGAAGTCAAGAGGAAGGCATGTTAAGGGTGGTAGATTCAGTAGCTTAATGATGCCTTCAGGGACTGAAGTTCTTTCCTTCTCTTTTGCTCTCCTGGTTACATCACTGACTTTATCAAAAGGCTGGTTACCCTTGTGGTCATATAAGGGCTGTCAGCAGCAAATGAGAATATGCTTCCTTTCTAACATCCCATGAAAGGGAGCCTTTTTCACATCCAGCTAATGTGGTTCTTCCCATAAATCTAAACAAGCCAGGATTTCAATAATGTCATGAGCTCACTGATTTAAGCTAATCACAAACCACCTTCCTAACTAAGATGGAGCCAAGCTTCTCCACAATGATATGGGCTGATTAGTTTGTGATCAACATGACAAAGTTGAGGAATAGATTCAGGGTAAGAAAATGAAAATGCTTTTTATACAACTGTGGGCCTGTCTCTTCCAAGTTATCCTAACTAATTTCCTCATATTCCCTCATCACAGCATTACAATAGCTCACACGTGGTTATGCTTAACAGATTCTTTATTGTCCAGTCTGGTGGGAAGGAAGCATCCTTATTATAGATAAGAAATAGGAAGGAACTGAGTGGTAAAGTGTAGATATTATGATACTGGCAGAAACTGACTTGTTATCTTGGATTTTATGATGGCCATGCTGGGCACAATCAAAATGTATATGTAAAACTTAAAAAATGATGTGGTTCATTCATCTAGAGGTGCTATGGACTGCAAAGCATAGTCCATGCAAACTAAAATAATTTCAACATGCATCAACTCCTTTACTTTTATTTGTCAAATACTATGAAGGAATCATAATCCCTAGAACCACTTCTTATATCCCCTGGTTTTTCTCTGCCATCCACAGCCTGTATGTAGTTGACCACTTTCTTGTCTCTTCCATCAAACTAAAGAAACACTCTTATCCCACTATCAGCCTGTGGTACTTTTAGTCTTTCTGTTTCTATGCAGGGTTTTATAAATGAAATTTCTAAGCCACTGTGTAGAAGGTAGAAAGGGTTGCACATTATTTTTCATTAATATGTTCTGTCCTCACCACACATAATTAAAGAGGAATTGAATTGCAAGAAATGTGAATCGCTAAAAAATTAGTTCAGCTTTCCCTGCTTACCAATAAGATATACCCCAAAGTATTGAAAACAGATGAAATTTCTGAACCGCTTCATAATACTATTGCATAAATATGCTGAATGAGCATGATGTTGCACTGGTGGAAGTAATCTAAATGAAATACACATACACATATTAGTATAACCAAAGTTATTTTCTTTCATAATGACAATACTCATTGCTAGTAATGGTGTAGAGAGAGCAAGCAGAGGGACAGGCAGTCTCGTATATAGCTGTGATTGTATATGAAATTGCTTCTTTGTTAGAGCCTGGAACCGCTCATATCTTTTGATACAGTACATCTTTGAAGCTAACTTAAGGAAAAGATATACGATTAAGAAAAGACTAGTCTAAGCTAATTTTTCTCAATGTCATTCAAAAATGTAAATTATTTGAAATAATTCAAATATACATTAAACAGATGTGATTAAATAAACTATAGATGATTCATGGACCAGACTAGTAATTGTCTATTAAAAATGCTACTTACAGCCCCACTGAGAATGGCACAGCAGGGAGATGAAAATATCCTGAGTTCTTGGTAATGGTACTGAACTCTTGACTCAACCAGTTTTAGCATGTCCTACTTAGACTTGTTTTGTGAATGAATGCATTTCACTTTTTTTTTTTTTTAGGTGCACGGTCTGGGAATCTAACCCAGGTCTCCCACATGGAAGGTGAGCATTCTACCACTGAACAAATATGCATTTCACTTATGTTAGAAGCAATCCGAATTGGGATTTATAGGTACTTGCAGCCTAAAGTATTTTTTATAAACCAAATCCAATAATGTATTAGAATAATAGCACATAATGACCAATGGGTTTTACCCAGGAATTTAAGAAATTTCCAGCATTTCAAAAATATATTTATGAAATTCTTTAGATAGAGTAAGGGAGAAATAAGCATATGATCATCATCCAATGTGCTAAATTTAGATAATTATTCAAGGCCCATTTCTGAATTTTAAAAAGTATATATATTATTAAGCTACAAGTAGGAGACATTTTTCCTAACATGATAAACATGCTAACAGTAAATAGAAATTTAGAATAAAGCTAGGATGCCTGCTTTCACATCTAATCTTCAAAATTGTTAAACATGACCATCTAAATTCAATAATATAAAAAAAAATAGCTGAATTCTAAAATTTGTACAGGCTGAGATAAAAAACTGGTATTTTTAGGTGATATGATTTTCATCTAGAAAATCCTGGTCAATCAACTGAAGAAGAAATCAAGATGAATTAGGGAGTAGAGACAAGTGGCTTAGATAAAAATATTAACAACAACCCAACACCAACAATAATCCAGGAATCAATTCAGGAAATGTGGGTGGGAACATGTTCAATAGGGTGGGGGGGGGGGTAGAAACATTCTAAATAGCAATAAAACTAGAGTATTTTTTGTCTAACGAAAGAAATGCTTAAGGCCCATATAAAATGATAATTATCTGAAAAAAAAAAATGGAAAGGCATGTCATGTCCTAGAGAGGGAAGGATCAGTGGCGAAAAAACATCAATTCTCCCCAAATTAACTTTTAAATTAAATGTCTTCTTAATCAAAATCCCAGTAGGAAATGGAAACATTGATAATAAAGTTCATCTATAGAAAGGTGCAAAAACAGGAATTTTTCTGAAATGATAAATATTAATTACGTTAAATATAAAAAGTAGTAGAAAGAATATATGACCATATTAAAGTAATAATCTCTGGGTGGCAAGAGAATGAATGAGTCTCATTTTCTTTCTTAAACAGATTTAAATTTTCTGCAGTAGATACAAAGATGTTTTATTTTCAATTAAAATGACATTAATAGAAACCAGAGGTAATGAAATATCTTTATTTTCTAAAATATAGATGTAAGATACAGATTCAACAAAAAAGCTTTAATGTAATTACAAGACACAATTTTAGAATAAATTGTTAAATAAAAGATTTGAAGCATTAAAGTTAGCTGCCCTATTTAGAGTACCTACCTTGTGTCAGACATGCTCTTATGTTTAACACAATACTTTCAAGACCACAGTGTTAACAGTTTTTTCTTGTACAAGAAAATGATCGATTTTCCTGTTAACAATGATTTTAATTATATAAAAATTCACCCAGATTAATAAATACTTAGAACTCTCTTTTGAAGTACAGGGTTTTATCAAGAATTATTCTGAGTTTTTTTTCACATCTTTTTGGACTCTGCAAACACTTCATGTTTGGACAAACTGTATAAATCAAACTAAATCAAGAAAGTAACTCCTAATGAAATAATATATTAATGAGAAAGTTGACTCATATCATTTAAATTTTCCCTCTGCTTTCTATTACAATTAAACCTTGAACTAGTTATTACAATATTTTGAATTTCTAAGTATTTCAAAATAAATGGCTTTATGTAGATATAAATTTAAAAGGATATCCTCTTCGGTCATCTTTACCATATGATAGAAACAAATAGCTAAGAAATAAGAAATAAGATATTTTTTAAAAGACCAAGCTAGAAAACACAGAGTTATTAATCTGCAGTTTTAAAGATGTAGTAGATTTTTAGAATAAACATAAACTAAAGCTGAAATAAGCAGGGACAATGAGAATGTGACTAATGGACAAGGAACATTGAACTATTCAGATAATTAAGGCTAATCTACTTATTTTGTCCTAATTATATTTCAATCTGACCTCAGGGTCTGGCCATATTTCCTTGACAAGCTATTAGATTCTTTTGCAGATATTCCAAAGGACATCATGGGTTTCTGAAACCAATGAGCAATGCCAATATAAAAAAAAACAATAGAGGGCAGTACAATGGTGGCTCAACAGGCAGAATTCTCGCCTGCCATGCCAGAGACCTGAGTTCGTTTCCTGGTGCCTGCCAAAAACAAACAAACAACAAACAAAACCAATAGACTCCATCATAGCTGAATCATACAGCAAGATTAAGGCAGCAAGTTGCTGGCAAGAGTGTAGAACTAGGCAGCTAGCAGAATCAGATGCTTCAACTAAATATCCCCAGATTTCATCTAATGGTCTCAGGAGACAATGAGTATATCCTTAGCAGAATCAGTGGTCTCTTGAAGACTGGTCCAGAGCCAAAGCTATGTAATGCAGAAACCTCAAATATATTTAACTCAACACATGAAACTAAAAACACACAAACAAAAAAGGAATATAGTGCAGAGGCCAGAGAATCCCTCCCATTTTTTAGCTACTTAGGATTTTTTGTTTTTATACTGCTTGGGATTATATGTGCACCATGATTAAAAATACCATTTTTTTGGTTTCATTTGTTTTGTTTTATGCTCTATGGTTTCATAACGGAACACAATAAAACAGATGAGAACTCACACCTTCTTTGGCCACCAGTCATGAAGCTCTTATCTGAGAAACTGCAAATAAATCATTTGTTGAGGTTATACAGTTCCTAGTTAGCAAAGCTTTGATTTAATACTGTTGGGGATGAGGGTACAAAAACTATAAAAAATGCTCATTTATTCAAGCATGCAGTCATTCATTAATTCCGCAAGTATTTACCAAGCACCTACCAAAATAACTGAGAATAAGAAAGTAATATTCCTCCTCACAGAGAATGTAGAGGCAATTTCCAACAGTAAGCAAACAATTACAATTAAATAATGATAATTGCTATGACAGATCACCAACCCCTGCCTTGGTAATATTTCTAGAGGAATCGTTGAGTTCTATAATACCTGTGATCTGCATCAGCCGGTGCAATGTGTTTTGGGGTGTGATAACGGTTAAGATTGGAAAGAAGGGGCATCTCGGGAGAGGAGTTGGAAGCAGAACAATGGGCACTTCTAAAATTCCAGAGGCAAGAGAGGAAATAGAATGTTTCTGGGACTGAAATTCCTCGATCTGGCAGTATCTCAAATTTGACATGAATGGACAAGAGTTTCATCGGAAGAGGAAAATGAAGCTCAGATACAAATGGACTTGTGCACCACTGTGAGGAATATGGACTTTTTCTTGGGATCATTGAGAATCCACAGAAAGGTTTAACGTTTACGGAGTGCTATGACCCGAATACCTATTAAAACAAGCACTGGATGCAGAGTATAAACCTACTCAAAGGATGCAAGATGGACGTCTGGAAGACCATTCAGGGAACAGTTATAGTAAAGTAGGTGAAGGTGGCTGCTTGTGCCTACTAGAATTGGAAGCTAATTTGTAGAAAATTAAGAAATAATTATTCTACTACTTTTCTCCCAACCTTTAAAAGGTGAATCATTTCCCTGCCTGGTTAATTGTCAGCTCTTTAGTGATCTTCTAATCAGTTTTCCCACATTCGTCCATTCTTGCCACTCTGAAGACAGAATTAAATTGTTAAACTAAAAATAAGATTGCATTACTCCTTCACCTAAAGCTCTTCACTGCCATCACATCACTTTTAGGATACAGATTAAGTTCTTAGCATGCCCTTCCATCTTCTGGGTCATACCTAATGATATAGCCTGTGGCATTATCACTTACATTCCACCTCAACACACAGGCCACATTCCCCTTCCTATGGATACTCTGACTGCCACAAATTAAATGAGTTTCTCTCTCTTAGGCAGTCATATCATTTGTCTTTTCCTTCTTATAACCAACTGATATTATAAGTGATGGCTGCTACGTCCAACAATTTATTGAACTGAGGTGACACAAACCCTTTTTCCTTTACAAACACATTAAAATGGCAAATGGGAAAAAAACAGTAAAAATGTTTAAATGCATAAACAAGCTCAAAGAAGGAAAGGAAAATCCTTAGGTTATCAGCACTGCACTGAGGAACAAAAAAATATTAAAGCCCAAGCAGCAAGCAGAAACTCACAGTTATAGTAACCATGATTATTTTATCCAAGTTTAGAAGCAAGCAGCTAGGTTAGTAGTTTTTAATGTCCATAAAATGGATGCCAGGAGACAGATGTAGCTGAAAATTATTTCTGTACATGAAAACTAAAGCTTCAGAAAGCTGCCCCAATTCAGAAAATAACCAGAAAAAAGTTTGGAAATGTAGAAAGAAGACTTATTTCTTCCTAGGTTCTAAACTAGAAATAAAAAGTCATTATGAAAACTACAAATCCAAATCTCTTCCATGAATAAATATTAAATGTGAATTTTCATTACCAATGGTGCTTTAAACTCAAGCCAAGCAATAAATATGAAAACTGACTTAGGACCACTTGGGTCACAGCAAAAGTTCATACAAAAATCTTCCTACTTATGGAATTTGCAGAATCAAAAACACATGGAATTCCTATGGAATAAACACTCCCCTTGTACAGATTTAGTCTGAGTGTGTGGTAGTTAGATTCAGGTGTCAACTTGGCTAGGTAAAGGTGCCTAGTTCTATTGCTGTGGAAATGAGCCAATGGCATGTGAACCTCATCTGTTACTGATTACATCTGCAGTCGGCTAGGAGGCATGCCTGCTACAATGAATGAAGTTTGATTTAATTGGCTGGTGCTTAAATGAGAGATTCAACATAGCACAGCCCGAGCAGCTCAGCATTCCTCATCTCAGCCCTCGCAGCTCAGCCCAGGCCTTTGGAGATGTAGAAAGGAATCACCCGGGGAAAAGTTGTTGGAACCCAGAGGTCTGGAGAGAAGGCCAGCAGAGATCATCCTGTGGCTTCCCGTGTAACAAAGAACCTCAGTTGAAATTGAGAAATTGTAAGGAAAACAGGAGTGAAGGATCCTAAACAGTTATGAAACTCTGCAGGACATACTCCATCAGATTTCAATGTCTAAGAGTCATCGATAGAATCACATTTGCCTTTGGGTCTTAATAGAGCTGCAGCCCTACACTTTCCAAAGGCTCACACAATGACTGCTCTCTGAAGAACTAATGTTGACTAAATAAATCCCCTTTTATTGAAAGCCAATCTGTCTCTGGCGTGTTGCATTCCAGCAGCTAGCAAACTAGAACAGAGTGCATCCTAAATTCAATCTGTCCCATGTGCTTTTCAGGTTTTGTTTGTTCCTCTTGATTCTTGGATGAATGATCCTGATGATGGTTCATACTCGTCTGATAGACACAAATCCCAGCCCAATGCCATGGATGCCATGTGTATTTGCATAGACCAAAGATGACACACATAAAACACCAATTAACAAAGGAGACTTACCACTACAGCCCATTGGCTAGGTTGGACCTGGTAAACCTCTGCCTTTCCCAGAAGTTCTTTACAGTGTGAGGAGACATCCTTCCCTGGAAGCAGACTTTGAGCAGTGAGAGAGAGGAGGTGTTAAAGAGGACAAGAGATAAATTTCTCTCCAATTATCCCCCAACCAATAAACCTTTCCAAAATGCAGTGTTCCATAGAGACTGGTTTAGTTTGCTAAAGCTCTTGAAATGCAGATACCATAAAATGGTTTGCTTTTAACAATGGGGATTTATTAGTTTTACAAGTTTACAGTTCTGAGGCATTAAAATTTCCAAATGTAAGCATAATCAAGATGATACCGTCTTCCTGACAACAGGCTGCTAATGATCTAGAACTTCTCTGTCACATGGCAAGACACATGGCAGCATCTACCGGTTACTCCCTTCTCTTATGGGTTTTGTTGCTTCTAGCTTCTGGCTTCAGTGATTTTCTCTCTGTTTCTGTGAGTTTCTCTCTCAGCTTCTGTGGCTTTCTGTTTCTGCAGTGTTTTCTTTCTGTTCTTCTCTAAATTTCATCCTCATATAAATGACTCCAGTGAGGATTAAGCATCTGGAGCATGCCTCAACTGAAATAACCTAATCAAAAGGTCCCACCCACAACAGGTTTCACCCAAAGGAATGGATTATCTTTAAGAACATGATCTTCTGGGGTCCATAAAGTCTCTAACCATCACACTCTACCCTCTGCACCCTAAAAGACATTTCCTTCCATATGCAAAATATTAATTCCCTCACAATATCCTAAAGCCTTAAATCATGTCAGCAAATCATGTCAGATTTTGTCAGCATTAAGTACAAAATCTCATCAAAATCAGTCACTAGTGTGGTCTGTTCTAAGGCATAATTCTCCTTAGGCTGTGGGCCTGTGAAACTTAGAACAAGTTATCTACTTCTGACATATACAGGAGGGACAATCACAGAGTAAACATTTCCATTGCCATAGGGAGAAATTGGAAGGAAAACAGGAGTGAAGGATCCCAAACAGTTATGAAACCCTGCAGGACATACTCCATCAGATTTCAAGGTCTGAGAGTCATCTATAGAGTCACATTTGACCTTGGGCCTTAATAGAGCTGCAGCCCTACACTTTCCAAAGGCTCACACAGTGACTGCTCTTAACCCTGGGGTGAGTGCTCCAACATCTCCCAGCATTGAGATGACAGCCATTCGAATGATATACTTGGGAATGGTTAAGATGGGAAAGTTTGTGCTGTATTCATGTTTCCATAATTTAAAACCTAAAATTAAGAACCAAGAGACAAAGACAATAAAATACAATCCATGATCTTATTTATGGAATATAACAGGAGAAGCGAGAAGACTCAAAGAGATATTATTGGGACGTGGAATAATTGGATTATAGATTGTAAACTTTATATCAATGTAAAATATCTCAAACTTGATAAATACACTTAAGGTGGCGACTTAAGTGAATATCCTTGTTCATAGGAAATGTACATAGCAGTATTGTGTTCATGGAGCATGATGTATACCATCTATACTCAAATTGTTCAGAAGATGGATTGATACATAGGGAGACAGACAGAAAGACAGATATAGAGATTGGTAGATGCATTGATAGGTTCATGGATAGAGTTAGAATGATATGGCAAATGGGGCGAAATGTTAAAATTGGTGGATCTGGGTGTATTTTGGAGTTCTCTGTATGTTTTTTATTTTTTTATTTCTGTAGCTATCCTCTAAGTGTGAAAGTAATTCAAAATAAAAAGTTTAAAATTATTAAAATATGTATTATATTATGTATGTATATATATATGTACATACATACGTTTGGCTACAAATGTATACACTTTAGTTTGGGACTAGAAATTTTCAGTTTCCCTAGTTGGTTGGATTTTTTTTATGCAAACATTGGTTTCATAAGCAAACAATAAATATTTTTAAAATATGAAATAAACTTTAAAGAAGAAACTAAGAAAGAGAAATCATATAGAAAGAAAGATAGCATGAAAAAAATAATAAGAAGACATGAAAAAAATGTTAGAATACCCAAATAGATTTGGGGGAGGGGGAATAAAACTATAATCTTTGAAATGAAATGGACAAAAATCCTACACATCTTAAGGTAATTAATCATATTGGAACAAATGGAAAATGGAAATTAGTACTGAGTGGAAAGAGAATGACGTAAAAAGGAGTGAAGAACAGGTAAAAGAAGTCAATAACAGAATAGGAAATTTCAAATAAATATCCAGGTATTTTGGAATAAGAAATTAGAAAAATAAGGGAAAGGCAGAAAATGAAGTGATAATTGCTAAACATTTTTTAGAATGGAAGAAAGCCAGTGTTCTTCAGATTATGAAAGCATATTAAAAAACAAGACTGACAAAAATAAACCCACGCTATAGTAAATTATGATAAAATTGAAGAAGCTCAAAGATAAAATGGAAATGTCAGAAGCAGCCAATAAGAAAGGTAAATTGCAAACAAAGGAAAAATTATTAAACTAACAGTAGACTTCACATTTGCACGACTGACATCAGGAAACAATGGAATAATATATTTTTCAGGATGAGAGAAAATAAATGTCAATCACAAAGTATATACCTACTTTAATCTCTGTTGAGTTTGAAGGTCATACAAAGACATCTTCAGACAGATTAAAGGAACTTAAAATCCACAGCCTCACTGAAAGAACTTCTATGATACTCCTTAAATTAAAAGAGTACATATAGTAAGAAAACAGGGAACTGAAACCAGGGGTAGGACATTGTTGCAAGAGGCAATAATGAGCAAAGAAATTAGTAATTATTCTCTTAGATTAAAAGTGGTGATTTGCTTTGAATTAAAGGAATATGAACTGGTATATGATAAAGACATGGAAATGGTAGGTAAGGAAGTTTGGGATAAAAATGTCTCAGCAACTAGATTAAATAAATTATGCATGTTACAAATTTAAGGATAAGCACAAGAATAATAGCAATATAAGCATATTTTCTAAAATAATATGAAAGTAAAAAGGAAATTTAAAAACATGAACATCCAACAGAAGACAAAAATGAAAAAGTTATTATAGAAAAAGCATAGTAAATTGTAAAAAGGTAGATATATTTTTTAAAAACTCAGTAATCAAAATTAATGTAAACAAATTAGATACATCATTAAAACACACAATGTCAACAAATAGATAAAATCTAAATCTGCATCTATGCTATTTACTTAAGATGGACTTACAGCATGTTAAGTGAGAGAAAAGTTGAAAGTAAAAACTTAGTGCAAATATAATAGGTAGTCCTTAACCTAGATAATTACGGTATAAAAATACTAATATCAAACAAAATATTTCAGGGCAAAATGCATCATACTAGTAGAATATAATTTCTAATCCTTAAAGGAACAATTCACTGGGAAGATAATTAGACTTTTATACTTCTATATACCTAAAATTGCATCAACATATATTAATGTTTGTACACACTCCAATCTTTTATGAAAATATGCAGTATGTTTTTACACAGCATACTATTTATTTTATGCTATAGAATATAATATAAATACACACTATTAAAAATATTTGTTCCATACATCAAAGTGTGTGAATTTAACAAATACACACACAAGCTGGAGTTGATATGTGTGGAACGCTGTACCCAAGAAATAGCAAATAGCCCTTCTTTACAGGCAGCCACAAACATTTATAAATTATGACAACATAGGTGCCCCAAAGAGAGCAGTTGTTACCTTGGGTGTGATAAAAGGTCAGACGAAAGGCAGGGGAAAGAGGGGAGTTCAGTAAACCCAAACTGCTGTGCACTCAAAGGACACGATTTTATGGGGTGTGAAAACATTAGGGCATGAGAAGACAGGAGGTTGAGCCATATGTATCCTTCTTGCTAGGACTGTATTACTCTTTTAGAATTTCCATTAATTAAAAAAATAAGCAAATGAAATACATAAATTAGCAAGGAACTAAAGTGCTATCAAAGTTAGTTTGCTTTGAGTGGGTGGAAAAAATAATAAGGTGCGATTTTTATAGGCACTGTTGGTTCATTTTTTTCTCCTGAATACATACTGAGGTACAACTTACAAGAGAAGAAATATCAAGCATTTCAGGGTATCCTTCACTTCGCATCATGGCTAGGAAAAATTACAGAACAAAGTTATCTAAAATAATATGATTGATTGCTTTCAGCAATTCTATGGATTGATGTACAATTCCATGCCATTTTTATTTGTAATATGACTTTGAAAATGCACTCATGGGCATATATACTGAGCAGGCACTTAACTCAGGCTAAATCAACCAGATTTATTCAACTGATTACTTGTCCATATTAGAATAAACACATGATTTCTTCCTGCCCCTCTCAAATCCTAATAATGTATTAATAACTAGACAATTATGGAGCAAATTAAAATAATTATCTGGATCATCCTAGCAAAAAAGGATCACTTTTTACCTAGAATACTGAGCCAATAAAATACCACTACATTATGGAACTTATGATTTAGGAATGCTGAGTTCAAATTTGCCTGTGGATACTCAGTTTGGAAAATAATCCTCTACACCAATTAAACATATAAACAAGGTTATTGTGGCCTGCATAAGACTCAAGGGTAACAAACTGATCTCATGTATTTGTAAACCTAAATGAGGAAGAGTATTTTTGTAGACGCAAGGAGCATATTATCATTTAAAATCTTTATTTATTAAAGGACAATTTGATTTTCTAAGAAATATCTCATTTCATTATCAAATTCCAAAATAGAATGTTTCAACCTCCCCACACAGAAATACCAAAGTAATAACTTTGCTACTTCATTTTATTTGACTGCAATAGTATTAAGCAGAATCTAATCAAATGCTAGGTACATAGTGACCTAAATATGTTGTGACTCTTATTACTCATTGTTTTATTTTCAGTGTCAGAAAGTTCATTGTCATATTGATTGGGAACCTAATACGTATCAATTAATATTTTTTTTTCTGAATTTAATGAGTTTTAAAAATTGTGGAACTACCAGTTCATGTAACTCTAAGTTGAATTTTATATGCGTACTGCATGGAAGTTCTAAACTCCTAATATGGTTATCTTAAAAGGCTTGTTTTCTCTTCCTAGACCTCCCTTCCTCATCCTTTTATCTATCCATCTATCTCTCATCTACTTATCTATTTACTGATCTACATCCTTACCCAACTATACCACGTTAACTATGAGTTCCATCACTAGTCTAATTCCACATGTAAGAAAACTGCAGTTCAGAGATGCCAATTCACTTGCTTATTGCCACACAGCTAATAAATAGGAACGCCCAGAAATGTCCAACTCCAAACCCCTAGTCTCAAACACTGCGCTGTACTGCTACAATGTGCCTTCTAACATGGAAGTCATAAAACTATAACTGGGTTCTCTGACAAATGTCTGAAATCTACTCTTGCTTACCTTGTTCCACATATGCAGAGATACATCATCTAGTCAGCCTTGTGAAATTTTCCAAATTCTTGTTGTCTTGCTGAAATGGCATATTATTCAACGTAGCATTTACAATTCTTCTCAATCTAAAGTAATTCTTTTCTTTTTGCATGGTTCTCAAGCATTAAATATGCCTCACCCCATTATTTCATGTATCATTATTTACATGCTATTTTTCTGTAGTTTTTTTTCCATAAGGACTCTCTTCCCCACTAATTTCTGAGGTCTTTCATAAGAACTACTTTGTTATTTTTTATATCAACCAAAATTCCTTATTGCCTCTACAGAATTGAACACATAAACAAATGATAAGCTATCAGTTTTTCTCAAACACTGATTTGTAACTGTATATATGATTTTTGAAGTTTGAAATCCATTTAAAAAAATTTTAAATGTATTCACCCCTTATAAATAATATAATAATTTAAACAAAGTAGATGATATGGTATCTATATCAAAATTCAAATACCTTTAATGAAGGTCTAAATTAGATGGAAGAGAATCTGAATACACACTGTGGTGATTGGAGAAATAGGGTGGACTACATGAGTTGTGCCTGCAGTGGAATCTGGAGGACCTCTGGAGGGAAAAATAGGAAAGAGATTTAGGTTGATTCTCAGAGTCTGGAACACCAGGTTTAGACCATCATGCAGGAGGGGAACAAAAGCTTTTTTATTGTTTTGGGTGAAAAATGAATTAACTGGAGTGGAAAAACTCAGTGGACGTGTGTTGATTTAAACATGGAAGAATAATTTTATGTTGAAACTTGTTTCATATTTCTATTCAAATCTAAGGGAACAGGACAAAATTTTCTCAGAGACAAGCGCCATTAGAAACAGAAAAATAAATATTAATTCTCTACTACTTGAACTATAGTATAGAGCACAAGGATAGTTACAAGACAGGTAGAAAAGGAAATCTGTTTCATTGAACGAGATACCATTAGTAAAGAAGATTGGGAGAGCATCACCAATAATTATGAAATGGATGAGAGCAAAATATCCCAAAATTGGACCACATAATGGAAATAGCAGAGCCTGGGGGTGGCAAAACAGAACAGAATTTGATGCACACAGGGTACAGAGGCAAACACCAAAGTCCGCTAAGTAGAACCAGCGAGTCACCCAAAACTCTGCCAGGAAATGGAAGGAACTATGGAATTCCAACAGTTCTGCTTGACAGAACTTAGAGGCAGAGGGTATTTCTGTCATTGTTTATCAATATTCATTATTACCTCCTTGGCTAATGCAAAAGCACATGCTAGATAACTTAAAATAAGCATTAAAAGTCCAATAAAGATCACAATGTCGTTATTACATTATTGGATAATTTTAAAAATATCTTCTTTCAATTATTAAAAAGCAAACACAAGAACAAAAATCTCTAACTGATCTGAGCCAGAAGGATTCTCTGCTGTGATGTAATTTCCATTAGAATTTCATGCATAAAATTCCTGGCTGACGGAATCTTTTGAAAGCATGTCTCTCTACAAGATTGTACCCAGTGTGCCCACAATGCAACATGCTAATATTCACCAAGACTGATTCCCATCCTTTAGTATTGGGCTTCAGTTTGTAACATCAACTCTTCTGTTCACCTTTCTGGCCTCCACACCTTTAATGCCACTTTCCAAAGAGCATTAAGGAAAAAGTCCCACCTGTCCCTGTTTCCAGAACTTGTCTCATTAGGAAGGGAGAGGTCAAAATTAAATTTTCATCGGAGGTGAATATTGTACCCAGATGCTAATAAGTAGGACTAATGTGATTATAAAGAACTTAAAATGCATTTATCAGTCTTTAGATGAGTTGATAGGCTTGCACACTATCATTTACCCTTCTCCTGTGTACCTGTTTTGGTTAATTATTTCTCCCTGTTACGTTATACTTTCCACAAAGTAACTCTGCAGCATCTTTTCTATAAAATAAATCATTATCTTTTGTCAAAGGAGTGCATAATTGCAAGAAAATAGCAGTTCAAAACTGCTTACAATTGGCTTTTTACATTTGACAAATACAGAAGAGAATAATTGCCTAAGGACAATGTATAACCTTGATTTAAATGACTTATTATGCACACTTCACATATATGCAGCAAAAATAATCTTCCTCCCTCAAAACAGCTCTCCCTGCTGACAAATAAATTTCTTTAGGTTGAGAATGGTGTACGTTTATAATTCTCTTGTCTGTTTTATAACTTCATGTATCTTACATCTACTCCCTTTTCACCTCATTGCCCTACTTTTTAATCCAAGAGATCATTTTTCAACTATGATAACTTCTTAAAATGAAGTTTCGTGCAAGTCTAAGGAAAATAAAGAAGTATATCATACAAATTGGGAAGAGAAATGGAGAGATGGGTACTCATTTTCTCTCCCTCCCTCTCAATGTACACAACATTAATTCTGTGAAGATAACTAGATATAGTAGTAGGTAATAGCACAAATCGCTACAAATAGCATTTAAAATCTTGTAGAACTCTGAATTATGTACATTTCAGTTAAACAAGCTTAGTTTTACTTTGTATTCTTTCACAACCAATAAATGTTAATCTCCGTAGGGCATTCAGGATTTACAAGTGATATGGTGGGTAAGATTCCTCATGTATTTTCAAGTCTTCTATCTTAAGCATCGTAAGGTAACTGATCGATATGAATGAGAAACCAGAGGAGGCATTGGGAGTGGGAAGTCTTATTCTGCTGGAATAAGGACATCATTTGACAGGAAAGGGAGAGGCTAATAAGAGGTAGAACAGTGATGAAGACTTTAAAATGTTTAAGAATTCTTGCCATGTCTGTTGGTATTATTGGCTGCCTTTCCTTTAGTAAAATGTAGATTCCAATCATAGTTAAGTTGTATTTAAAACTTTGCAATGGTGATCAATATTAATAGATGTTTACTTGTACCTAGTTGCTGGAAAGTCCAGAGTAAAAATCGGTCAATGATGGGATACAAGTAGAGAGGGTGATTTCAAAAGGTCTGAAAAATTTGGCATATGCAAAAAAGTCAAATAATTAAGAGTCAGAAACAGAGGGCAAAAGCAGCTGTCCCACAAGGAGTGCATCTGGACATTTCATTGGAAAAGACACACTGATATAAATACCATCTGAGTCTTCTAACATTGTAAGAAGGAAAAGTGCCTATGCTAGCTCAGTGTGTTTTCAAAGAGAAATCGGTGAATGAATACTCAATAACTTCACAGAATTCTTCAAGTCCTGTAGAGAGATTTTTATGTGTATTAATTTAAAAAAGTAAGTAACAAGCATATTCTGTATTATTTAGTTGACCACCATATAACAAAGTGAGGTTCTTCAAAGTCAGCATTTCAATGCCATTGAAGACAACTGGATCCAAGTGTCCTCCCATCATTCATGCATACACAAATGTATCTACAACACAAATGCACATGCGCACACACATACAGAGTCTACTATAAGCCGGGAACAATTCTAGGTATAGATATATAGGAATAGGAATAACAAAAGGAAGTCCTTGTTCTCATGGTGTCCACTTCCAGTGAGGGAGATCAAGTTTTATAAAGAAAAACAGAAAGCAGTAATATATAGGATAAGAGTAAATACTATCCCGAGAATTAAACATTGGCAATGTGATAGAAGGAGGTCAGCAAAAGACTCTGTGAAGAGGTATTTAAACTGAGATATGCATGAAGGGGAGGAAACTAACCACAACAAAAAATAATGTGAAGAGAATCCAGGCAAGGACTAGTTAGTGCAAGGACTGCTAAGGGGAATAAGTTTTATGTGTTCCAGGAAGAGAAAAGAACGCTGTGGCTGGGACTTGGTGAGTCAGAGCGTGCATATTAGATAGGTGAAAGGGGCCAGGACACGTAGAGCTCTGTGGTCCAAGACAAAGAGTTTTTAGATTATTCAAATTGCTGTTATAAAGCACCCATGTTTTTAAGATGCAATATTTCTATTTAAAAGATCACAGTGGCACCTAAATGAAAAATGGATTTTAGAGAGATAAGAAAAATGCTAAGAGGCCCAATTAGGGGGCCTGTGGGAATTCATTCAAGAAATGAATCTAGTAAGATGCTAATAGTAGATATGGGAAAAAAGTTGATGGATTCACTTGGTGAATGTGAGAGATGGGAGGGACAGAGGAAATGGGTGATGGGTGCTTGACAAGGTCTGATCATAGGAAGAGCAGTGATCCCATTTATTGAATGGTAAAAATTCAGAGTTAAATAGTTTGATGGGAGAAGGGATGCTGGGAAAAAGGGTTATGGCTTGGACATTTAAATTTAGAAATGCTTATTGGTCATTTAAGTGGAAATGTCAAGTAGGCGAGGATAAATGGGTCTAAAGTTTTAAGGTAAGGCTCAGAGCACAGCTAAATAATAATGCTATGGATGCTTCGGAATTGTTTAAGAGATTTGAGAGGGGCCTATAGGAAAATAAATAATCCACTGTATGATTACATGCTAAAGTGCTGTATAAAATGAAGGATACAGTATCATCCTTTTAAATAGCTTCCTCAGATTAAAAAAAAATAGTAAACCATCAAAAGTCCAAAAGGCCACACTTATATCATTCCTTACTTAATTTAAAAATGTACACATCTTTGTATTTATAACTTAAATGATATGAAATGCAAAGGAAAGATATACTTCATTTTAATATTTTTTTCTGGAGAATTCTAATCAACAGTTTTTCAAAATAATACCATAGTACATTTTAGTGCCCATTTATGTAGATTCATCTTTATTGGTCAAATTGCATTCCCAAGTTTCGTACTATAATCAGACACCTTCTATACCACAACTTCTTTATATATTTCTCTCAATGAATATTTGTCTTGTTTCCAAGACAAAAATTGTTTCCAAATTTTGTTATTTTGGTAGAATGAATTACATATTCCTGACTGTTGAATGGATGATTAATTTCAGGTGAAATGCCATCCAAAGGATTGTCCTCCTTTTATGAGCTATCTTTTGTCCTATGATTGCCTTGATTCAAATTGTCATCCATCCCTCCTACTCGTCTTACCCTTTCTAAAGAAATTTTACTTAATAAATGTTCACTATAAATTGGAATACAGATTATCAAGAGATAGAAATAGGGTAGAGATGGTCCTGAAGGAATACAGATGTTGCAACAAAGCTGATTGTAAAACTTTATATATGGGTAGCACAATACTGCCTGATTGTAGAACAATAATGTAAGTACATTGAATGAAGGTAAATGTGAGTATGGTCGAGGTGAGGGTGAAGGGCTAGGGGCATGTATGAAATCAGAAGATTTCATAAAGAATAAAGACTGAGACGGTATAATTTAGGAATGCCTTGAGTGCACAATGAAGGTGATTAAATGTACAAATTAAAAAATGTTTTTGCATGAGGAAGAACAAAGAAATGTTAATATTGCAGGGTGTTGAAAATAGATGGCATATGGGGAAAAGTACAATCAATGCAAGCTAGGGTCTATAGTCAACAGGAACATTGTAATATGCTTCCACTGAATGTAACAAAGGCATTATGCCAAAACTAAATGTCAACAGGTAGGGTCATTGGGAAAGGGGTATGGATTTTGTGTGGGAGAAAAGGAAATGTCTTCAGAGAGAGTATGGGGGTGAAGGCATCTCTGTACACCTAGGCTGGGTTATATGTTGTGTGAATAAAACTATTTTAAAATGGTCAGAGAGAAACAAGTGCTGGAGAAAATGAGAAGAAAGAGATATACTTATTCACTGCGGTAGGGAAATGAGAGGTGCAGCCCTTAGAAAGCAGCGTGGTGGTTCCATAGGAGGCCAGGGGTGGGTTTGCCATATGATCCTGAAATCCCATTGCTCAGTGTATGCCTGGAGGATCTGAGTGTGGGGACATGAATGGACATTCGCACACTGGTACTTCTTGCGGCAGTGATTGTGATCCACAATGGATGGAGGTGCCTAATGGCACAACGATTGAGGAATGGAAGGGGGAACTATGGTGCATACATAGAATGGACTACTGAGTCCCCACAAGAAGGAATGAAGTTGTGAGGCATCCAACTAGATGAATGAAGCTTGGGAACCATATGTGAATGAAATGTCAGGAACAAAAAGACAAATATTATCATGCCTCAATTATATGGACTAACTATAATATAAAAACTCAGTTAGCTAAAGTTAAAAGCATGAGTTATCAGGTAGGGGCTTATTATAAAGGGTCCTAGATTGTAAGCTCTTATAGCAGTCACATATATTCAGGAGGTATGATTGTTAATTTTAAATTCTGTGATGTTGAGCTGTTTGTATATAACCTGACCTTTCCCAGAAACTTCAGGTATGTAAGTGACAGCTAAGATTCAGAATCAGAGCTCTAAAGCTGCGAAGGTCAGCAATAGCCCCATACAGGAATGGTTAAAAAAGTTGAAAAAGTGATCAGACATCAAGTAGACATGTGAATGAAGCTAATCTGGAAAGGAGTAAGGTACATCAGAAGACGGGGTAAAGGATGATATCGTCTATATCTTAAAACTTCTGTGTGAGATTAAAGGGAGAAATGTACATTTCATGCAAAATTTATATTTTGGGTAGTGCATTTACTAATTTTATTCAGTTTAGCTGAATACCATAAGTACATGGACTCTTGAATATGACTTGAGATTTTGTTGGTCTGTACAGGTGAGTGTGAAGCCCCGATAAATCCCAGAGTGATTTGGACAGTGAATAAAGAAGTATTTGTAGTGTCCCCTGAGGGGAATGGGGAGAAAGGGGGAAAAGTTCAACTTCCCCTTTTGGAGAATTTCTTGTGCTTTAGCAAGCAGTGGGGACAACCAAGTTAATAGGCTGAGCCCCCGATTTTGGGAATTCACTCCTGTGAAACTTATTCTTTCAAAGGATAGGCTGTCTACTTAAAATTAGGCCTAAGAGTCACCTCCAGAGAACTCTTTTGTTGTTCATATGTGACCTGTCTCTCTAAGCCAACATGGCAAGGGAAACCATTGCCCTCCCCTCCTCCATGGGACAAGACTCCCTGGGGTGGGAATCTCTCTGGCAATGTTGGACAGAAATCCCAGGATAAACTGGGACCTGGCATCAAGGGATTGAGAAAACCTTTTTGACCAAAAGGAGGAAGAGAAGAATGAGTAAAAAATAAGGTGTCAGTGGCTGAGAGATTTCAAAGAGTCAAAAGCTTATACTGGAGGTTATCATTATGCATTAATAGATATCCCTTTTCAGTTTATGGTACATTTGAGTGGCTAACGGGAAGTACCTAAAACTGTAAGAGCTGTGCTCCAGTAGATTTGTTTCTTGAATATGATTGTATGAAGATATAACATTTACAATATGACTGTGTGATTTTGAAAACCTTGTATTTGATGTTCCCCTTATCTAGGATATGGACAGATGAGTAAAAAATATGGATTAAAAAATAAACAAATAATAGGAGGAACGAAGGTTAAAATATGTTGGGTAGATGAAAATAGTAGTGGTCAATGAGAGGGAGAGGTAAGGGATATGGGATATATGAGGCTTTACTTTTTTCTTTTTATTTCTTTCTCTGGAGTGATGCAAATGTTCTAAAAAATGATCATGGTGATGAATACACAACTATGTGATGATACTATGAGCCATTGTCATACACCATGATGAAATGTTTGTATGTTAAGAATGTTTGTGTTTTAATATTGTTTTGTCAATAAAAATATTTAAAAATAAGTAAATAAACTTTCACCAGCTATTTTCAATTTAACTGTTTCTTGTAAATTAAAATGGCTGTGTTATATAATGCTGATCTTATCTATTAAGTTCCTTGTCCTTTTATCTTAAGGAGAAGATATAGTTTTAATTAGTTTCTTTAAAACAAATAAAAGCATTTGAAATGAACTTACTTTTAAAGAGGTGAAGTCTTTGAACAAGTCACAATGACTGATATTCTTGTTCATTGAAAAATAGAAAGACAGAAAATGAATTTTTTGCTATTATTTTTAAAGTGTGTGGTTTAAAAAGAAACAAAGAACAGACATGTAGCTAAGTCTGTGTAAAGAAATATTTTAAAATAAAAAGATGACATTCCTTATGGATTTTTGATGATGATACTAGAAGGTATTTTAATGATCGTTTATAGTAAGAAAGAATTTCTTTTATTAAATAACATATTTTGCTAATATTGAGCCATGGGTTTTGACCAGCTCTCAGCAATTGTGTCCAGCCTCAGTCAATGACTCTTTTTGGCAGAAAGTTGTTAGGAAAAGTGGATGATGCTGCTCCCACACTACTCTATTGTTACCAGACAGGCCATGGATTATTTTTCTCGATGTGCTCAATAACCAATTCCTAAAGCACCAAGGTTTCAAAGACAGAAAGAGCTTATTACGAGGCACATAGTAGGAGAGCAGATGGCCTAATGGTCCAAAATCTCTCTCCTCAAACTGCCATAATTCTGATAGCTTTATTAGAGAAAAAGATGGGCAGGTTTAGGATAATGAGCACAGTGGCTCCAGATGATGTAATTAGAGGTGATCTAATTATTGAGCATGCACAGACAGATTACATGCTTAGTTACAGGTGAGAAAATGGTGGAGCATTATAATGAGGCATAGGTAACTTGTAGATTAAACGCTAAGCTACTGTGTGTGTCAGATGGGCCCATTTTGGTTAAATCCAGTCTAGGTTATCAAGATAACTTTGGACTTGGGGTGGGTTAGTTCTGGGCTGACTCAAGATGGTTCATTAATAAACATTAGGGGTGGTCTTTAATTATTACAAGACTCTAAAGTTGAAAAACTGGGCAACTGGGTACAAATGAAGGTTAGTCACAAAGTTTTCACAATTACAGGAGCAGAAGATAAAGGCTATACAATCAATGTCAGAGATTAAGGCAGCTGGATTACCATTTAGAGATTTCAGGTATCTCCCTCTGTCTACTCCAATATACCAGAAAAGAAAATGGAATATCTATATAATGATTCAGAAATCAAAATCATCCCTTAAATCCTAATTTCTTGATTACACTAACACCCTCTATCTCCAGAGAGAATCCAGAATGATCTTTTTAAGATATGCATCACATCATTTCATTCTCCTACCAGGCCTCCCAAATTTTATATTGTCCCTGAGCCCTTTCTGACCACATCTCCTACCAGCATTCCCCCAGCTTACTGAAAACTGGAACTCACTGGCTATCTTTCTACCACTTGAAAATAAATACCCTGGCTCCTGCCTTGAAGCTGCTATTTTTCTGCTTGGAAACATTTGACCCCCAATTTTCTAATGTCTGGCTTCTCATCATTTAAGTCTCTATCTGGTTATCTTCTCAGACAGATATTTCCTAAACACCATGCTCAAAGCAGACCTGTTATTCTCCATTACTTTTAAAAGACACATCTGTCCTTTTTCCCAAGATTATATTCTTCATAGCATTTATCGCTACCTGAAACTATGTTGTTTTATATTTGCTCTATTTTTAACTGAAAGTATTAGTAATTTTATTATTTATTTACTTGTCTAATGTCAAAACAGACTATTATGTACCTGGTATCTAAAATAGTGCCTGCTACATAAAAGTTAGTCAACAAATATTTATTAAATCAATGATTGAAGAATAGCTTGAAGGGCATTAAAAAGTGTTTTATTCTAGTAAAATGAGCTTCCATCTTCTACAGCTCACCAAAGCTGAAATCCTCACATTGTACCCTTTATTTAAATTGTCATTAAAATGCTTACTTAAGTTTATTTATTTTTATGAGGTAGATAGAACTATCTGATCACCTTGGTAGTTACCAAGAAAATCTAAAAATAATTATAGGAAGGAGAACTAGTATGTATCTAGCTGTCCACGATTTTCTGAAATTTTTTAAAGTTTAGTTCATTAAATAGACATAGTTCAATAAATAAACATAACCACTCTATAAATAGCAAGCAATGCACACACACTTACCCCCGCCACCCCCAGCCTCTTGGACATTTTGGGATGGCTTGGCAAGTGTTTGATGCCTTGAATGAAGAAAATGGACTTCTCTTCCTTTAAAAAAAAAAAAGCAGGACTGCACTAGAGAATCCAGTTTGAGGATGAAGCATGGACTGGGTGTCAGTTCACTTCCACACCTGAGCCAGATGCCCTGCATAATCCTATGCAGTCACCATGACTCTGAGGTAGGGATCTCCTTTTATAGATAAAGAAACTGAGGCTCCGGGGAACAAATATCTTCCCTAAGGTGTAAGGGTGTAACCTTCAGAACAAAAACTGAACTTCCTTCAGTCGAGCTTTTTCACCATGCTACCTTTACTACCTCCTGAAAACAGCCCCTCGATATCTTTCCTTGGATGTCCTACAAACCAAAGCAATATGGTTGAGAACAAACCAGTCATCAGTTCCCCTCTGCATATTTTCTCGATTTCAGCGAGTGAAACAGTTAGCTACCTCGTGAATCTTACTATTCAACCAGTTTAAAAATCCTGCCAATTCTGCGCCTCAAGATCACTTGTTTCTGTCACAATTTTACCTGGTGTCAGCCCTCATTTCCTTACCACTGCCATAGTTGGTTTTTGATCCTTCTTTTCAGATTCCAACATAGAATTAGAACTTGCTTCTTGCTTCTAGTGTAGGATTCTTCCAAATTCTACTTTCATGGCTGACACTGACCTTGCTAAGTAAAACATTACTATTCATTTTTTCCTTAAAATACAGCTCTAACTCCTGAAAGCCTCCAGCATAAAGTCCAAATGCCTTGGCTTAGCTTTTAAAGTCTTTCAATTTTACAGACCTTTTTTCCTTCCAAGCACCACTTAGACTGTTGCTTCCACTTATATTTCTTGAAGTTTCCTTATATATGTCACATTATAAGTTTCCAAGTTTCTAAGTTTCTAAGTGTGCCCTCAGTGTAGATATCCCATCTTCCCAACCAACTCTGCTTTTCTTGCAATCATCATCTTAAATGCCACCTCTCCTGGGAATGCTCCCTGTAGCTCTACATTTGAATTAGATGTGTTTTTTCTGTTCATCCTCGCCCTTAGAATACCTGCCTCAACATAATATACTTCATTGTTATCAAACAGTTGACTGTACAATGAGCCTTGAGGGTAGTGAATGGTTCTGTCTCAACTGAGTGTGTCAAGATTCCCAAGCATTTACCATGATGCCTCAAAGCTCTCTGTACATGTTAACTGATACCATGAAAATATAAATATGTGAAAGAAAGAAAAGTAGTTTTCTGTAATTCATGATTTTCACATGGTATCAGCCTTAGTAGGCATCTGTTCTAGTTTGCTAGCTACTGGAATGCAACACACCAGAGACGGATTGGCTTTTAATAAAAGGGGATTTATTTCGTTAGTTCTTCAGAGGAAAGGCAGCTAACTTTCCACTGAGGTCCTTTCTTACCTGGGAAGGCACAGGATGGTCTCTGCTGGCCTTCTCACCAGGCCTCTGGTTTCCAACAACTTTCCCCAGAGTGATTCCTTTCTGCATCTCCAAAGGCCTGGGCTGAGCTGTGAATGCTGAGATGAGGTATGCTGAGCTGCTTGGGCTGTGCTACATTGAGCTCTCTCATTTAAGCACCAGCCAATTAAGTCAAACATCATTCATTGCCACAGGCATGCCTCCTAGCCGACTGCAGATGTAATTATCAACAGATGAGGTTCACATGCCATTGGCTCATGTCCACAGCAACAGAACTAGGTGGCTTCACCTGGCACAGTTGACACCTGACTCTAACTACCACAGTATCTATGAAAAGTAAACCCACTGCATGAGACGATGACTCTATTTCTGCTAAGTCTAATCACCTTTGCAGCTTCCTGCTGTTGTAAATACAATTGGATTCTGGGTCACACACGAGCCACCTCAATGTTTTTCCTAATGTTTTTCCTCAGAAATGAAGCTCCCTACACGTCATATCTGCAGCATCACAGAACCACAGAAATATTGGGTTTGAAGGAATAATGAGTTTACCTAGTCCAATCTTCAAAGGAGCCCAAATCATCTGTTTTGACAGGTACAGTATTCAATGATAATTCATTACCTATCAGTAAATGTGCTGTGGCAAATTTTATGGACGTAATGAAATTTTAGTAATCTAAGATGGCTCCACTGCTGATCTCCATTACTGAATATGTTTTCTTGGTGATAAGGGACCTAGGGAGAAGAGATTAAAACTGCTGCTTTAATGAGATTGAGCAGGGGGGCTGTTCAGATTTATGATATGATAGTAAATTGGTTGAATTGAAAAAAAAATATGTGAAATTGGTTGTTGTAAAACAGGACCATAATGAAAGATTTGCTAATGGTTTTATGATTGAGGTTTGGTACCAAGAGCTTTCTTTTCACTTACAGAATAATATATTCAAAATAAATAAAGGCTTGGCTGTTCATGCAAGAGGGGAAAAAAGGTAAATAATGCATTTATATAATTGAAAGTTCTTAGGAAAGGTTAGGAAGAGTAAAGTTTCTAAACTGCTCTTAATGAGTTTCTTTCTTCAGTCCAATACCCAAATAAATAAATGTGATAATTACATGAAGATATCTTAAAGCTTTCTCACCTTTACATTCCTTTTTGCTATGCTTAACTCACCAAATTTTCCTTCTTTCTATATTCCATGTGAAAACCATTAACTGGGTTGCTACTATAATTTAGCAATTTATTTTATTTTAATGAATACTGAGATAGAAATAAAGATTATCCACAATACCTTAAAAATGACATTACAAAACCTATAGTTAGTTTTAAAAAAACAGTAAAAATATTTTCATTCAGATTGCAAAGTATTGGTTCCAATATTTTATCCTTAGAACCTGGAGCTTATATATGGATAAAGGAGAGAAAAGGAGAAACTCTGAAAGCCAATATAAAAAAAAAAAAATAGTCCAGTCACTTAATAGTCTCATCATCCTCCAACTTTTTTTGCCACTGTTAAAGTTCAGACTCTTATCAACTTTCATCTATACAAATACAATATCTTCACTCCCCACTTTGGATCTTACTTTGTTAGAGATCATTCCCCACACTGCTATAGTCTGTTCTTTCTAAAACAAAAATGTAATCATATTCTTCTGATTCAAATCTTCAATAAGTATGGATAATATGTAAGAAAAATTGAAGGTTCATTGGCATGGATTTTGTCTCATTTATCATGCAGTTTCTCTGTATTCTCAATCTCATCTGCTGCCATACACTGCTTACTGGTCAATAACAGTATCAAATAATCACATTTGGTGCCTTTGCAGATTCTATTCTTGTTCTTGTTTAAGAACACTTTCTTTGTCCATCAGTCAAGATTCAATTCAAGCATCCGCTGCTCTGCATAGCACTTTGCAACAACAGCAGGAAGTAGGCATCTTTTCCTTTCTCTTTGCTGACATAGCTACTTGTGAATACCTCCACTAAGATTTTGTAGTGAAACTGTTGATCTACCTGAAGGCAGGAAGTTTTAATTTTTTGTTTAACTCTGTAACCCCATATAAATGGTGTCTGAAGCATTGTGAGTGAGATAAACAAAAAGTATAAAATATTATAGTTTTCTGCTCAAAATCAATCTAGAATTAAGTGAAAGCCATGATCTTTATATTTTTACTATTCATTTTTATGCCCCCTTTTCTTTACTAATATTTCTTAATTGTGTTTTTTCCTGTATCCAACTTACCAGAGTTTTTGTTTTTGTTTTAATTTTGTATATCCTCTCTGTTGCTTCCTTGTTCTATATTTAATTAATTATGCCATTATTTACCTTGGTTTACTTCTAACTTATCCATCTTTGTCCTATTAGGTAAAGCATGAATATGTCTTTTGATTAATTTGAGTTTGGAAAGATCTATTTTCAAAGGGAATACGAGGCAGCATTCTCAGACACAAGTTCAGGATCTTGTGATTTTTAGGAAGAATTATACGATTGGGAAAACATATATCACAAAATTGTTTTCTTTAAAAATTTACATATGTTGATAGATAGTCTGCGAAGATGAGTTGCAATCCACTTACTGTCTTTCTTGCATGAGCATGGTACTGCTACACCAAGAGAGGCAATTCATTAGTCTCCTACTGAATCTTGGGTGGATTTGCAAGTTACTTTAACCAGTGGAATGTTGCAAAATTAATGCTATATATTTCCAGAGAACCCTTTCCACCAATGGTCCAGGATATGTAGGGCACTTTGTAATAAATTTTTCTGGCTAGCATAAGAAGTTTTTAGAAAGTTTTCAATGAAATAAAAACATTGTGGTTCTTGGTTTAAGCAAGGGGTTTAGTTTGAACTCTCAGAGACTCACAAAGTTCTTATCACCTGGGTTTGTATGCTATATATCTGGCTTGCAGGTACCTATGGGGGTGATAGCTTCAACTTCTATCATTCACATAGCATTGATTGTTTTCCTATTAGATGTTTAATCTTAACTCAGCATAAATTAGCTTGGCATCTGTTGGATATTGCTTAATCTTAGATTCAGTACCAGAAATAAATATGCCTCTACAAAGCTGAGTTAAATGATTCAAGAGAAAAAACATGAGCATTTCATCAGCAATGAGCCATATCTATTTCAGTGAATAGAGTGCCTGGAAGTTTATTGCTTTCCTTGGAGTGTCATTTGCTTGAAACACATGGGTTATATTGCTCTCAAGAATTGAAGTGGGCTGCCCTCCACACTAATGTTATTCTGGAAGCTGTTCTGCAGTATTCCTTTGCACTTAGTAGGCAATCATGACACAGCTCAGTATGTTTGTTAGTGGTAATGGTTCCTGAATACACTGGAATAATATAAAGAAGGCAAGGACCTACCTGCTTCCCTAGTCTTATGGTATTTACTGACACTGTGGAAAAAGTTGATACATCATATATCCAGAGCAAAGATATATGTCCACAAAGGTATTAAAAATGCATTCTGATATAGTAATATTTTCTCATTTTCTTATCTTGCTGGAACAACAATTCATATTGAATTCATGTTGAATATATATTGAATGCAACTGATAAATGCATTATCAAGAAAGATTCAGGGAGATTTAAGCAAATGCACACTTTAACATATCAATCCTGGATTGTTTTTCTA
This sequence comes from Tamandua tetradactyla, assembly GCF_023851605.1. Classification (NCBI taxonomy): domain Eukaryota; kingdom Metazoa; phylum Chordata; class Mammalia; order Pilosa; family Myrmecophagidae; genus Tamandua; species Tamandua tetradactyla. The sequence continues at coordinate 69,175,710 of NC_135336.1, read as the reverse complement.
ATGATCATATCTGATAATTCCACTTTATTATGGACTTTAGACAAATTATCTCATATTGAGAAATCTTTGGTGGATCTACTACTTCCAATGTCGTGAAAACAAAGATCTTGCTTTCATTTTCTCCTTTCTTCCACAAAGTCCAGCATTAATATATGACTTGTCAAAGTAATACAAATCCTACATATGAAATAAGGGTAGATGAAGAAAAACATTCTTATGATTAAAAGGAAAACACATTATCACTACTCAGAGTTATCATCTCATAATGAAATGCAAAATAATAGAGGACTGTTTCACAAAGAGAAAGGGATGATACTTGTTTTGGCTTGCTGAAGTTGCTAAAATGCAATGTACCAGAAATGGACTGGCTTTTATAAAGGGAATTTATTAAGTTACAAGTTACTATTCTAAGCTTATGAAAATATTCACATTAAGGACACCAAGAGGATACTTTCTCAGAGGCAAGGCAGCATCCAGGTTCCTGTCACATGAGAAGGCACATGGGTATGCCTGCTGGCCCTTTACTCACAGGTTTCATTGCTCTCAGCTGCTGGTTCCAGTGTCTGTCTCTCAGCATCTGAACTTTCTGATCTTGGTGTAGGTTCTGACTCTCTTGCTCTCTGTGTCAGATTTTTTAAGGACTCCAGTACACTAATTAAGATCTACCTTGAATGGGCAGGATCACATCTCCATGGAAATAATCTTTTCAAAAGTCCCACCTACAACTGGCTGAGGCACATCTCCATGGAAACAATCTAATCAAGAGCTCCCACCCTCCAGTTGGGCTGTCCCCACAAGATTGGATTAGAATTAAAAGAACATGGCTTTTCTGGGATACATAACAAATTCAAACCAGCACTCTACTCAGGACATATTTCATTTAAGAGCTCTACACTTTATGCTGGGTGTGTTGCAAGTGAAATTCAATTATGTGTCTCTGATTTAAGCCTCCTCAATAATGTAAATTCTTTAAACAGATATAAAAAGATCTCTTGTTTTTATCATGGGATAAAAACTTCTTTTGCTACCCCATTTGTGTTTTTCTGGTTCCTTCTTTTATCAAGTAACTGTAACCAGAAAGAGAGATGATGATATTACATATTTCTGTGACAATGTGACCTTAAAAACCAAAGACCTGGGCACCGATGACTAGAGAGAATATTCCAGAAATGCCTGGTCATGCTGAGAGACTAGTTAGTTGTTCTTGCTTTTCTCATTAAAACTTTCAAGGTCAGTGAATATGTGGTCCTAAAATATCACCATTTAAATCCTGTGTGTTTGAAGCATTTCACAGTCAGCCCATTGATACCATCTTAAGAAATACACAGCTGGAACTTTTCCCATATGAGCCTAATGACTTTTTCTTTTAATACCCTACCTCCTTCAGTTCCGCCTTTTTAGACAGCACAACATACTGAGTGTTGATTTATACCAGGATACAGACTGTTCTTGCCTTTTCTTTGTCCAGATTGTCTGAAGGTCACAGTGAACAACAACCTCTCTTAAGTACTTATACAATATAACAGAAGCCAGGACTTCTCTCAGCTTGAGTTTATTATTTGGAAATTTGAGTCCTGACTTCTTTAGCAGCTTGATTTATTTTTTTACTGTTTCCTAAATTACAAACACTCCTGGTGCCTATATATTTTACTCTATTGTCATCAACTTTTTAAGTTTTATTGGCTTTTGGACATTGTCCCTCCTAGGATAGTAAGGAGAATATAGATTTCAGTGAGTTTCTTTAGCATATTAAATAAATGCAATATCCATATTAAACATGACTTCGGTTCTTCATCCACTGTATTGCTTCTCTCTCTTTAAGAAAAATGGAAGTACAGGATTTCAAGGAAACTAAAAATCATCAAACTTCAGACCTCACTTAACATTTGAACATCTGAACTTCTACTTGGCCATTCTTATAATGCAGAATCCATTTCCTCACTGAGCAGCACATTCCATTTTCAAATAGATTTTGCTGTTAAAAGGTCTATATTTTTTTATCAAAACTAAAACCTTTAATTTCCTACATTGCTCTCTGAAATGCTTCATGTAATACAGAACTTCTAAATCCACTTCCCTACAACACCACATGGAGACAATTTTTAATATATTCTTTGCTGTCTCTAACCCAAACTCTCCTTCACCTCCCCCACAAGGTTTCCAAGCAGCCCTTTCAGTGGTTAAAATCTCTTCTTTCCAACTTTCTCTAGGTTAGAAGCCTTCTTAGGACACAAAACTTACAAAATAAATACTGATTTATGTAGAAGAGAATATAATTTTGTCATTCATTGTTTGCATTCTATGTTCTTTACCGCCATTAAGGTAATCTAAGCTCAAACTTAGCTTTTTGGTTTGTTTGTATTTGTTTGTTTTGAAGCCACATCATATTGTCTTTTCTTGTCAATTTGAAATCACAAGGGTCAAATTATATCTTCTGTCATAAACTTCTATCCATAGAACATAAGTAGGGTTTGGTACCTAAATATATTTTGATTATATTTCACGTTGTTAGATTTGACCCAATTTTTCCCAGAGCCCCTTTCCTAAGGCACCAATCAAAGGACAAATAGCTTGAGTTGGGCGATTCAAGCAAGATGTAATGCAGACTGAGAGATCTTCAAAAATAAGCAACTTGTGAGGAATCCTGCCTGTCATTTGCTGATGGAAAATCTCAGAAAGGAATGAAATGAACAAAAAGAAGAAGAAAATCCTATTCCAACCTGTATAATAGAAAAGATGTGCTCTTTTGCATAAATTAGAAAAGAGGAAAATACAAGGTAAGACAATATAATGTAATTAACTATGTATAAATTATTGTGTAAATCTAATAAAAAATTAAACCTTGGCCTTCAAAATGAATGCCTACTTATGAGTCAAGAGACACAATTACTAAATATAAAATAAAACATTTAATTATAGAGATTCTTATTTCTACGTGTTGAAAGTAAGATATCTCAGGGAAAACAAGTTACTTAATTCATTTAACATTTGTATAAGAGAGCCTATATTCAAACTCAAGACTCTCTAACCCTTAAGCCTGAACACTTAATCAATAATGATAAAGTAAAGGAGCCTGTCGACCACGCTGTTATAAATAAAAAAAGAAATGCAAATTGTCTGTGCAGGAGGTAGGACAAGGTGGGTTTGAATCCAATTTTTTTTCTGGAAGGGAAAAATAGGTCTTTCATTCAATAAATATTTCTTGAACACCAACTATAGAATGTGCAAGGCACAGTTCTAGTCAGTAGGTAAAAAAAAAAAATAGAAGTTCTGCTTTCGTGGAGCTTACAATCAGAGGAGAGAAACAGAAAATTAAACAAAATTATTAATTGATGCTTGAACATTAGAGGGGAGAAAGGAAAGAGAGTGTTGATAGAGAAAGTCAAGTGAATGTGGTATTCAATTTTTTTTTTTTTCGCTTGCAACTTTTTTTTCTTTTTGGTGAAAAATAACAAAAAAAAAGTCAACACATTTCAAAGCACATTGTGACGATTAGTTGTAGATCAGATTTCAGAGTGTAGTATGCATTACAATTTCACAATTTTAGGTGTTTGCTTCTAGCTGCTCTAAGATACTGGAGACTAAAATACCAATAAAATGATTCAGCAGTCATGCTCATTTGTTAAAGTCAACCTTCTCTGTATAACTCCTCTGATCTTTTTCTCACTCTTTAGGTATATTTGGGTTACACACATTGTGACATTTTCACGTTGTAAGGGGCTGTCAATAATATGGGATAGGGGGATGGAACTAGCTGATGTCCTGGAAGGGCTGGCACCTCACCTCTCAGGACTTATCTGGTCCCAGTATCCGTCTGGAGGTTGTAGATTTCTGGAAAGTTACCCTAGTGCATGGAAACTTTGTAGCATCTTATACAATGCCCTAGATGTTCTTTAGGATTGGCAGGAATGGTTTTGGTTGGGGTTTGGCAAGTTATGATAGGTAGCAATGTTTAACTGAAGTGTGCATAAGAGTGACTTCCAGAGTAGCCTCTTGACTCTATTTGAACTTTCTCAGTCTCTGAAAGCTTAGTTGTTACACTTCTTTTCCCTCTTTTTATCAGAATGGCATTAGTGAATCTACAGTGCCAGGGCCAAGCTTATCCCTGGGAATCATCTCCCAAGAGGCCAGGAAGACTCTCACTCCTGGATGTCATGGCCATTCATGGTGGGAGGTGGGGGGTAGGCAATGGTTTCACCTGCAGAGTTGGGCTTAGAAAGAGTGAAGTCACATCTGAGCAGCAAAAGAGGTTCTCCAGAAGTAATTCTTAGGCATACCTATAGGTAGGCTAAGCTTCTCTGCTACATGCATGAGCTTCACAAGAGTAAGCCTCAAGATCAAGGGCTTGCCCATTGATTTGGGTGTCCCTAATGTTTGTCACAGTTTCAGGGGTTTCCCCAGTGGTAATAGTTCCACATTTTTTCTTCCATCCCATTACTCAATTTTTAAATGGAGCCATTATACAGGACTGAGAAAAAACTTTTCAGTTCTCTTAGAAAGAGGTGGTGGAACAAGTCAAGTGGAACGGGGGGAATTGTATTTGAAGCAAAATGAACAGCCATTGGAAAGCTGGACCATTCCTGGAGTGTTGAGAGAACTGCATGGAACCCAGGAGTTATTAAGCTTAGTGATCAGGCGGGTAGAACCATAAGGAGATGAGATCAGAAAGATAATGGTGGACCTTAATTCTAGGGCTGTTAGACCTTTGGAAGGTTTTGGGCTTTTACTTTGAGTGAGGTGGGAAAGCACTGAAGAGTTTTGACAGAGAAATGATAAAATTTGACTTCCATTTTGACTGGATTACTCTTGCTGTTCTATTGAGCAAACTGTAGGGAGGAAGGCATGAGAGTAGAATTAAGGAGAAAAGAATGGTATTGTGATAATCTGTATGAAAGAGTGTGGTATCTTAAACCAGGGTACTTGCAATAGAGTTTATGAGGAGTGATAAAATTTTGAATTTATTTGGATATTAGGATATATATTAATATAAATTAGTTTGGAGAGCTTTTGAAGAAGAAAATAGAATCTGTGACTTTACTCCTTTATTCTTACCACAGCTAAGCAAGAAGTAAACAATATATGGAATACTAAGAACCCAAGAAAGACTCAAAAGGTCAGAGCCTCTCACCCCGATTGCACAATAGGCTTGCCAAGGGGACGTCTCCCTGAGCAGGAGGACTTGGTGTTGCTCCTGCAGGGCACAGGGCAGAGCAATGATTCTGGCATTTGGGGTGACATGGCATTGATAAAAGCCTGTGATAAAGCTATGGTTTCATTTAAGCATGCTCTAAATAACAGTGACATTTCTGAAGCTTCAGACAAAAAGACATACCTAAAAGAAAACCTGTTAAGAAGAATAGAAGCCAATAGAGAACATCACAACTCCATTGAAACAGTGGAAAGTTGGTGACAAATGTTCTGTCATTTGGTCAGAAGATGGCTGCATTTATCCAGCTACCATTGCTTCACTTGATTTTAAGAGAGATACCTGCATTGTGGTTTATATTGGATATGGAAATAGAGAGAAGCAAAATCTGTCTGATTTACTTTTTCCAATCTTTGAAGGTGTTAAATAATGTAGAATAGTTTTGCTCAGAAGAATGAAAATGGGAGTCAACTTTCAACAGATGAACATGAAAACTCCTCCAAGTCTCCTGGAAATAAATCAAACAACATGAAGTCAAAAACTCCTCCATGGAACTCTTTTCTGCCTCTACCACCACCCCCCCCACCCCATGCCAAGATCAGGACTGGGACCAGGAAAGCCTAAAATTCAGTGGACCACCCCCTTCCCCTTCCTATGACACTGGCTGCCTCCACTTCCTTCTGGACTATCAATAACTTCCCCTCTGTCTCCCATATGTCCAGAGTCTCCTGATACTGATGCTTTGGGTAGCCTGTTTATCTCTTGGTACACGAGTGGCTATCAAACCAACTACTACCTGGGTTTCAAACAATATCAAAAAGAAAGAAGATGCTCACATTTCAATTAGGAGTAAGTCTGGCATCAGTGCATGAGTGAATTTCATTTTTGTATATATTTTGTGGTTTTCAGAAAACAATGTTTAAAATGGAAATGTTAAGGTAGTAACAATTTGAAACATTTTGTTGCCAAAACTTAGATAAAAAGTTGACCCCCATCTCCACTATAGTTCTGTCATAGTGCCAAAGTATCATCTCACCATATGCTTGCTGAACAATTGTGTAGAGAAAACATATCTTTATAGTAAAGAGATCCCTAGAATCAAAGAGATCCCTAGAATCAGAAAAATGATGAAGCTTTGCATAATTTTTAGTTAGACAACCAGATGAGCTTTCTGATTTGTGATTCAATATGAAGTACAGTGTATTACTTGTGAAGTGCTCTGATCGCAAATGCTTAAGCAGAATTTAATCAAGCATTTATATCTAATTTCCCATTTATTGGAAATCACAGGGGCTAGAGGAACAGGTTAAATTATTTCACAAAAGAAACAATGAGACAGCCAGAATGTGGAGCAGTCCAGAAAATAACTGGTTTCGTTTCCTTAAAAAAATCAGTGTTATAAAAGAAAAAAGGTGGTGGAGTAAGTAACTATTCTAGATTAAAAGAGACTTAAAAGACAGAATAGATAAGTGCAATGTGGCATCCTGGATTGGAGCCAGATATAAATATCTGGGACATTGTGAAAATTTGAATATGGACTGGATTTTAAGTGAGATTAGATAATTATTGCTAATTACATGAACTGTGATTAGTATTGTAGTTTGTAGGAAAATATCTTTTTAAAGAAATAAAGTTTTCATGCTGAAGTATTTAGGAGTGAAATGTTAGAAGATCTCCAATGTAGTTTAAAATGGTTTAACAAGATGTATATGTGTGTATGTCCATGAAGCATATATGGCAAAATGTTAATTATTGAATCTGAGTGGTATATACATGGATGTTCATTGTACTGTTTTTTTCTATTTTATTCATAATAAAAATTTCTACCATTAAAAAAAAGAACCCACCAAAGTTAACAGCTATACATTTAGCTGTGTTTTTTATAGTATTAGTCAATTTTTGATCAAGCCAAGAGAAAGCAATTTTTCTCCACTTTTGTTCTATGCATTATTTACAGCATACTGTGTCAGTTTGAAGCTATTATGTACCCAAAAAAACTATGTTTTAATCCTGATCTGATCTTGTGGGACCAGATCTGTTGTTTTGTGTGGAAACTCTGATTAGATTTTTCCATGGAGATTGACCTATTCGATTGTAAATGTGGACTTTTGATTAAATGGAGATGTGAATCCACCCATTCAAGGTGGGTCTTGATTAGTTTACTGGAGTCCTTTAAAAAAAGAAACATTTGGGGGGAAGTTCAGATACTTAGAGAACAGCTGATTCAGAGCTGACACAGACAGAGCCCCTTGAAGATGTAGAAAGAAAGCACACCCAGTGAAGCTGTTTGAAACCAGAAGTCAAAGGACCAGCAAATACCAACCTTATGCTTTCCTAGATTGGCGTTCCTTGAGTCTAGGTATCTGGATGCCTTAGTTTGGACATTTTAATGGCTTAGAACTTAAACTTGTAACTTAATAAATTATCCTTTTAAAAGTCATTCCATCTCTGAAATATTGTATTCTGGCAGCTTTAACAAACCAATACACATACTAAACACTATTTTGATGTTATAATTATGTGATGGATTAAACCAAATCAATCTAGAAATTTCATGTAGCATAAGAATAAAATCACAAAATAATGTAACATGTAAAATTACATACATGATTCTTAAATATCAAGTTTCAGAATCTTGTCCTTCTGTAAGAACCACAAGTCTTGAAAACAAATGCTACATTTTCTCTCAGTTCCCTTCCTCTTGTATTCAGTGAAACACTTCTATTTGTTGAAAGTAAGGAAATATTTAATATTGTTTTTTTGTTGAAGATGACCGACATGTTAACACTTTTTCTCATTATTTTCCCTTCTTTTTTAATTAGAAAACTTATAAGTTTATAGAAAAATCATGCAGAAAATACAGAATTTCCATTTATCCCTTTCACACACACAGTTTTCCCTATTATTAATGCTCTGTATTATTGTGATAACTGTTATAATTGATGAAGCAATATTATAATTACACTAATAACTGATGTCCTTGGTTTACATTAGGATTCACTGTGTAGTATGGGCTTTTAAGAGTTTTTTTATTTTAATAACATATAAACATGTATGACACTGGAAGGAAAGATAGAGGATAAAAACTGGGACTGTATTACTTAGCAAAATATAGAATGGGCAATGATGGTGATTAAATGTACACATATAAGAGCATTTTTATATGAGGGAGAACAAATGAATATCACCATTGAACGGTGTTAACATTAAGATGGTATATGGAAAAAAATACAATGAATGCAAACTAAGGTCTATATTTAACAATAACTGTAATATTATTTCATTAAGTGTAATAAAGGCAATATACCAATGCTAGAGAGGGATATAAGGGGTGGGTATAGAATTCTTGTTGTTGTTCTTTTTCTTTTTGTTCCCATCTTCTTTTTTGATGGAAAAAATGGAAATGTTCTAATATAGACCGTGGTGGTGCGAACATAAATATGTGATTATACTGGGAGCCATTGACTGTAACTTCAGATGGATTGTATGGTGTGTGTATAAAACTGTTTAAAAATAAACAGAAAAAAATAAACAGAAAGATACAAGTGCTGGAGAAGATATGGAGAGAGAGATGTACTTGTTCACTGTTGCTAGGGAAGTAGAATGGTGCAATCTCTCTGGAAGGCAGTGTGGTGGTTCTACAGGGGGCTAAGTATGGGGTTGTCGTATGACCCTGCAATTCATTATTAGATATATACCTGGTAGATCTGAAAGGAAGGACATGAATGGACATTTGCAGTCTTGTGTTTATGGCAGCATTATTCATGATTTGCAATGGATGGAGGTGGCCTAAGACCATACCAACTGATGAACCGAAGAACAAACTGTGGCATATACATATGGTGGAACATTGAGCCACTGCAGGAAGGTATGAAGTCATGAGGCATGCACCTAGGTGAATGAACATTGAGGACATTATGTTGAATGAAATAAGCCAAAAATGAAAGGACAAATATTGTACAGTCTCACTAATATAAACTAACTATATTGAGCAAACTTTGAGAATTGAATTTGATTGCATAGTTAATCTGGATATAGAAAGTGGGCAGAAATTGGGAAATCAATGATTAAGGAGTACGGAATGCTCAATAAAGCTTACTGTAAGGGTTATTAGCTTGTAAACACTTATAGTAATCACATCTACTCCTGACTTTCAACTGTTACTTCTAAAGTCTGAGATGTTGTACTCTTTGGGTATAACCTGGTAGTTCCTTGGAACTTTGGGTATCTGTGTGACACTCTGAAAGCCAGCATTATGCCATACTAGCAACTATTAAAGAAGCTGAAAAAGAAACTTCAATTAGAGATATGAATGAAACAGGCCTGGTTAGGACTAAGGTAAATCAGAATACATAATAAAAGGTGATATTGTCTGTATTTTGAAACTTCAACTTCTCTGTGAGACCAATGGAAGAGACCTTTGTTTGGTCCTAAATTTAAACTTTCTGTAGCATACTATCTAATTTAAGTGGTGTCAGTTTATTTAAACAACATAATTACATGGAACCTAAAATAGGGAATGAGAACTTGAAATCCTGTACAAGTTAATGTAGTACCCAATACATTCCAGAGTATTTGGGGCAGAAAATTTAAAAAGTGTTTGCAAAGTACCCTTAAGGGACTGGAGAAAAAATGTGTCGTATTAAACTTCCCCACCTGGTGAATTCCTGATATTCTCTCAAGCATTAGGGACTCCCAATTTAATAAGCCAAGTCCTTAATCTTGAGGCTTGCCCTTATGAAATTTATTTCTTTAATGGTGAAGCTAAGCCTACCTATAATTATGCCTAAGAGTCATCCTCAGAGAACACTTTTTGTTGCTCAGATGTGGCCTCTCTCTCTAAGCTAACTCTGCAAATCAATTCAATACCACCATCCTTACACAAGACATGATTCCCAGGGGTGCATCTCTGACAACATGGGACCTAATTCCCAGGGATGAGCTGGACCTGGCAACATGGGATTGAGAATGCCTTCTTGACCAAATGGGGAAAAGAAATGAAATAAAGTTTCAGTGGCTACAAGATTTCAAATAGAGTCAAGAGTTCATTCTGGAAGTTACTCTTAAGCAAGCTTCAGCCAGATATTGCAAAGTGCTAAAGTATGCCAATCCCCAATCAACGACATTCCTGACAACCCTAAAGAATACCCTAGACTCTATTTAAGAGTCTATGAAAATATTTCTTAGTAAGTAGACTTAAGTCCTCCAGATTGCTCCAGATAAGCCCTGAAAACTAGAAGTACCAGTCTCTCCAAGAACATCAACCAGTTTTATTCCTCTACCTCAAAAGGTCAACACCACTTTCCAGCATGAAGAAGTTAAAATGGTCATTGCTCAGAAATTCCTGAAGATTGATAGACTGATCAAATGAGAGGGACAAATTGGTACTGAGAAGTTAGGATTTAACAAATGATTATAAGTACTGACTCATTATACATATACGTCTTTTTCATTTCTAGTGTATAAGAATAGCTAAAAAGAAATACCTGGAATTGTTGTACTGTAATCCAGTAGTATTTGTCTTTGATAATGACACATATAAGTATATAGGTTTCATCTGTGGTATGTGAATATAGTTCAATAAAATTGCATTAAAAATAATATATATATATACCCTGAAATTTCCCCTATTAACAAAACTCAATGTTAATTACATTTACATTGCTGTATGCTTTTTTATATTTAAGAAAATTCAGAAAAAAAGAAAACAAATGGTAAAGTGCAAACAAATTGCTTTGCTGGAAGTTATAAATGTACAGCCTCTGATAGCCAAACTTTAAAAATGGCTCCCAGTGGCTCCACCTCCTTTGAGGTACTTACTCTCACGTAGAGTTCCCTCACCTTGAGAGTGAGGTGGAAATATTCACTTAATTGTAAGGAACAGAACATGACAGAAATGATGGGATATCCTTCTGTGATAGGATACAAAAGCCTGTTGTCCATCTTGTCAGCACTCTCTCTTGCTAGTACTTTCTTTCTGGTCCTCTCACCATCTTTCTGGTTTGTTGTAAGATGCTCTGCTGGAAAGTTCACATGACAAGGAACCGAGGGAAGCCTCCAGCGAACAGCTTGTGAGAAATTGAGACCTTAGTCCAACCACCCATGAGAAACTGCATCCTGCCAATGGCATCTACTAGGATCCTTGCTAGTTGAGCCTTGAAATAACTAGACTTCTAATAGATCCAAAGCCAGAGTTGTCAGTCAAGCCACACCTGGGTTTTTGACCCACAGAAACTGTAGGATCATAAATGTGTATTATTTTAAATGGCTAAATTTGAGGTCCTATGTTACACAGCCATAGATTACTAAGACATGGCACTTTTAGTCATTGGTAGATTTAAGAGAACTATCAAATCAGCAATGAATAAATACTTTAAAGTAGATCAGCTATTATTTCATTGCTGTATTTTTTTTTATGCCATTCTTAAGAGATGATGGTCATCTGTAACAGTTGTAGCAACAAAAATAGGCTTTGGGGAATAATAAACCCAAGTATATTAAGTTGAGACAATGATTCAGTCTGAAAAAGAACATATTTAAGAGTTGGACTGTAAACTACAGCTTTTCATTTTACTTAATACCTATAGCTATATAATAAAAGTGTGGCAGCACATATAGATTTATTATTATTATGCATTGTTAATATGTTTCATGATCTCAATATCCACTAAATTCAGAGAAGTTATGTTATACCCTGTCAAGAGTTTGAGGAACAGACTTAGTCTTAGGTTTAATTATATTGAACGAGAAAACTTCACTCCAAGAGTCTTTAACTTACTCTATGGCAGGTTAAATATACTTTTCAGTTATTTAAAGTTAGCCAAAGAATATGCTTTAAGGAGAATTTAATATGAATATTGAGTAAACATATTAACGACATATACTGTGAGTAGCCTGGCTCATCTCCCGTTATACCCAATGGCAAGATATAAAGATTAATTTCTTCTAATGATATTGAAATTTACTATAACTCATTGAGATATTCTTATTATATATATAAATCCCTCAAACAATAAGATCTTGTATACTTTAAAAATAGAATGTTATTCTTGATACAACTGGGTAGCACCCATTAACAGTAGAAAACGGGACAAATAACTAGTTATTTTTCATACTTATTTTTTCAAAAGTCTTTCATGAGACATTTGTTCAATTGAGCTTCATTCTCCTACATTAGTCCTTCTAGTAACAATCTCCAAGATTTAAAAGCCTTCTTTATGTTATAGCCTATAGTTAATCTAGACACCTGCTACTGCCACTTGTTAACAATATGATCTTAGGGAAGTTTCCTCATACTTCTGAACTTTTAATTTCCTTATCTCTAAATGGGGTCATAAACTTTAGCACATGGAGTTTTATTTTTTAATGATCTGCAAAGTAATAAAAATGGGATTTATCAAGTCAAATCTTAATTTAAAAGTGTGGAAGTATTAGTGCTGTATTACAAAGAGTGTCATACTACAATGGAATAATGATTGGTATATGAATATTTGCTCCCTCCTGAATTTATATACTCTATCTTTGAGAGAAGAAGAGAGATTATTACACTCAGTCTTATTAGAGTTAGTAGCAGAATGATCATTGTAAAATTTGTTTTCTAATATATTACTAGAATACATTACAAAAATTCATCTCATTCTAATAAAACTAGTAGCATCAGGAACGTAGGTCTATATCCCCTACATATGAAGAGTAAGTGATCCAAATATGCTGAATTAAAATGCAGCTTGTGTTCCTCCAATTCATATCTTTAAGTTCAATCTCAAAAGAAATTACTTGAAATAGAAATGTCTGCAGTTTTCTTATGGAGGTCATTAAACCCTTAGCCCTAGGTTAACTCTCCATATACCCATGAGAGATGTTTTCTGTGCATTTTATCACTGTTTCACTAGAGATAAAAAGACCAGGTAAGCATATTCAAACATGATTTTTCTTGAGTGCATAAGGAAGCGAGAGCTCTGAGACCCTGGTATTCTGCTTCTTAGATCACTGAGAATACTTATATATAGTCAAAAACTGAATTTCTTATGAGTAGCAACTAAGTAAAAATGACTACCATATGAATGAGTCAGAGGTCAGTCACTTTTTGGCACTGTGGACTCATTTGGAATATTAAATCCATGACTTACTGCAGATAGTTCAGGATAACCAGGGCCTTCCAGACTGTCCACTTAGTCTTTTAAAATAATATTTTTCTAAACAATTACATCCTTTGTGATGTCAGCTGGAGTGCCATGAAAATTAAAAGACATTTTAGGTAAGGTATTTTTTCCAAAATCTTGTTTTTATTTTTAAATATATGTACAAGGGTCTTACAGTTAGAATTGCCAGAGTAAAGCCTTTCTACCAGTTCTCCTCTCTGAAACTAAAAAGTGCTTGAAGCTTATATTAACATTTTTGGGAGAAACAAAAACAATATACATGAGAATTAGCTCACTTGATTGCTGGGGCTAGCAAATCTGAAATCTATAGAGTGAAATGGCAGATTGAAAACTCAAGCAGGATTTTTTCTTCTCTGGGAAACCTCATTTTGGTTTTTTGAGGTCTACACACATTATCAAGCATGATTTTGTTGCCTAAATTCAACTGATTGTTGACATTAATCAGATCTACAAAATGCATTCAGGACAACATTTAGATTAATGCTTCATCAAATAACAGGAACTACAGCCTGCCCACATTAACACATAAAATCACAAATCTCAAATAAGGATTTTCCATTTTTGATGAAGCACGAGAAGCCAACTCAGCTGCAAACATAACCCATAAAAAGTTGCCAGGGACAGTGCTAGCTAGATTGATTTTGGCATGATACTTAGACCATCTCTCTATATACATGTATCTATGCATATCTATATATGTTAATATACATACAAGACCACCAATCTAAAATGTCTGTAATCTAAATAGTTGATAACTGATCACCTATTTAAGATGAGAAGTTTCAGGACCTAAAATAAGTTATGGAAAAATATGTAATCCCTATTCCACACTGTGGACTGGCAGAGATAGTGAGGTTGAATAAGGAAGCAGCAAATATTCACAAGAACAAGGTTGCAAGTGTGAGGGAGTGAAGGAGGCAATCAGCACCACAAGAATGGAACATGAACCACTGAAGAGAAGTACATTAATACAAGATCATAAAAAATAAAAGCTTATGAGAAAATAACATATTAGTCCAAACATATTTCCTTATTCATTGAAATGCTCAGAGTACTGAATGGATGATGGTGTACACATATCTGCTCATAGTAGATGAGGTAAGAAAGTATTCTGGGAAATATTTCCTTCTCATCTCATTATTCAGTAAAGAGCTGATCCTGACAGAACAAACTTCAATAAAAAAATAAGTAAGAATTAGAATGAAATCTACAGCAAAACTAGATAAAGATATTACAACATAAGCAGAGGAAAAGAACACACACAAAAAATGAAGAGTATCTATTCAAAGAATCAGTAAGAACAAACAAAAACATTTCATATAAATGATATCAGAGAAATCTTTTAAAAACATCCCTCTCAATAAGGGAACCATTAAGAAGGCCATGAAAATGTTTAAATTAAGGCACCAATGAGAGGATACCTTCTCATAGGTAGGCACATGGTGACATTTGCTATCCTTCTCTCTGGGATTTTGGTTTTAAACAGCTCTCTCAGTTTCTGGCATCTCCTGGGATGTTTTCCTCCTGCATCTCCAAATGTCTGTTTATGTGCATTCTCCAAAATGTTTCTCTCTCTTAAAGGACTTCAGAAAGCTGATCAAGACCAACCCTGAATGGACAGTGTTACATCTCCATAGAAGGAACCTAATCTAAAGGTCCTACCCAACAATAGGCCTTCCTCCATCAGATTGGATTAGAAGAACATGACTTTTCTGAGGTGCATAACAGTTTTAAACCAGCATAGAGAATATGAAAATAAATTTCAAATAATAAGATAAAAAGGAATAAAAAGTAAGCTGGAAGAAGTAATAAAACAAAGGAAAGGAAAAATAAATAAAGATGTAAAGAAAAATCTTACAAACAGCAAGATTTATAACCGACACAGCCAAAAACCTAGACAAGGGCATAGAAAAAAGAAGTTGAGGAAACTGAGCAAGACAAAAGTGTATTCAAATATCAGTGACAGTAGGCATCTTTCAAATGCCTTGGCCTTGCATAGCACCCCCAATCGTGGTAGAACCCTGGTTCTAGGAGAACCTCAACCATGGCTGTGGATTTTGCAACATGGCATTTTGGAAACTCTGAGTTAAAGACTGTTATAATGGGATCAAAATCTAATTTCATACTATATCAAACAAGCAAACAAAGTAAAGCTTTTAATTTCCTACAGTTGATGTGGTCTTTCTCATGTGTTTCTCATGCTATTGGATAATGAAGAAAATTTAACTTAACCAATTTATCTTCTCACTGTCTGTTATGGGTTGAATTGGATCCTCCCAAAAACATGTGTTCAAGTCCTAACCTCCAGTATTCTGAATGTAAACTTATTTGTAAATAGGGTCATTGCAGGTAGAACTAGTTAAGATAAGGTCTTACTGGAGTACAGCAGTCCTCTAATCCAATATGATCAGTATTTTATAAGAAGGAGAGAATGCCATGTCACAATGTGTGGCAGAGATTGAAGTGCTGCAGCTGGAAACCACTGAATATCAAGGATTGTCATGAATTATAGGAAAACTACTAGAAGTTTGCAAGAAGCAAGGCAGGATTCTTGCTTGTTGATATCTTGATTTTGAAATTCTAGCCTCTGAAAATGTGGAACAATAAATTTCTGTTGTGTTGAGTCATGAAGTTTGTACTTATTTATTATGGCACCTCTAGAAAACTAAGACACTGTCTCCTCTGTTGAACATAAGTTTCTCTCAGTTTTACACTGTTCCTTTCAGGTAAATGCTGAATAAATGCTGATGGTTCATTGTGTTGCTTTCTTCAATTTGTGTCTTTCTTAAGATTCTCTCTTACTATCAGGAGGAGCTTACCATGTTTTCATGGTGTTGGAACAGAGTACTTCATATTCACATAAGGTTCCTTTTGCTGCTGAGTCCTTACAATTCTCTTCAGTGATGGTGACTTCCTTCTTACAGCTCATTCTCAGGCAGTGACACTCACAGTCCAAGTGTGGGGTGCTCAAACTTCTGGGAAGGATCAATCTTAGAAGCTGGAAATAAAGGCCTTGCCTGTGTTCCTACACATTAAAGGACTCACTCTGGTCTTCTTCTAATTGTGCCTTTCCCCTGGATTGATAAGTCCTTGGAGATAAGGAGGTATTCCACCCTGTAGCCATTAAACTTGCCTCCTAAAACACACTACATATATATGTTGGACTCCACTTCTGTGATGCACAAGAGTACAACATAGAAAACATACACAATCCTAGGTTGAGGGATGTTTAAGGGGAGTGTGGTTAGGAGGATTGCACAGAGTTTGGATAGGTAAGGAAAGGAGCCCTCAAACATTCTATGAAGCCACTTGTAGATTGTGAAAGGGCCAGGTATTGAACAGAAGAGAAAAGGGTTGAATGCAGTATGGAGCTCACCCCTCCAACATTATCATGGTCTTATCATAACTCCAAAGAGTCCTACAACTTGAAATTTAAACATATGATTCCTGGTTTTGGTGAAGATTGGGAATATAATATATTTCATTTAATGATCTATTAGCATTATTTATATTTATATATTATTATAACCTTTAAATATTTAGCATATAGTATGTGAATATTCATTTGTATCTGCGTCCTTCAAAAAGGTTCTGAACAACAATACCTCATTTATTTATGTTTTCTTGTCAACCTAGCTAACTTGGCTTCTCCTTCTAGTATTTTACTCGGGGAATTGAGAGGTATACATGTGGCCTTCCTCCATTCCATTCTTTTTCACACATTCTCTCGAGGCTGGGCTCTCTATTATCTCTACATGACATCATGAGTTATTCAGGCAACAGCAAAGGTCTCTGACCTTATCTAATAGAAATGATTTTTATATGATATGGAGACCACTGTTTTCCAATTACTCAAAAAAGTCAGCTGTGAAACATGGCTAAAAACATGACCTGATTGTTCTAGGTAGAACTCTCTATTCCTGAGGCTATTAACCTTATAGCTAAATTTGGGAGGTGTAAGTCTAAAGGCATACAAAATTATTGAATACCTCCAAAATGAAAAAAATATATTAACATCACCAAAATATGTTCTGACCTTAATAAACTTTTTAAAAGGGCAACTTTGCATGCCAAGTTTGGTAATGTTAGTTGTACTCATTATAACTCAAAATCTAGCTAGCCTCCCAACAAAATGTTATGATTTTGAAAGTGTTGCCTAAATAAATAATTGAGAAATGCCATTTTAGGTTGCTCTAGAAGCAAAAGCATCCTAAGGCTATGTGTACCACAGCAATAAAATGTGTAGATGACAGCAAAACTTGACTAGCTGTAGCAAAAAGTAAATCAGAGTTACTCCAAAGGTTCTACATGTCAACAGAAGAAATTACCTAACAAAGATTTAACTAATGATGGGAAAGAAAGTGAGAAGGAGAATCCAAAGCTACTGTGGGTTGTTCTCTCTTTTTCTTTCATTTTTTTTCAAATAATACTAGGAAAGAAAACAGGAGAGAGAAGAAAGGAAGTAAAGTAGAGGTTAGGGGAAGAAGGTCATTTGCATATGTAAATTTTCCAAAATCTTGACGTTTTGAGAGTAAATGATATTTATGTCAAGTTTCAAAATCTAGACATGTCTAACAGCCTGGTGAGGCAGAACTAGAATGAGTTTGCTTGAGAGGGTTTATATGCCCCCTTGGGTAGCTCTCTTCCTAAGGGAAAAGAGGATCAAATGCATAGGTGAAGTCCAATCACAGTGCTGGAGATGTAGATGGTTATTCTGTACTGACATTACAAATGAGAACCTTATGTGCTGTTGCAAAGTAACCCACTGGGCCACTGAAAGAAGGTTAGGTGTTTGGCAAAGAGACCCATGAAGAGCCAAAAGGAGAATCAGCATCTTTTCAGTTGTGCACAAACACGTCTTTTCAACTTCTAGACAAGATGGGCTTCAGTCTGCTTCCTGAGAGAGGCTGGATGAGGGTGGTGATCATTTATTCTGTTGCTCACCATTAGCTAACTCCACCTCCCCACCCCACCTTCTGGTGAGAACTTCTTTGCTGACAGGCACAACTCTTGGCATTGCTGGTCTACTAGAATGATATTGGTCTTTGGAGCCTTCAGCAGGGCAGAGCTATGCATACTGTGTTCTCTGGAAAACTCCTGCATGGTTTTCTGGGAAGCCAAATATAAACAGCTTAGCACATTTTTAAAAACTGGTATCTGTATAATTTATTTAAAGAAACTCACAATGAGATTTTTCTAAGTACAATAATCTTAGTGTTAATGATGATCTCTGTTTATATCATTACTAGAATATATTCTCTTATGAAAAATATTTTCCTTATGAAGAGAAAAAGTTAAAATCATTTTATACTTTATACTGTATTGCTTCTTTGTCATTATTTCAGTGTTACCATTTACCAGATTTATGAATTCTCTTTCCTAAAACACAGCACTTAAAGATTAAGGCAAATGCCAAAGTATTCTTAAATATTTGATTATCATTTTAAGATAAATAAAAGAAAAATAAGATGTGATGTCTGAAGATTAGTAAAAGTATACTGCCAATATTTTAGAATTTTGACATCTGTTCATGTTCTGTTTCAGATCTATTTTTATCTGGTCTTTGGAAACAGATGACATATATTTCTAATGTGCAATTATTTAAAGCATAGTTTAACAAGCAAGGGAATTAGTCAGGCTCATATATCTACTTTTCTCTATACTGGCCCTTAAATATTTTAGTACTCATTAGCATCTTTAGGGAGGTATAAGGCAGGAAAACAAAAAAAGGAAACTCAATATCAATCCCTGCCCTTTTTTAAAAAAAGAAAAATCTGAATAAGGAGATGAAACTGAAAGCAAAGCTGATTTGCTAATATCCAAGGATTTAATCATCTAGATTTTGGGTTTTCCAAATCCCATCCAATGCATTCATGAACATCTCATACTGCCATCCAAAGTAATGTCCTACATTTAATTTTTTTGACATATTGTTTTACCTCTATTATATGCTGGAAGAAACCAGATGCTCCATGCATTCTCTCCCTGAAACATCTTAACATCTCTGTAAAACAGAAGGGGTGAAATAATATTTTGATAATAGTTATAAATCTATTTCTTTATCCTCTTGCATTTTGCCTTATCTCTCTTCCTTATTCAGACAGATGGTTTGCTGTGAGCTTCTTCGCCTCAGAGGAGGAATCTGGCCATGTGAATTGTAGAAAACCTTTCTTTTGTTCCAATTCCTCAGCCTTGTGGCAAAAATGTTCCTGAGCTTAGACTTTGTAGCATAAGTTCAAGAGCATGAAAAGAGAAAGAATCATTTCCCCTCTTGCCCTGACACTTTCTCCTTACTCTTGAGATGAGCAAAACGAGGAAGGGATGCCCCATGGTCTGGCATTGTCCTAGAAAAGTGGCAATCCCAAGAAAAGAGTAGATCTGGTTCAAGATTTCTCGACCTGGGTGATTTTGACATTTTGGATTAAATAATTCTTTGCGGGGCAGGAAGGTGTCCTGTGCATTGTAGGCTGTTTAGCGGGATCTCTGACTTCTATACACTAGATGTCAATATGATCGGCTCACACTCTTAATTGTGACAACCGAAAATGTATTCAAAGGGAGAGGAGCAAAATAGCCCTAGTAAGAACCACAGATCTGGAGATATGACCAGACAGATAGGAAATGGACAGCCTCAATACAAGCTTCCTATGTCCACACTGCTGGGCTTTTGAGTCTGGTTCATTTTCCCTTAAGAATTATCGAAGGCTGATTTAGGTTTACAACTTCTCAAGTAAAGCAAACTGCTAATGGGGCTAGTTCTGTGTTCAACGTGCCTCTGTTTTTTCATCCTGGCCAGAAAAGCTTTAGCTTTCTCTTAAGACTGACCAACAATGTCTTTCGAAGCAAGTGTAACCAAAAGTTAGATTCCTGAGGAGGATATACATTTTTAAAGAGAACTGGTACACTTTGCCATATCAAACTCCAGAAACTTTAACACCTAAAATTTTAACTGAGTTTTTTTTTTAATGTTGCCTCAATATTGATTGTTGAATCCAATATTTTACCTGGTTTTGATTAGTTAATGTAAGCACCCTTACAGCAAAAAAATATTTTATATGGTTGAAAATAAAAGCCATTATATAAAATGGCTGCATAAAAATGACGATAAAAACAGATAAGTATTTGTATGGGGGAAATGAGAAAACAACTATGTGCTAGGAACTACAATTTAGCATTACCTACTTAAGTTTCCAGGCAGGTAGGAAAACATAAAAGAAAAATGAGGCATCACCAAATTATCATCTCATATTCAGAACAATACATGATTTATTCTTATGATGATTCATGAAGGCTAATAGCAGAAATGGATTTAGGTGTTTTCCTTCTTCATCTCCACAGGTCTCTGGCTGCGTGGGCTCCAGTGGCTTTTGTGGCTCTCAAGCTTTGTCCACAAATAGTTCCCTCTTGAAGGGCTCCAATAAGCAACCTCAAATTGAATGGGTGGATACACATCTCCATGGAAACTATCTAATCAAAAACCACCACCCACAATTGGGTGGGTCACATCTCCATGGGAACAATCAAAAAGCTCCCAGCCAGCAATACTGAATAATGATTAAAGGACATGGCTTTTCTGGGGTACATCACAGATTCAAACCAGCACAGCAGGTGATTAAAAATACTTCTGTTAACTTAATGAAATGATTAAACTTTTAAAAATGTACTTGCCATCAAGTGGCCCTTCATCTATTAAAATGGAAGAAATTATCAGCTAACTTAAAGAGCTAATGTGAGGAGCAAAGGAGATAATGTATTTTTTGTTTTTTAAGCCCTCAAGTGCCATGCCGAATTCGTTGATATTATTAATGCTATTACTTTAAGCAGCTGGATTCAACAACAACGACAATGAAAGTACTAGAGCTAAACACTTTGCAACTAACTATGCTCTGTTTTTTGTCCTTCAAATTCTCCTCCTGGCACCCTGAAGGGATCCAGCTATCCACTTTTATGTTATATTGCCTCTGCTCCTGAACATGGACAAAGAAAATCAAACAACTCAGTCAATGAGTAGCAACATATATCCTGTTTTCTAACCATACCTAGTATATAAAACAGGATAAGTTAGGTTAAGTTGAGTAATCAACAACCTTAAAATCTCAGTAACTTAAAGAAAGATGTTCTTCCTTACACTACATATTCAATGGCGGGAGACTGAGGCTTCTCTTCTATGTCAAACTTGAGACTCAGAATAACAGAGAAGCCACTATTTGGAACATTCGTTAGCTGTTGTGACAGAAGTAGAAGAGCTCTGGAGGACTTTCCATCGGCAATCAAATCTTCCTTCCATAAGTGATACATGGCTTCTCCATTGAAAATTCACATACTAGAAGTAAGTACATGAGGATAGAAAGTGGAAGTCTACCACAGGATCAGAAAGGGAAAGAGCTGGAAATATGTGATGAACACTGATGGCCACACTTAGACACCCAGGTATTCCCAGAAGTCTTATTTGTCCCCGAGGCTTTCCTCTTTTGCTTTTATTTACTGCCACAACCATTTAAAAAACTGCTCTTCAAACTTCCACCCTCTTAGCCATTGCCTCATCTCTAAAGATGTCCTCTCCACCTTCATGGAGAAATGAAAGTCATCAGCCCCCACTAGGTGGTAACCTCTCTGGGGGAAAGGATCACACCTGTCTGGCTCACAGTTAAATCCTTTTTGCCTGGCATGGCGTTAACTATAGTAATTGTGAAATTCTTATTGAAGGTTCTTCATAATTAAATACATTTCTTCCTGTTAACATTAAATTCCTCTTTTAGACATCTGTGGTAGGCTGAAAAATAGCTCCCCAAAAGATAGCCACATCCTAATCTCTGAAGCTTGTGAATGTTACTTTGTATGGAACCAAAAGAAGAAAAAAAAGTGTCTTTGTGAATGTGATTAAATTAAGGATCATGAGAGGGGACATTATTCTGGATTATCCACATTGGCCGTTAATGCAATCACTTGTATCCTTGTAAGAGAGAGGCAGAAGGAGAATTGATACACAGAGGGGAATGTGATATGAAGATAAAGCAAAGAGAAAGTTGAAAATGTTGGCCCCCCAAATTGGAGTGATCTGGTCAAGTTAT
This sequence comes from Tamandua tetradactyla, assembly GCF_023851605.1. Classification (NCBI taxonomy): domain Eukaryota; kingdom Metazoa; phylum Chordata; class Mammalia; order Pilosa; family Myrmecophagidae; genus Tamandua; species Tamandua tetradactyla. The sequence goes on along the minus strand of NC_135336.1, from coordinate 69,153,331 downwards.
ACCAGGAGTCACCAGAAACTAGAAGAGGTAAAGAATAAATTATCCCCTAGAGCTTCTGAGGTAGCGTGGCCCTTTGATTTTTGGCCCAATGATACTCATCTCAAATTTCTGCTCTCCAGAAGTGTGAGAAAACAAATGCATGTTGTTTTAATCAACTTAGTGTGTGGAAATTTACTATTGCAGCCATGGGAAACTAATACACATCAAACTGACTTAGGATGATATGTTTTCTAGAATGCATTAGGCAAAATATACTTATATTTGAAAATGTTTGATATTAACATAGAATTTTAAAATTTAGCTGTTTTTTATCAACATGCATTTGCTACATTTTGAGAAGCCACAACTCTTGCAATATCATTTTTACTGCCTTGAAAAGAACCAGTTTATAAACCATCGAGTGGGGTTTTCAAAATATCTAAAATAAACTCTGCATTTGGTTCACCATCTTCCAAATTTAGATGGTTTAAAATATATTCATTATAATTGCTGTGGTTAGTGGAAGTAAAATTGCAGATGGTTAAATTTCAGTAGTTGTGCTGGCCTTGAGGCTTACCAAAATCATGGTTTGTTTATTGGGTTTGCTCCCATCTCTCTGTTTTTTCCTTCTCTTTTTACAAGTTAATAATTTTCTGTACTTATTTGTTTTCCCTCTGCATCAGTTCCCAATTTACTTTTCTTCAAAATACCAAAAATGTAATATCCCTTGTTTACATTTATTGGCATTTGTACAGTGAAACAGAAACCCAATCCTTTGCAAAATATAAGGAATGCATACAATTCTACAGAAGTCTTTTAGTTCTCTTTATAACTCAGTCTACAAATGTAGAAAATATATTTTACAGACATGAAAATAAATGAGGTTTTCATATTAAAATAAAAGAGTGCAAAGTCACCTGAAAACTAAAATATCTAAGTTCAATTTAGGTAACCATATAAAATGAATTAAGTAAAGAAATTAAACTTTTACAGTTTCCTTATCAGCATACTTGCTTAAATACTTAAACACTCATCTTAAAGTATATATACCTAAAATTTTCTATTAGCAGACAGTAATGTTTATCTTTTCGGCAAATTACTTACTTTATTCTTATAAAGAAAGTAGTTATATGTTCATTTATGTATTGCTCATTTAATTGCAGCAGTATATTATTTTTACAGTATAAAATTATACAACAGCTTTCTAGACATCTATCACTTTTTTTTTTTGGACTAATGCAGCACCCCTTTGTAATGATTGGGTACAATTGAAAGCTATGTCATAAATCAATAAAGAAGTAATTTAATACATGATATTTTGCTTGTTTTTAAGAGTTATAAACTTTTGGAATGGTTTTGCTCATACTCACAGAGCCATCAATGAACTGGGAAATTATAGCTCACTTGCCTGTTTGCGTCTGGTCCCAAAACCAGCAGCAGAGAGAGAATGCTTTTGTGTCTATTTTGATTGTGAATTCCTTGTGCCTTTCAAATACTAATCAGTGTTTATTTCACTTCTGGATCCTCCCTTCTCTTCCTCATCCTGCCCTTTACAGTCTTCCCTGACTATATAATGAGACACAGCTGATGCCATTTGTTTATTCCTATTAGGATATTTTTAACATCAGTCTTGTTTTCTGTTACATTGAGCATCACCCACTCACATTCGAATCTAAGCCCTATTTCTCTTAGACTGGCCCCTCAGGGAGACTCATGTATGCACAAAACACCCTTTGAAGTAAAAGGGAGCTTCTCTCTTCAATGGTCTTCATTGTAAGATGCCAAAAAAGAATAGGACCCTCCCAAACAATTGAATATAGGGCTGTGTCTTCTCTGGGTTTGACAGGACTCTCATTTCCCAGTTTCTTCTCAGAAACTAGAGTGGTGCCAGGTCCCCCATGGCTCTTCCTTAAATGTTAAATGAATGGATGAATGAAACCCAATGTGAAACTAAGGGAAAAAAACACACACACAAAGCTAAAAGCTAAGCACAAGCACTCACATTTTCCTCTTGTATCAAAAGCAGGCTGTTTCTGATCAAATTGGGAGGCAGTTAGCAAAAAGAAGTAATTGCAGATGGAACCGGTAAGTGATCCCAGAAGAGCAACTGACTTCAAACAAAAGGGATCCATCTCATTCTTACTGCTTCTGTATGTCACAAGAGAGCAAGCCTCCTCTTTTATTTGGCAATATATCTTATTTAATTCCCTGGAAATCTTTTATGTGCTATAAATCAACAAAAAGTTGTATCTTGAAAATGCTTGAGTGAACTTGGTAGCTAGTAAATAAAATGCTGAAAGATGGCACAGCTTATTTTGGCAAATGCTACTTGGATTTTTTCCACATTTTTGTGACCATGACATTGTAACACTTTTTGAGTGTCCAGGAAGCTAGAATTACTAAGAAATATGTTCCAGACATCAGAAATATTTTAAAAACTATTGAAAAAGTGCAAGGCTAAAAATATAAGATAGAATGGAAATACAGCAAGAAACAAAGGATAAAATAAGGAAACAAATACTATAATGAAGATATTACTTGAGGAAAGAAGGTTTTATTGATGCAAATTGAAAAGCATTGAAAGGAAAAAAAGAGCCTCATTTATGACATTCATCTGTATCTCTCAGTGCATGCACAGCAAAACCAAAATAATGTAGGCAACCAAATATTGGCATTGTCACAGGAAAGAGCATGATAAGCAAATTGGAAATGCTCATTATTTACCACAATAACAAGAAAAGTTAAAAAAAAAAAGATATTTTCAAAACAAAGGTAGCTAACCAATCTGAAAAGTGGAGGTGAAACCTGGAGATGGTGGTAAGCACATGTAACAAGAAAAAATAGCATTCAGTTTCTAGAATTCATCTTCTCTCTTCCAGTCTTTGTCACATTAACTGAGTGATGCTGTCTTGAGAGATACAGAGGCCTCTAAGAGCCTGCTACTTTGGTGGTTCATGGTAGGAAATCTCAGGCACTTCCTTCCCAGCATGAATAATATGATAGGATGGTAGATGCATCAATGGAAGAGAATTGTGAAACTGCTGACTGTTTCCCAGTGCAATTGCACTCTTCACTTCTTAGACCAACCAAGGACTAACTGAGAGAAGTAGTGAGTTTCTTCCCCCGGATAGTTGAACATGAGAATGAAAATACCCATAATGGAGAAAGTGAACCTATGATCTTTTCGGTTATAATAAAACTACTTTCTATTTCCTGAAGAGTATCTCATTCAACTCAATCTCATTCAAACGTATACACGTGCATACACACACACACACACACACACACACACACACACACACACTCTTACATGTTTGCCTATATCTACCCCAAGGGAGGATCCATATCTTTTGGGTGTAAACCCTCCTTGTTGCCATTTTTTGAAGAACACACTAATCTGGCACCACTCTACATTCATGCATTTAGCAATACTCCCCTTTAAATACCTCCTTATCCCATCAGACTCACTATTCATCAAATAAGCCAAACTGAGAAGCCTTTGCTAACTCAACTACCAACTCCTCCAGAGACACTTCTCTAATCCTCCCACCTGTGAGCTTCCTTAGGATTCAGCAACTTTTCCATAACTCTTTTTATGGCATTTATGAATTTTTAACTTCGACCAGAGATATTTACACGAGTGCTATCTTTTCTAATAATTCAAAAGCTTCTTGAAAGGGCCTACATGAATGATTCACCTTTATATGTAATTTATCAGAAAATGTTAACAAATAAATTAATGAAGAAATGCTTATTGTTGTCTCCACCGAATATTCATTGACATACCAATGCTTCAGTACTTGAAACTAGGTCCACTGCAGATGCAGCTGTCCTTAATCTGGCCTAGATTTCAGCACTTAATGAATTATACAAACAAGACCAGTGTTACATTTCATTAGTGGAAGAACTGACTCTTTTTACACGGAAATACCTAAATCTTTTGTGTGACCTACGAGAGGCTGCAATTCTAATACCATGTTTATCTCCCTCCTCATCTTTTAACAACCTCCCCATTGCTCTCTGACTTCTGCTTTCTATTTTATCCCCAAACATGCCATAGTGATCTTGACAAAGATATTGTGTTTGCTGAAAAATAGCCCCCACCTCACCTCCGTCTCCTGTTTTATCACCTTTACAGCTTTTACTTATCCTTCAGATAAAACTACGTCAGTAGAGCTTTCTCTGACCCCTCAGCCTCAGTTTCTTTTAAAACATACTTTTATATTGTTGTCTTCCTTTCCTTCAAATCATTTTTTATATATTAATTATATATTGTGTTGGTTTGCTAGAGCTGCCTAAATGCAATATAGCAGAAATGGAATGGCTTTTATAAAGGAAATTTATTATGTTACACGTTTATGTTCTACAGCCATGAAAATGTCCAAATTAAGGCACCAACAAGAGGTTACCTTCACTCAAGATAGGCCAATGTCTGTCACATGGGAATGCATGTGGCTGGTATCTACTAGTCCTTGTTCCCAGATCTGTTGCTTCTAGCTTCTGATGCCAGTGGTTTCCACTCTAAATATCTATAGTGCTTCACTTAGCTCCTCTGGGACAGAACTTTGGGTTCTGGGTTGCTTAGCCTGTAATGGGAAGGCACATGGTGATATCTGCTGGGCTCTGCCTATGTCTAGGCATCTGCTGTCTCTATTGGTGCTCCAAGCATCTCCAAACATCTGTGTCTCTGTCGTATATTAGTTTGCTGATGCTGCTGGAAAGCAATGTACCAGAAGTGGAATGGCCTTTAAAAAGGGAACTTAATAAGCTATAAGTTTACAGTTCTAAGGCTTAGAAAATGTCCAAATTATGGCACCAATAAGAGGTTGCCTTCACACAAGAAAGCTTGATGCTGTCTAGAACACCTCTGTCAGCTGCGAAGGCACATAGTGATATCTGCTTGCTTTCTCTCCCAGCTTCTTTAAATGGCTTCCCTGGGGCTGTTTTCTTTCTGCATCTCCAAAGGTTTCTTACTCTGTGTGCTCTGTTGGTACAGAAACTTTTTCCAAAATGTTTCCCTCTTAAAGGACTCAAGTAAGTGATCCCACCTTGTATGGGTAGAGACACATCTCCATGGAAACCATCTATTCAAAATGTCCCACCCACAATTAGGTGAGTCACATCTCCATGGAAATAACTTAATCAAAGAGCTCCCACACAACAACTTTGATTGAGGATTAAAGAACATGGCTTTTCTGGCATCCACAACAGTTTCACACCAACACAGCTCTGAAACAACTGTTCTCCAAGCGTCCACACCTGAGGTTTCTCCAAAATGTTTCCCCTTTTAAAGGACTCTAGTAAACCAATTAAGGCCTAGGTTGAATGGGTGGAGTCACATCTCCAGCTAAGCAAAAGGCCACACCCATGTCTGGCCATGTTACAGCTCCATGGGAGTAATCTAACCAAAAGGTCACACCTATATCTGGGTGTGTCACACCCCCATGGAAACAATCCAATCAAAGCTTCCCACCACAAAAAATAGGTCTGGTCCCTGATTAGATCAGATTAAAACATGGCTTTTGGGGGGTGTATAATAGTTTCAAACTGGCACATATACTCATTAAATTTTTATTTGCTGAATATCTAATATCCCACTACACCACGGGCTTCTAAAGGACAAGGACCATTGATAGATTTGGCTATTACTCTACCACTAACACCCTGCAGAATATCTGTCAGCCAACTGGAACTCAATAGATGATTTTTGGAAGAATGCATGAATGAATAAACACTTTGTTCCATATTTACTGACTGTCCCTCTAGGAATGAAACTTTTCATAATCATGAGTTTTGGTTTTTTAGATCTATCTAGTTTTAAATTCATGCTTTTCCACTTACCAGCTTTGTTAACTTGGAAAACCATTCTATTTATCATCCCCAATTGGCCCAATGGAAAAACGTGAACGATAATGTCTGCCTCATAGGGTTGATATGTACACAGAGGTTCCTGATATTTATTAAGCATAGTAGGTGCTCATAATGTCAATTTCTTTTTCCTTTCCACAGTGAATTTCTTTGTGTGTTCTTTGTGAATATGGTTTATTTAATTCTGTATATTCAATTACCAGCATTGAAAAAGAAGATCTTTAAGTACACAGATTTCCTAGACAAAATACCTTGTATTTGTATGCTTTCAGTTATTCAATAGAGGAGTAGGAGTGGACTGGACTTTGCAGGTAATGATATGATAATGAGTTTATATTTTATTTCCAAGTACAATGGGAAGATACTGAAATATTTGCTTAAGAGATGCAAGGAAGAGTTCTACCAGTAGGTAGAGAGAGCTCAAAGCAATTATTGCAACAGTCTTTTAACATGATGTAGAACGAAAGTAAACCAGTATTGTTCCTTATATTGTTATCCTTCTAAACAAAACAAGTTTTCTTAGAAATAGATTATCATTTACCCCGTTTGCCACGTGCCTTTCCAGTTGCAAGAGAAACCTTGAACTTCATAGGCTTTCTTGAGTGAAGGTAACCTCTTGTTGGTGCCTTAATTTGGACATTTTTATAGGCTTGCTTTAACTGGGATATTTAAATGGTGGAACTATTGTAAGATTTTTGTTTTTGTTTATTTTGTTTTTATTTTTCCTGTTACCTAGTTTGTTTTGATTTTTCTTGTTATCAGGAGATGCGTATAATCTCATTTTAAGTTTAGTACTATGATTGAAATACTTGATAAATTTACATGAATTGCTGTTAGAAAATGGAAGAAAACATTATTATAAATATACTCATATAGAAGGAACTATTTTTAATGTTTTCAGAATAAAGACCAAGCAAGTAATTTAATTACCAGTAGTACTAGGAACACATTATTTTCCCTTAAATAGTACTGAAAAACAACCTACTAAATTCACTGTGTTGTGCCAGTTTGAAAGGATTTATGTACCCTGGAAAGCCACACTTTAATCCTAATCCAACTTTATGGAGGCAGCAGTTTCTTTTAATTCCTGTTCAGTAGTATAGGTTGGAATTTGATTAGATTGTGTCCACAGAGATGTGACTCACCTAGTTGTGGGTATTAACCTTGATTGGATGGAGCTATGACTCCATCCATTCCAGGTGGGTCTTTGATTGCTTTGAAGAGTCCTTTAAAAGAGAAAGCATTTTGGAAAAAGCTTGAGATCCATGAGACATGAGAGAGCCCATGCAGCCAGAGAACTTTGGAGAAGGAAAAAGTCCCTGGGGCAGTTTCATGAAACAAGAAGCCTGGAGGAAAGATAGCAGACGTTGCCCCCATTTGCCACGTGCCTTTCCAGTTGCGAGAGAAACCTTGAACTTCATAGGCTTTCTTGAGTGAAGGTAACCTCTTGTTGGTGCCTTAATTTGGACATTTTTATAGGCTTGCTTTAACTGGGACATTTTCAAAGTCTTAGAACTGTAAACTAGCAACTTATTAAGTTTCTGTTTTTAAAAGTCATTCCATTTCCAGTATATTGTATTCTGGCAGCTAGTGAACTAAAACAGGTGTAAACATGACCTTATTTAATATGCTTTTCTCGCAAGAGTTTCACCCATATTAGAATGTATTCTAGTAGCCCTCTGAAGATAGAGAGGTAGCAATGCTAGTTTTAACAGTCATTTCACAATAAACATAGATTTTTTTTCTTTGGGGTTTTAAATAAGGAATACACTTCAAACAATTATAACTAATTCATTTAATAATATGTTCATTATTTTCTGTACCTGATAGTCTTGTCCTGTTTCATTTTGTGATGAATTAGTTTCACCTTTTGAGTGAAAGAAAAAGTTGAGAATAAAACATCAAAATCCTTTATCCTTTATCAAGGGAATGCTTTGATTCTTCAAGAGCTGTGGACTTTTTGAACCCAAGTCTTCTTTTTTTTGAGAGTTACACAAAATGTGGTAATGTTTTCTGACTTTTTTTCTAAGAATAGAGAATTTTCTGTGTGTGCTGCATAAAAGTCCTCAAAATTTTGAGCACTCAAATAATTCCCCTTCTTATTTTTTTTCACTTTTTTCTATTAATTAAAAAAAATTAACAAACAAAACATTAAGATATCATTCCATTCTACATATACAATCAGTAATTCTTAATATCATCACATAGTTGCATATTCATCATTTCTTAGAACATTTGCATCGATTTAGAAAAAAAATAAAAAGACAACAGAAAAAGAAATAAAATGATAATAGAGAATAAAAAGATTATACATACATACCTGCTACCCCTCACTTTCATTTACCACTAGCATTTCAAACTAAATTTATTTTAACATTTGTTCCCCCTATTATTTATTTTTATTCCATATGTTCTACTCTTCTGTTGATATAGTAGCTAAAAGGAGCATCAGACACAAGGTTTTCTACATTCACAGAGTCTCATTGTGAAAGCTATATCATTGTTCAATCATCATCAAGAAACATGGCTACTGGAACACAGCTCTACATTTTCAGGCAGTTCCCTCCAGCCTCTCCACTACATCTTGAACAACAAGGTGATATCTACTTAATGCACAAGAATAACCTCCAGGATAACCTCTCAACTCTGTAATCTCTCAGCCATTGACACTTAGTCTCATTTCACTCTTTCCCTTTTGGTCGACAAGGTTCTCTCAATCCCTTGATGTTAATTCTCAGCTCATTCTAGGGTTTTTCTCAGTCCCTTGATGCTGAGTCTCAGCTCATTCCAGGATTTCTGTCCCACGTTGCCAGGAAGGTCCACACCCCTGGGAGCCATGCCCCATGCAGAGAGAGGGAGGGTGGTGAGACTGCTTGTCCTGTTGACTGGAGAGAGAGGCCACATCTGAGCAACAAAAGAGGCTCTCTTGGGGGTGACTCTTAGGCCTAAATTTTAAGTAGGCTTGACCTATCCTTTGTGGGGTTAAGTTTCATATGAACAAACCCCAAGACTTGGGGCTCAGCCTATAACTTTGGTTGTCCACACTGCTTGTGAGAATATCCAGAATTCTGCTTGGGGAAGTTGAATTTCCCCCCGCTCTCACCATTCCCCGAAGGAGGCTTGCAAATACTTTTCCAGTCACTGATCAAATCACTCTGGGATTCATCAGGGCATCACTCTGGACAAACCAACAAAATCCCATGTCCTACCTGAGATTCCAAGTACTTATGACATTCAATCAAACTATCTACATGAGTTATATTAGGAAATGCTCTAGTCAAAATATAAATTTTGTAACAAATAAACATTTTTTGCTTTAGTCTCACACATAAGGTGACATTTTAAAGTATTAATTATCATCTATTTTCAGCACCCTGCAATAATGACATTCCTTTGTTCTTCCTCATGCAAAAACATTTTTAAAATTTGTACATTGTACATTTCACTATTATTATACACTCTAGGCATTCCTAGATTATAGGAATTAAAGATCAAGATGTTAAAGATAAAGATCCCCTTCTTATTAAAGAGGGAATATATTTATGCACATATGCAAATGATAGGCTCTAAACCACTTAACCATTTGTTCAAAACTAGGCATTCCCTACTCATCAGGCTATATGTAAAATGACTACATTGGCTGTTGAAGCTAAGAAGCAAGGTACATATCTGTTATGTATCCTTTAGCCACCCTTAAAGTCAACTGGGAATGATTCCTTTTCTGCAAAATTTCATTTATTTCCCCTTGGCTCACATTTGCATGTGGACTGGAAGTGATTATTTATATTCAAGTACCTTTCCATTGAAATCAAATTTAAAAATAACTAATTTTCAAGGGAAGATTAAAATTACCAAATATATAAAGTAGAACCAAGCATCAAAGAATAAGATAATGTCTGTCTACAAGTATTTGAAGACGTTAACATCACAAATAATTATTTAACATAAAGTAGGATTTCAATAAAATTTATTCACATAATTTTGACAGACTCTAGACCATGAATAAGATGTCATGGAGCAGAACAACATTTGAAAGTGATGTTGTAAATTTTCCTCCCCTAGCTAGAAGCTAAGATACAATAGTAAAGTTCTTTTTGTAGACAGAAGACACTGAGAGAACTGGGCTCAATAAGTATTGATTAATGGTTATCCCTGATTTGGCAACAAAATATTCATTTCCCTTTTGATCAGAGATTCTGCTCAATATTGTTATTTTCAATAACTTACGAATTCTCTTGATAACCTTGCAAGGTAGAAGGGTATGTCAAATAAAGTAACCCTCTCTGGATTTTATGCATGATTTTTCTGTAAACCCACAACTTTTCTAGTAAAAATATAAATGCAAAAAAAAAAATGTTGTTGTTCTATGTATTTCTCCCAATGACAGGGTATACGATACCAATTTTTCCATCATACGTGGGAGAAGCCAATTCACACCAAAAGTTTTGGTCCTCTACCAACAATATATTTCTGTAAAAATATAGTCAGGAGTGGGACTTGGAACTTCTTCATTTCTGAGTACCTAATATACAAAGGAGCAATTACAGTCTTTTATGACTCTAAATGTCAAAACATTTAGTAATCTTTTTAACTTTTTTTCTGTACTTTTGACAAAAGCTGTACTTTAAGTATACAAAAATCCCTCCTGGTAATAACAAATGATTGATAAAATTTGAACAACCTCATTTTTTTTCACAATAATATGTGAGTTTATGTACTAATGCATAAATTAACATGCAGTCTTGCCGTGCATCTTAGAAACAACATGTCCATGAAGCGACTCTCTACAATTCTAGTAATCTTGTGGGAAAAAAAAGTATTCGTGGATGATTATTTTTAACTGGGGCCATTCTGGTATTCTCTGCTTCCTCTTCTAAGAGGTCACAAATTAAAGTTGAAACGTAAAGAAATTGTGTGGTTCTTCCTACTCTTCAATAAATATGAAGAACAAAAAGACATATTGCTTAAATAAAGCTTTCAAAAGCCCAACTTAGATACCCTGTGTCCCCTAAGGACCAACAGGGCAAGATCAAATGTGATATGAAACCTGTTTAGAAATTAATGTGCAATGAAAAGTGGAACTATTTTGCCTGTTGAGAAACTACCATCTATCCTTAATCCAATACAATGACTTAATTCCCACTAGAAAATTTTCTGCAGCTCTAATAGTTTCAGTTTTATCAAATATGAATAGAAAGAAGTAGGGAGCCCTGGAAGTATTTTGAACAAGTTATGTTAAAATTATTTTTTTTTCCAAAATTGAAGCAAGTTTTTTTTTTTCTTTTAAATATAATATGCATATTGGCCATATTTATCCATTTCACTTTATCTATGCAGGCTTATCTTTCAAAAAACTTTTGCAACCATGAGAAAAATCTCAATTCTATTACTCAGGAATTTTTATATTAGCTTAAGTTGTATAAGGCTAGAGGTTTATAACAGTTTTCTTGAACAAAAATATAAGATTTTATTTTCACTTCTTCCTTCTCTAGGAAATAAATATGATGTCCATGCCATTGAGAATTTAGCAGGCATTCTAAATGGGCCACCTAAAAATAAAGCCAATATGCTGCTGTAATAGTTTTGGAGACTTTGCAGAATGTCAGGACAGGCAAAATTACGTGATTTTTTCCCCAGATAACTAAAGTTTTTTTTTACAGGAGCAGATTCAAGTCCAATTTGAGAGATGGGTAAAAACCTATCTAAAGTAAAATGTAAAATTATGTTTGTGCCTCATTAATATTAATTTTGAAACACATTGTTTATGACATTGAATACTTTTAAAATCATCTTTAAAGTTTTGTGGAAAACACTTTTGAAGAACATTGAAATATCTTATCTAAATTTTTTCAACATTTTGATTGATGATAATTCCTTTTCCACAAGTTCTTACAAGTTCATATGAATCTAAGCATACCTCAAGGTTTGTGTTGAAAGGGTATTACTGCCTATTTCAGGTTTAACTTTTTCCTCTTGGAACTTCACAGATATTTTGAAGCAATGGGGTGTAAGCTATGTCCTTCCATTGAGCACATGATCCCTTTTAGCTCCTAGAGTTCAGCCACATATCCTATGCACTGCAGCATGCAGGAAACTTTTCTCTATGTCTTATTTGGTTTGTCTTTTCTATTATTGTTTTCAGAAGTAAGCACACAGAATTTCTGAGCCACAGTTGTCATATGATACATTTGGACAGTTTTTTAAAAATTTTTACTTTTCTGGACAAATATCATATGTGCCCTCTTCATTCTGCTCTGTTTATAAAAACCTTTTTGTAAAAGGTCACAAAGAATTCAATGGCTCATACTTCTTATAAGGTGGGGAGTCACTCACACACTGCCTCTCATTAAGACATTCTCCCAACTCACAGAGATCTGCTGACTTTCTCTCCCCTTCACCTAAAAATATACATCAAATTGGTGCAGGGCGGGCTACAGTGGCTCAGCAGGCAGAGTTCTCGCCTACCAAGCCAGAGACCCGGGTTTGATTTCGGTGCCTGCCCATGCCAAAAAAAAAAAAAAAAACATGCTCAGATTGGTGCAATGTACATGTTCTCAAGTCTATGGATACCTGCAAATCCGTCTTGCTTAAGTACTGACAGTTTTAAGTGTGAGGACTTTCTTTGTGGATTTTTATGAGTTATCCTTTTATTCATGGAGCTTCAAATACTAACTTTGGAGAATCTGTTTCTGTGTGCAGGACCCCTCACTAGAAACATGTTGACCCTGGGACTTAGACTTTGCCCTACAGAAATTATTTTAAGTGAGCTAAAAGGAGCAAAATTAAAGATCAGATGTAGCCTTAAAAAGGAAAAGAAATGCAGGAGAATGAATGTGTCACAAATAGATTGAAGGTGAAGATGCAGAATGAGGAGAAGGAAAAAAACTTCAAGAACAGGTGGAATATAAGTGGAAAAAGAAAAGAACAGACTCACTCCAATTGGGGAGGCAGGTGTTGCTGCAATTCAAATATGTATGAGTTTCAGGTATTTGTTTGAAATCCAGAAATAAGCATTTCACAGGAGGAAGTTGGTAGTTTATGTAAACTGCAAAAATAACCATGAATGAGCCACCGCTGAGAAGGTGGTTGGATGAAAACAAAGCACGGAGGTCACTGCCTATCTAGGAAGCAGGACTAGGTTTAAAGTAGGTGAAAAGCAAATTTTAAAGTAAGGGAAAATATCGATTAAAATTTCATTTTCAAGGAATTTGATTGTGAGGGTTTCAAAGATATGCAGCAATAATCAGAGGTGGATATGGAAAAGGAAAAATTTTTTAAGAAAATTTAAGAAAAAAATTTTTGTTTAATAGATAATTTAGGGGTTCATCTTCATATTTTGTTTCTGAGCTTGTCTCATTCTGATTATTTAGCAAATCTATTCTGCATTTATCTCTTTACCTTCCACCTATTTTGCCCAAATACCACTTGTCAAACCCATATTTTTTGCTAAATTTACTCTTTAGCATCTTCTCTGAAACTCCAGAAGACTTCTCCGAAATTACTCAGAAATTACTTTTGAAATGAGAATTTATTTTTCTCCCACAAGTCCTCACATTATGTTCTGGGAAATCTCTCCTCAAAATATTTATACCATGTGGAGGGCAATAAGTCAAACACAAAAGGATGAGTGTTTTATAATCTCCAAATATGCAAATTCATAGAACCAGAAACTAGAATACAGGTTTCCAGGGACCAAAATGGGGTAAGGAATGGGGAGTTAATGCTTAATGTGTACAGACTTTCTGATTGGGATTGTTTTCGTTTCCTAGCTGCTAAAACAAATACCATGGAACAGGTTGGTCCACAGTTTCAAGGCTAGGAGAAGTCTCAAAGAGGTGTTAGTAAGATGATGTGCTTTCCCTGAAGATTGGCATTCTGGAGCTAGTTGACTTGTTCCTTGGTCCTTGGCTTTTCGATCAGACCTCCATTGACTTTAGCTCCTGGCATATTCCATGGCACTTGTCTCTGTGGCCTTTTGATAAGATCTATGGTGTTATGATTAAGACTCAATCCAGACTCAGTTGGGTCACACCTGAACTGAAGTAACCTTAGCCAAAGGTCCTATGTAAAATGGATTCACACCCACAGGAACAGTTTAAAATCAAGAAAATGTTTGTCTGGGGTATATAATAGGGGTGATGGAAAAATTTTCCTAATGGATGGTAGTGTTGGTAACACAACATTGTGAACATAATTACCACTGAATTGTATGTTTCAAAAAGTGGTTAAAATGGGGAAATTTGGGCAGTACTTATGTTATCAGAATAAAAATTAAAATAAAAATACTATAGAACTGTAGAACATGACAAAATGTAATGCAAACTATGGACCACAATTAACAGTTTGCTTCCTCAATTGTAGCAAAAATACCACACTAATGTGAAATGTTACTAATGACAGAAACTGTGAGTGGAGCAGGGAAGGAGGAGTTATATGGGAACTCTGTATTTTCTGTATGATTTTTCTGTAAACAAACAATTTCTCTAATAAAATATATATATATATATATATACATATACCAATTTTAGGTTAACTAAGTATTAAAAATATTTCATTTTCTCTTTACTATATAACAGAAGAAAGGAGAACAGAAAATAGATTCTCAACTCTCTAAATCAATATGACCTTTCTCAATTTTCTTGAAACAAAAAGTCTACACATACCTTATTGTAAGATCCAAAAATACTCTATTTTTATAGCTTTCAGAAGCTTGGAATGTTCATAAATATAATGAAGGCCAAACTGATTCCTTAAAGAACATGAGGTGGTATTTGCCTTTTTACTGCCTAGTGCCATGTTTCTATTTTAACAGTGATTGAATTTAGCATAGCAACTGGATTAGCTTTCAAATCTACTACATTAAAATTCCACCTGCTTACCTACATCTCTTATTAAACATTAAACTATAATGTTCACAGTGAGTGAAAAACAATTAAGAATTTCCTAAAATGTACTTTTTTGGTACTTACGTTTATATCAAACATGTGTTGCAATGACACATGTTTTGCATTTCAAGCCAGAAACTCTGGCTTATAGACACTTCCATGAATTTATAGCCTTAATCAAGACAGAAACCATTTGCTTTTAAACACAGCAAATAAAGCACAAAAACAATTCAGGATTTTGCTAGATATCCCTCTATACTTTATTACAATTTACCCTGTCTTTTTAATAAAAAAAAAGCTGATGATTATTTTAGGAATAGTAGGCAATATTTCCAATTGTTTTAAGAATGATAATTACATGTATTAATGGAAATAAATAAATTATATATTTTATAATTATATATAATATGTCTTACACATACACACATGAGGTTCTCCGGGAGACAGTATCATATGCATATATTACTCTATCCCCTTCAAAAAATGGTTTTCTACATTTTTTTGAAAGAAAATTATTGACAAATATTCTGACACTTAGCTTTTCATTTGTGCAATTCTTATATGAAGATTTTGAAGTTAATATTTGCTTTCTCCTTATCTAAAGTCTGTTTTTACAATTAGCTATGTCAGCCCTCCCTTATTAACATCTAATTCAGTAAGAAGATGGTTTGCTTTGATTGATATGGAACAATTTTGAAAGTATTTTTAAAATTTCAAAATTAAAACAGTTTATTGATTTTAAAATTATGCTTTATGGGGAGGATAAAGGATTGGAATCAAAAGATAAGACCGACTTTCATCTTCAAAGCCAAGCTGCATGCTTGCTGTCTGAGATGTGCAGGAAAATATGAGCACCTCTCAGATCTTCATGATGCATAACTAGCCGTTCACAGACTTGCAGACTGCTAGTTATCATATGTCAGAATTTTAGATAAATTGGTTGATCAGAATTAAAAAAAGTGGTATACATGTTGAGATTTCAAGTTGCTGAATTATAAGACATCTAAAGACTAAAATTGAAAAAGCAAACATTGGGTGTTTTTAATTGGTGTGTTTCAACTATTAGTGTGACTTACCTTTACACACACACACACACAATATAATTACAATATTTCTCACCCATTTTGCTCTCCAAATATGAACTTCACCAGACATCCCCCAATAGCTTGTTCATCTGATCTAATTCCTCATTCACATGGTAGTCAGGACTTGTTTAATTGCATGAGCTGGAAATCTAATGCAAACAATTAGAGCCAAAAAAAAGGGGAATTATTCTGACTCATATACTTGGTCAGAAGTGAGGATGTTAAAAATATGCTTGGAATCATTGACTCGGTATCAAGAGTCTCTTTTTCTCTCATATCTTACTACACCTTTTCTTCTCTCTGCACATAGCTTCATTTTCTTTTGTTGCTGATGGTTTTTTTCTACAGAGGGGCAGACAGTAGCTTTTGGCTGATTATTTGTTTATCCTAACTTGCAATGATTTAACTTCCACCCTCAAAACAGTGTCTTATTATTATTTTGATTCATGTGAATGTGCCTGTCATGGTCAGGTTCATGTGTCAACTTGGCCAAGTTGTGGTACCTATTTGTCTGGATGGGCAAGTGCTGGCCTGTCTGTTGCAATGAGGACATTTCACAGAATTAGATCATGATCACGTCAGCTGCATCCACAGCTGATTCCATTTGTAATCAACCAAAGGGGAGTGTCTTCTGCAATGAATGATGCTTAATCTAATCATGGGAAGCCTTTTAAGGAGGATTCAGAAGAGACAGACTCTATTCCTGCTTCGTCTGGCGAGCCTCTCCTATGGAGTTTATCCAGACCCTCCATCGGAGTCGTCAGCTTCACAGCCTGCCCTGTGGATTTTGGACTCTGCGTTCCCGTGGTAATGTGAGGCATTTTATACATTTTATATTTGCGAATGTTCCTTGTTGATTCTGTTTCTCTAGAGAACCCTAATTAATACAGTGCCCATTTCTGGACCAATTACAGTAGCCATGGGCACAAGATCCTCTGAACATGGGATAAACCACCTAGAGTTAGGTGTCAGCCTCTATAGCTGGAGCACAATTTTGCCTGAAGAAGTATGACAAGTGGAGGCAGAGAGAGACAAGTGAGATAGATTTGCGTCATCATTTCTTCCTTTATGAAGCTGTATAGTTCACTAATATATGCTACATTCATGTGATCAATTCAGAAAAAATGTTATTTTTGAATAAGAGCTACCCTTAATATTGCAATCAGTATCACCATCACCACTAAAATAATAAGAGCTATTTTCTATATGAGGGAAATTGGGCAAAGTGTTTTTCACATTATTTTATGCAATTCCTCCCCTATATCCTATGAAGTAGATATGATTTCTGTTTTGCATATGAGACTAATGAAATTGCCTATGAATAGCTTAGGCAATAAAGTCAAAAAGAATAAAGTACATTCAATTTTGAGGTGTAAGTAGATCAATCCAAAGCCTCAAACATAATAGTAGGAGATACAGTGATTGGATAGTAGCATAGATTCTAGGCCCCTGTGGGACTTCATAAAGACTAGCAATGTTGACGGCCTGTAAAACAACACCAAAAAATCAGGAATAATTATAATGCAGACATTACAGCATATGACAATGTTGTAGCAATGCTGTAGTAGTTAAGATTAGGTTCAATTGCATGTGCCAGAATTTAAATATCACTGACTTAATAAGATGAGCTTATATTTTTCTCATGAAAATAAAGTTGGGGTGGGAATGTTGCACATCCCTTGTTGGCATGGCAACTTTACAATAATCAAAAATCCATTTGTAGCATTTCACTTCATGCTCCAAAATGACTATTCAGGAGGCAGCTCCAACGTTCACATTACAATCATCACAAAGGCAGAGAGATAAAAAGGGCTCAAGACGGGTGTGCCTTTCTCCCTTTAAAAGCACTTCCCAGACACTGTATATAGCACTCTTGGCCAAGACTTTGCCCTACGGCCACTCCTAGCAAGAGGGGAAGCTTGTAAATGTAGTTTTTATTCCATTCAGCCATGTGTACAGCTAAAAGTCTGGTATCCTCTCACAGAAGAAAAGGAAAATGGGTATTGGAGCATGTAACTAGGAGTCTCTGTCAAAACTCTTTGGCACTTTCTTCTGCAATGGTATCATTGTTGGAACACAACTATTATTGCCCTAGTCATGTTCCTTCATTTAGTCGGGGGACAAAATTTTCACCTATTGTGTCAAACATAAAATCTTTCTGTGATTTACTAGAATTACACTATACATTTTATTTCTGACTTTCAATAAATCATGGCCTTCTAACTGCTTTGTGAAACCTACTCAGTTCTATGTTCTTGTTCTATTTTTGTTCAATCATAATAAAACAAACTTAACTGTGTAGTATTATTCTCCCAGAAATTTGATGTTCCCTTATTAAGAAGTGAAGTCCATTTCCCTTTCTCTTGAAATTGGCAGGATCTTTGTGAATGAATTGATGAATGATTGTAGTGGAAGCGATGCTGCTTGTCTTCTGAAAACTTGGTCTCAAATGGAAAAAAAAAAATAAAGCTTACACTCACCATTCTCTCTTTTAAGATGTTTGATTTTGGAACCCAGCCACCATGCTTTGAGGAAATCAAGCAGCCACATGGAAAGGCCATTTGCAAGTGCTCTGGCTATAGTCTCAGTCACTTTAACCTTTCCAGTTGACTGTGAACATCACCATTAGACTTGTTAATGAGTGTGCCTTCCAATAATCACCTACTCTAGCCCATGTGCTGTCCCCACCCATACATATTGGAGAAGAGCAATATGTCTCCACTATGTCCTGTCCAAATGCACAGTAATGAGTAAACTAGATGTCATTGATTTAAACCACTACATTTTGGGGCAGTTAATTATACAACACAAGATAATTGAAATTCACATGCTGATCAAAATTTGTTAACACACTATAAAGATATCCCAGCTGATAGTTAATACAATAAAGGCTTTATACGGGTTATATTATCCAATCACCTCATTTTCAGAGGCAAAAACAAAAACAGAATTCATTCAAGCAATTTGCCCAAGACCATACAATCACTTAATATAGTATTTCCAAGTGTTACTTCCGAAGTATTCTAATTCTTCCAATGCATGGTTATATTCATTATCATCCTATATCTGAAATATGATTTTAAATGGTCCCATATCTTATTTATACTGATAGACATGCAGCAATGCTCAACGAATCTCAGTCCTGGCTGTTTGTGAGAATCAGTTATGGATCCTGTGGGATCATAGAAACTTCTGTATCATTGCAGGGCTACTGAATGAGAATCATTATGAGGCCTTCCATGTGTGTGCACACACACACCAATTCTACAAGAAATTCTAATGTCAGAAACTGTTGAAGTTTATTGGTATGGATCATGTTTCTTGAAAAGATGTTCCTTTCTAACAGAAAATCACAGGTAAGAACAATTTTATACACTGACTTCTCTATCTACCTATCCAAAGTCCTCAGATACTATTGCTTTTATTTCTATAAAAAATGTAATATCCTATGAAAAAATAAAAGTAGAGAGTTATTCTATTGCAAACTCCCTTTCCTAAACTTTTTTCTGGTATTATTCCTTAGCTGGTTAAAATTCATTTCAGCACACGAGCCAAGAACTATGTTTGGAAATAGTATTTCAAAAATGAAAAAACCTGTCAGTTCAATGAGGAAGGTCTTCACAAAGTTGGCGATTTTATTTTAATATGATAATGTTCTAATAATGGCTCAAAAGCTGCAATGGGATCCCAGAATATAAAGGCCCTTATTCTAACCTAAGAGCAGTTGGAAATATTCATAGAGGAGATCACACCCGAGATGAGTCTTAAAAGATCAATCAATAAAAGTCACAGAGAAGGAAAGTTGGGCTTGTTATTTAAAAGAAGATAATGCATAGTGGAGGTTAGCAAGCTACAGCTCATAGGCCAAAACTGTCCCACTGCTTATTTTTGAAAATAAAGTTTTATTTAAACAGTCATGCCCATTTGTTCATGACATATTTGAATATTGTGACAATGACTGTATATACCATAAGTGGAAGATAATTACTCTCTGGACCTGGTACTGAGAATGGAAGAGTATCTGAAGCAGCATTACATATTCAAGCAATTTCAACAAGTTCAGTTCAACAAAATAAAATTTAAACTAGAGAAAAGAAGGGTGTTGTGTCGACCATCATAGGTAGGTGATATGGTGGACTGTATTAGATTAAGATTATCTTCCGTTAGTCATGGAGAGCAAATTGTGAGTCTTAAGGAGCAGAGTGACATTGTTAGATTATATCAAGATTGCTCTGGCTACATTGTGGAGACTTTTGAGAGACGCAGGATAGAATGGAAGAGACCTGTTAAGAGGTTAGGTATCTTGAGGATCTGAAGAAGGACGAAGTAAAAAGGGATGAAGAAGAAGGTATCTATAGCAAACTCTTTAGTAAATCAAATTGCTGAATCTCATCTGTCATTATTTGAAAATTTGTCTGCAAATTCCATGATACTCTACCCATCAAAAGTTGGAGTTTAAATACCGCCTCCTTGAATGTAGGCCAAACCTAGTGATTGCCTTGTAATGAACTGAATGCGAAGGATGTGATGCTATGTGGGTTCTTTTGTTGGGTTATAACAGGCATAATGTCCACTCAGCTCTCTCTCTCTTTAGGTCATTTGCTGTGGTGGAAACCAGCCATGATGTCATGAAAATACTCAATCTTAGGAGTCCGTATAGGGAGGAACTAAGGCCTCCCACAAACAGACAGCATCAATTTGCCAACAATATGAGTTAGTCACCTTGAAAGCAGATCCTACAGCTAATGCTTCATATGAATGTAGCCCTGACCAAAAAGCACCTTAACTGTAGCCTCAGGAGAGACTGTGAGCTAGAATTCCTCAGGAAACTACTTCCAAATCCCTAAATCCAAAGAAACCATGAGAAATAATAGATATTTATTGTTGTTTTCAGCCACTGATTTTAGGGATAACTTATTATGCAGGAATAAATAATAAATATGTCACTATTAGCCAAATGGGAAATTTAAGGGGAGAAAAATTTTAGGGGGAAAAGTTCTATTTGCAGTATTGGGCATGCTGATTTTCAGAGTATATGGGGGATCCAAATGTTAGATATTCTTGTCCAGCATTAGGGGAGATACCAGAGATTAAGCTAATATACTTTGCGATAGCAGTCTGTTCTAACGTACAATTTCCAAATTGCCTTTGATACCATTTCATTTTATGAGGATAGCGCCATTACAGAAGGCTGTTTATTCTTGCTAATAGTCATCAGTGTGTGACATCTCTGTGTTCAGCAAATACCAGTTATAAAAATGAAACATTTCTAAATTAAGAGAACTTGCAAAGATCAGACTTCTAGCCCTTTAACTTACATTCAAATGCTCTGATAGAGAAATGATTCAACCAACAACCAGTGTGCCTGGATCCTAGAAAAGGTTTTCACTGAACATCAAACTACAAACAGTATAAGTTAGTCAAAAGAATTCAAATCCCAGGATTTGACAATATTTTCCTTGGATACTCTAAATACATTCAAGTACAATGTCCTGAAGCTGGAATTTGCTTGGATATGTGCAATAGATAAGGCCAATGAGGTTGTTGAAGTATCCAAATGTATGCTTACCAACAATAAGAAATGATACTCTGCTGCTGTATTTCTAGGCTCTGTTTCTAACTTCTGGCATAAATGTGCCTCTACACCACAGTTTGAATGTCAGTAGGGTTGCTCTTTGCATGGTTGAAAGTACAGGAATAAGCTATATGAAGTTAAAATATTTATATATCAAAAGAATATCATCATAAAATATACTCACTCTATATTAGAGCAAATTGACTAAGCAAAAAAAAATACACAAATATCAACTGCCATCACAAAAAGTGAAGGTCTCTAAGGATCAGTATGTTTGAGTTGAGTCGCCCCCAGAATCCCTGAACACCAACAGGAATTGGCAAAATTAACTTTCTCAAAGCCCCAGGAAACAGTTAAAGGACTGCAGTAAAAAGGCAAGTGCCAAGTCAAGAAAAAGACTACTAAAAAGTGATAGGGTCACATGGTAGCCTTTTTGGCCCATCCTCTAACTGCTCACTGGTTCAGCATGGAGTGGCCTGTGCCCCCAGTGAACAGATCTCTGGCCCCAATTTAGAGGGAGAAGAATAACTCTGGTGCATATATTGGGAGCAGGTATGTCTGTGCCAACCTGTCTGTTGGTGGCCTGAGGATCTTGCACTCCCAGAATTTGCCCTGTGGATAGAAGACAGTTCACTGAACTCTCCTACAACACACTGCTGTGAGAGATCAGCAAAGTGGCTAACTGGAGCAAGGAATTGTACAATATACAGTGCAGTACCTGGGACCATGAAGAAACTGTTTCTTGGGACATTTGTATCATGTAAAAGGGAATTCCTAGGGCCATGTGTGCATGCCCATAACAAGATGCATAAGTAGAAAGGACCAAATTGACCCTTACACTTTGGCATGGAGTTAATCTGTAAACTCATTGTATGGCTAAAACTTGAAGAAGGGTATACACACAGGCCAATCTGCAAAGACTGGGAAAGGTGCCTTCTTTTGTTCCTTTTTTTTTTTTTTTTGGTTGTTGGTCCTGACATTCAAGGAATACTCTGTTGTAACACTGGATGGATACAAGCTTAAGGAACAGATGTCTCAGAAGCTAAATTCCAGTACTAACACATGAATATATTGAAATGTCCAGGTTTCAACAAGATTACAAAATGTACAAAGAAACAGGAAGTGATTGCCCAGGCAAATGGAGAAAATTAAAGCACAAGGAACCATCAGTGAGGAGGAACAGACTTCAGACATACCAAAACACTTTTTTAATTTTTTTTTGGTGCATGATCTGGGAATCAAACCTGGTTCTCCCACATGGTAGGCAAACATTCTACCACTGAACCATGCGTGCACTTCAAAATACTTTTTTTTTAAAGGTCCTAAATATGTTCAAAGAGTGTTCCAACTCAGCCAACCCCGAAATCAAAAAACTAGCACTAGACAGATTACCCATGAGTTTAATTAGAGGCTTATGGACAGGAGGAAGACTTTCCCAGTGGCAGCTGGTTCGGACATGAAAGTCTGCACTCCACCCAAAGCCAAGATAGGAAAAGAGAAAAAGAGTTATGCCCAGTAATGACTTATAAAGTTTAACAGTCTCGTGAGATTTGATCTTTGACCTTTAATATCTGTCAAAGTCATGTAGGTGCTTATGTGATTTGCTCTCAAAATGGAAGAGGGGGTGGGGCCCAGACCTGGGGTACTTACAAAGAGCTAAAGGAAAATATGGACAAGGAGTAAAGAAATAAAGAAAATGACAGATGAACCCAAAAAGAATATCACCAGAGAGCTGGAAATTGTGAAAAGGAGCTAAACAGAGCTAAAGACCACAGTAACAGAATTAAAAATTAATCTCTAAACTCATTGTATGGCTAAATCCTGAAGAAAGGTATTCACACAGGTCAATCTGTAAAGACTTGTAGACATTTGGCGATCGAGACAGAAATAGTCCGGAGGGCTAAACAAGGACTCACAGAAATAGCCAGAACCTGAAGAGAAGAAATCTCCGGCTCCAGTAGGTGCTAAGAGATGAAACCCAGAGTTTTGCCCTGCAGCAGCTAAGTGAAGGCCCACAGACTCTTAGAGAGGAAGGTGGAAGCAATGGAACCAGGAACAAGGACAAGACGTCAGCCAAGTGCCTTCTCAGATCACCCTTCCTGGAGTCAAGGTGTCTTTCTCTGGATGCCTTATTTATGACCTTAGAACTGTAAATTCATAAGTTATTAAATTCCCTTTTTAAAAGCTGTTCCATTCCTGGTATATTGTATATTGGTATATTCCAACAGCTTAACAAACTAATACAGGATTCAATAGCATATTGGAACTGGCATAAAAAGAATCAGTGAACTTGAAGATGTGGTAATTGAATTCATCCAGTCTGAAGAGCAGAAGGAAAAAAAAATAAAGTAAATGGAATCTGTGGAATCTGTGGTATACCATCAAATGTACCAATAAAAATGCTGTGTGAGTCTGAGGAGAAGGAAAAGAGAAAGGGGCAAACAGAACATTCAGAGAAATATTGACTTTTATTTTATAAAAATAAAAAAAGAAATATTGACTGGAAACTTCTCAATTTTAACAAAGGTTTTATATATACACATATAATGCCTAACAACTTAAACCTAAATACATGCACACTGTGGTGTATTATAATCAAATACCATCATGGATTTAAGAATATATAAATGTCAAATAATACAAATAACAAATTAGGATTTACTATTTTAAGGATTCAAAAATTGGACATTTATGTCTCTATGTTTAATAATTCAACAAACATTTAATAAGTTACCACTATTCATCGGTATCATGCTATGCACTGAGGATCTCGGGTTGATAACACAAAGCACTTCCTTTCGGTAAGTTAAGGTTTCAATAGATTGAAATCTGTCCCATTCCTATTATTAAGGACCTTAAAGTTTTCATGTCCACAAAATCCAACACACACACTTACACACATGTACACATTCACACACAATTTCAAAAGACAAACCCAATCACTTCAGTCTGTTAATGAATACTTGGCTCCCCTTAACATCCACAAACTCTGTTCTCCATAGTTCTGAATAATAACCATATGCAGCATCACGTGTCTTTAAACATTCTTTTCCATTCTCTCCCTACAGTAGTTTAATTTTTCCTTTTTTTCAATCTGGTTTTCTCCCCTGAAAATCTGAGAAAATCATTAATTAATTCTTGAAAGACCCTTTCATCCTGGATAAAACGGTAAACTTACATGGTGGTTTTGTGGGGAAGAGATGACAAGCAGGACTTCACTTAGCAGACCCAAAAATTGGTATAACATTTTAATATTGAAAACAGAATGGAAATTAATTTCTTACCATAGTGGGGGATAAAGTAAATTCCCAGATGTGGTCAGCTAGAGAAATAGTAGTCTGACTTCAATTAGCTATGACCAAAAAAAAGAGAACATGGAGATCTTACTATCCAAAATTAGATGATACTAATAGAGCCTATTTCATCCTAAGAACTGTAGGATAATTGTCTTGGAACAGGGTTGTCTCATATGACTTTAATTTTCCTATTAAAACAACTGCAAGATGTGCCTGAAGTCCTTGTGAAGCTGTGAGAGACTAAATCCCAAGCAGCTAAGTGAAGTTTTTTCATGGTAATCCAAGGCCTGGATTTGACAGTTCCTTAATCTATTCAGACAGAATTCCTATGAGCGTGAACCCTAAAAAGGAAACAACATCCACACCAAATTTAGGCATTTCTCACTTATAATCTACCTTCCCTTCCCCCAACACCCAACAACACACCCACTGAACACTACAAAGACTTCTGGTTGCAAAATGGTTTAAAGTCCAAATCCATAAATGCCAAATAGCAAAGGCAATCATCCCTAATAACCTTCAGACATTCTGAATGAGAAGTTCTTTCAGAAAGACCTAAAGGAGAAAGATTTTTTTAAGTGTTTGTGTTCTGCAGAATTGTTTTTATGATTGTATATCCAATTTCTTTAAAAGACTCTCTTGAGGTACTTTTTGAAGACTAGAGGAAAATGAACAAAGAGTTCATGTGGTTTTATTAGAAAAAAACATTATTTGAAGGATCTCAAAGGGAAGAGAGAGATCTCACATGCAAAGGATAATAAGACTTTAAAAACAAAACCTCTACAATATTCATGGACTATCCAAAGATTTTTATTTATTTTATTCCCAAGAGAAAAGCAAGTGTGAAGCCTATGCAATCAAGATATTCTTGGAATTATAAATAATGAGGTTTATTATAATTCCTATTTTGCCTTTGCTTTCCATATCTGCATTATAAATAAGCACCTTGCAAATATACATCTATTTTCAGAAAACAGAAACCATGCTTGTGCAGCTAGTTATTTTTAAAAATATTTCATGTTCTAGAGAGATGCTATGACTTGTTCTCGTTCTATGTGAGAAAGAAAAAAGTTTGCTCTCTGTATTAAGTAAGTTGTTAAGTTGTTAAGTATGTTGAAACTCCTGACAGGGACAGAGAGCTGAAAGAGACTTGAAAGGAAGTAGATCATAACTCAAGTAGGCACCATTGCATTGTGCTATGAGACTGCAGCACCAGAGTAGAAAGCACATAAGCAATCGTATTTATGGTCATATATCAACGAATAACGCTTTTATCAATTATTTGTTGGTCTTGCCTCTGGTTTTGTACAGGACTTAACTGTGGAATGATTTTGGGACAGAAAACAAAACCACACCTTCATGAGGTCATAAAAGTTTTCTAACTAGATCTCTGGAACATTATTTATTTAAAGTAGAGTGTATTATTAGCCTCATTAGAAATGAGGTAATCTTATTCATTATCCAAATACAAATATGATGCACTTTGGCTTTTTGTCAATTTTAGATGAGATGAAAAATCTTGGCATGTGTCTAAAATGCTTGCTTTAACACGAGGTACTTTGTTTTTCTTCTTACTACACTTGTTTACTACTGAATTCACATAAATAAAAACAGCAAATGAAAGTTGAAGAAGGGGTAGAGTAATGGATTATGAGAGAGGACAGAATAAGATGATTTGGTGGATTGATGCCCCACTTTAATATTTTAGTTTTATTTCAGGAAGTCTTAGGTGGAGTAAGAATTAATCGACATGTTTAACAAAGCTGTGAATGGGAAAGTTGACCCCATGGCATGATCACATAAGTGAAAGGCTCAGAGTTGCCTGTTGAAGGAGGTGAAGAGGAAAGAAGTGGGAAGACTTGATGAAAGAAGCAGAATTAGCTGCACTGTTCCAGAGAGAATTACTCAACAGATATTTGTCTATTGTCTGTGTTAAAGCAACGTGTTAGGTACTTAAACCTTAAAGTGTGGGTTAGGAGGAACAAAACTGAATAGTTATTGAGCACTAGTATTTATACGCATTGTTTAATTTTATAACAAACCTATAAAATAAATATTGATATTCTTATTTTCCATAGGTTCAGAGAAATTAGGTAATCTATTTTGGGTTACACTACTACATAAAACAACAAATTTTGGACCTGCAATTTGAACAAGTTTTTGTCTAAAAATCCACATACTGCTTAACAATGAGAATGAGGCAAATCCACAAATAATGTGCAAAAAAATAACTAACCTTTCTACCTATATGATTTAATAGTATCTATATATTTTTTTCAGCCACATACAAATTTGGAAATTAATGTAAAGATAAAATTTATATTAAATATTGAACATGCTCACTGTTTAATTTATATTTTCTTTTCTTTTACAGTGGCTATGAAGCACATGGTAAGAATAACATATATGCATATTTATGTATTTTTTTCATTTATTGGAAAAGGGAATTTAATATTTAACTTGAGCCTCCGTTCTGTCAGAATTTCCAGGGAACTTCAGATGGTTTCAGGGATTCTACTGTTTTCTTGGTTATAAAACAATCTTTCTCAAGACTTTTCCCTAGGATTAATGCTAAACTGTTAAGTTTTGGCAAGGGGAGGGAGATGGTTTATGCGAATAGTGTTGAAGAATATGTAGGGGAAGGATTCCTATCTCTAAATCCTCATATGCCTTCTCTAATGAGTCTAATCCTGGCCACTGCTTCAGATGTAATTCATCCCATCTGTTATCTGGTCATGCCCTAATACCTGATGGCAATTGGCTGAGACTGAGCCCTGTCCTCATCTTATCTCTGGTAGGATTGTTGTACCTTGGAACATTGAAACACTTTCCCATACCATTTCTATACCATGGAAAACTCAGGAAGGCTATTTTTGACCCTTGCATGTCTAGATGTGCATGACACCCTGGCTTCTATGACAAATACCCCACAACAGGTGACTTAAACAACAAGCATTTACTGGCTCATGCTGTCAGAGGCTGGAAGTTCAAAGTCAAGGGGTTGACAGGGCAGTACTTTCTTCACAAGTTCAGTAGCATTCTGGTGCTGGCTTGTCACAATTCTTGAAGTCCTTCACCTTTATCTCTTCCTCCCATCATTTGATGATCACTTTTCCTCTCTGTCTTCTGTGACTTTCCCAGTTCTCTTTATAAGGCTTCCAGTAACAGATTAAGGCCTACTTAGTTGCATTTTCAAAAGGTCCTATTTGCACTACAGGAATGTGGATTAAGGTTAAGAACATGTTTTTGCTGGGGTATGTAACTCAATTTTCCACAATAACAGAAGAGGCTTCCCTGTGAAACTTGTCATATCCTTAGCCTCCATCAAGGGAATGAGATGCAGATTTTCTAAACTTTCTTATCTCCAAAATTAAAGAGGATAAAATTTCAGCCTCTCCTTCAGACTTGATCTGTTGGAAAGGGAAGGCAGGGTGTCTGCATCTAACTCTGCGTAGCACCTTCCTGCTTCTTCTTCTGTACAATCAGGAAGTATTTTATGTCAGAAAAAGGGGAACTGGGAAATGCTGGCCTGCTGACTCAAGTCATTTGTGTTCAAAGGATAGATATTGCCACCTTTGTTCTCTTATCCATTCTTACAACTCCATCCCACAGCCCAATGGTGGCCCTAACACCCAAATAGGGACAAATTATAGGGTAAATTGGAGGGTATGCAGGAAAAAAGAAGTACCTGCATCATATTACATTTCTGACCACATTTTTTCTTTAGAAACTCAATGCTATACTCAATCAGCAATACAGACTAGTAAATTTTAAACAAAATCAATTTTAAACTGGGGTCACTATATCCCAGACAACTGGATAGAAAGAGAAATATTTAGCTAGTCATCCAGATGTTTCCAGATATTTACTATTGTCTATAAAATTAAAATGGTTGAAATCTGTTTTCTTTACAGGGACTTTGGGGAGACCATGTCTTTGTGTTTGAAAGTAGAAAGAAAGAAACCAACATACTTGAAGGAAACAGAAGGAAAAATAACCTAATTTGTGAGGAAACTTTTAAAAACAGCAATATTGACTTTTATTTACCTCTGTTGCCAGATTGGATGGCTAAATACATTTTTAAATTTAATGGTTATCTTTGATTTAATCTATTAATCTTATAAAGAATAAGGTGATACGGGGGCCTTTCCTATGAATCAGAAATATTTATAGATGCTAAGTTCTGGAGATTATTTATTTTTGATGTAAAAATCAGAAAACTAATTTCCAAAACTACACAAATTTTCTAAACACTTGTTTCATCTTTATTGCATTGGATTATTTTAAACAGTGATGTTGCATTGCCTTCAAAAAGTTCATATCTCAGAGAAAGTCAATACTGCTTCAATGATCTAATCATTTGCATCCTAAAATTTTGCAGAAATACTGGAGTAATAAATATTTTGACAAACATATTTTTCATTTTATGAGGTTTGCAATCTTTATAGAGGACATGGAGTATTTTTAAAGGTAAAAATGCTTTATGTCATAATCACTCAGTTGCTGCATTACAATGGTTAGTTATAAATTGCTTAATCTGGTTGCCTTGTTTAATGGTTATTTTCATTATTTATTAGATTAATATTGTAAACACAGTATTGATTCAAAGGGAAATGTGTTTCATAAAATGTATCTAACCATAAAATTGAGCAGTAAAAGAAGAAATATAAAATACTACTGGATGGGTCACATCATCCCTTTAGAAATGTGTATAAACATTTCTGCTTCTGAGCTGCAGACACAGGGACAATTTAAATATTAGATCTATACATTGTTATACACAGTCTTCATTAAGGGCAATTTTCCTATTGAACATATTTTAATTCTTCGATTAAAGAATTAAATTTTTAGGAAAATCTAATATATTCTTCAATTAAAGAATTAATTTTTAGGAAAACAACATAGTATATTTTCTCTGCCTGCTTAATACGAAAATCATTTCCTAAATGCAAAGAATATACACATTGATTTATAACTTGTGAAATTATTTAGCCCAATACTGTTTTTTAATTAGTGAAAACTGAAATCCAGTGAGACTGAACAACTTGCTCAAGGCATCATAGTGTTATTAACTAATTTAATGTTTTCTCCACATTAAACATAACCCATTATCCCTACCTACACACACACACACACTCATACACAATCTGATGCAAAATATTTCACTGCTTATTAGATGGTGGATTATCATAATCCTGCTTCCTTTATTTTGAATCAAATTTTAACCCCAACACAATTCATTGTATGTATTCAAATCATTATAAATACACTATAATGAACACATCTGTACTTGTTTGACCTTGTCATTTAAGGTATTTATAAAATTTGGATCACCTCCAAAATGTCTCTTGTATAGACCCTTTTCTCTCTGTTTCCTCAGCTACCAGAGTCCTGATCTTCTTAGTTCTCTTCCAAACACTGCAATGCTCACCTAACCAGTCTCCCTCGCCAATCAATACTTCACACTATAGCTAAAGTTATTGCCTTTCCCCTGTTGTAAAACATTCACTTCTTATAGCCTGGAATAAATAACCAATTACTTAGGCTAGCACTTAAAGCTACCTGTTATCTGACACCAGCTTCCACCTCCACCCTCACATGCCCTAACTCCCAAGTCACATCCAGCTATCCGTTAGCTCATGTTTTCCCAAAAGGTTCTTCCTATTGGTCTTGGCTCCTGAAATGATCTAATAGACCTCAGAATTCAGACTAAATCTCATTTCTTTACAAACCAATCACAGATGTCACTATTTAGAATTAATCTTCTTCATTCCTATACTGTCCTAAAAGTTGTTTAAATGCTAAACATATCACTTATTTACCAAGTCTTCTCCAAAAGGTACTCATGTAAATTCCTAGAATAACAGCATATGGAAGCAACAGAAAAATTACATTTTTCTCTGTTAGTCCACAGTGTGTTTTGAGCAACAAATGTGTGTTGATTGAATTGATTTGACTGAAAATTTGGGAGCTTTGTAAATAGAACATATTACACATACTCTTGCCTCCTTACGGTACAATACCAGATGATTTGTTTTTTCTTGATACAGGAAAAAAAAATAACATTATTGTATTGCCTTATAATGCCTTGAGCAGTCAATAAGGAATGTCAAGTTCCCTGTCCCCAGAGAAAATGGCTACATGATTCAGGAAGTTCTATACCCTCTGGACTCCTTCTGATGCAGCTTTATTTTAATGAATTGCCTGGGGGTAAGCCTGAAAGTGGTACTCTCTCCCTCTCCTACAGAATAATGAAGGATTTTGTAGCAGCAATTTGCTTCTGAGACTTACTGCACTTCCACTTTGCTGGATGTTTCTGAAATATTACAGCATCGGTTCCAAATAATTAGATCTTTGCTCTGTGAGAAAAAAAAAAAAAACTTTAAAATGGGGCAAGAAAAAATTAGAATTCAGCTTCTCATAGCTCCAATTCTCTTTGGGGTAGATGATCTCATTTTTCAGAGAGCAAAGGCACCTGGACTGAGGACTAGGGTTCTCAGGAGTGAGGGCAGTCATGCCATCATGAGGCTCATTTCCTCATATTTTTTCCTGTGTAAAGAAATGGAGTAGAACTTCCTTCTGCGGGCACCCTGAGCCCAGCAGGCTAGTTATTATTGTTCCCTCCTCAATAGAAGCAGACATTGTTTCACCAGTTTCGTTGGTTGGAAGTTCATGGGGCATTAGGTCACTAGAATCCTCAAGGGAGGCAAAATACAGCTAGGGCAAAAATCCAATGTCAGCTGAGGGAAGGGATGTGATTTCCTATGGGACCTTCCAATTTCATTCCATTGTTCCCTCTCCCTGCCTTCCCCAAAGTTATAATTTCCCCTGGATTCAATAATAGCTACTGTTCATTTGTCTTTACTGTAACTTTCCAAGCAGCCTTGTTTTTCCAAGTTGATGTCTATTTCTTCCTTGAAAGTTAATAGATGTATCGATTTCATCTAAGCTATCATACTGGGACAACAATAATATTTTTACGTTAGGCTTTTAGCAAAATTTGTATATCAGATCTCTTTTTACAATTCTTCTCATAAACAAAAATCATTCCAGGTGGCATTTGTAAGCACATGAAGCACACGCCCAGAAGAAACGAGAAGAGTTTGCTTGTCCCTCCAACTATATCTCTCCTGGGAGCTCAGCTCATGTTCAGCTGCTAGAAGGAAATAATTTTCCAGATCAGTTTTTATGTGGTCATAGATTGGAGGTCAAGAACTGCCTCTCTGCTTCTACAAAAAATTGCTTTCTTTATAAATGATTACAAGCCCAGAAATCTAGAAATCTGTTCTTTATCTTCTTTTGTTGCCAACTCTCAGTGACCTTAAATGTCACTAATATCTAAGCCTCAGTTTCCTCATTTGTCAAATGGAGACAGCTTTCTCTGATCACCTGCCTCATGGGGCTAATGGAAAGATCAAATGAGATTGTAAAAGAAAAACATGGAGATCTATAAAACATTAGGTACAATAATGAGATAATGTGGCCATACTTCGTAAACTGTAAAGAGATATACAAGAGCAATTATGATTATGAGCATAATTATTCCCCAAGAGTGCTAAGAACATTGGCTGACCTGCCAAGGCAGGAAAAGTAACACAGCACATTTAGCGGCCACGTTCTTCTCTTTTCTATATCACACTCGCCTCTTGCATGACCTTCCTAAAGGCTTTCTCCTCATGATGGCTCAGCCAATGTATGATCTGCAGCCATGAATTCCAGCCTTTTACATCTTAATCGCAAATGCTTAGTTTCAGTAAATATATGAACACTCCTGGCAACTCATCCAAAATAGCTTTACTGCATCTATTTTCTGTGTACCCAAAGGTCCTCACATCATTTTGAGACATACGTTCTAGAAAGACAGTGGTTATTTAAAGCTTGTGTGGCATAATGGTGGGGAAGGCTGTGGGAAAAGAAACTTCCCTCTCATACCTCTCTAGTTAGACCACCAGTTATTCTTTTGGAAAATTACAGTGTGAGAACATCTGTAAGAGTTTGACACTCACCTTCCATTTTATATCCTAAGAATCTTACATGTAAAAAGAGTTCACATTCTCCTGGCTTATTTTGGCCAGAAGAGCTATGGCTAGTTCCCTACCATGTATTAGTGACAAAACAATGCCAGCCGTCCTAAGCAAGTAAACCCTTTGAGATGAACATGGTCTTGTCTCTTTCCCAAATCCACATCAAAATTGCCATTTATACAAGTCAAGTCCCAATCACAGGCAACTGATTTGAATTGGTCTGGACAATAGATCATTCCAGAATCCATCAATACTAGCATTATGGTTTCCTCCTCTGAGAGAATTTTAAAGGTTTGTCCTACTGTTTCAAATTCATTTTTCATCCAGTAATAAGGCAGATCTCTCTAGGCATGGGATATGTATAGTATTGCTATGACTGGTGCTCTGTATGTTCTCATTTAGATACCAAAAATCTGTGAAGTTGATTGTATTTTCACTTTTCACATTAAATAATTTTAAGCAAATCAAGCCTTTACATGTGCTTAAGAGTCACATCTAATAAAAGTTAAAAGTCACATCTAATAAAAAGTTTAAATTTAAAGTCCATGCACTTTCCATTATCTATCTGTTTTTTCTCTTAACTAGGATGTGATGTTTATGAAAATCATATACCCACACCAGTTGATTCCATTATACAAACTATAAACTCAGTGACACATTCTGTGCTATTCACAAATCCTTATTTGCCTTCCAAGTTTACTTTGTATCTCGCACTGTATTTCATCCATTCCTCTGAAATGTTTCACTCTTCTTGGGTCCCAATCACACCTCTAACACCACAGATGTATCAAAGGTGGGGCGTTTACAGTATTATTGTGAATGACAATTTGCATGCTCTTATTAAATACTAAATTTCATTGTGTTCTTACATTTTTATTTCCTCATTTCCTGCATTTTTTAAGCCCTGAGTCCTATCTCTCTCTGTCCTTTCTATTCTGTCCCCATTAGGCTAACTCTCTACTTAGAAGATTCCTCCCTGGGGTCTCTTTGGCTCCAAACTTAAATCTTCTCTAACCTGCTCTTTGCATTGATTCCAGGGCAACTTTCCTAAAACACAGGTCAGAGCATGCCCTTTCCTTTGTATTTCTTCAATGGTTCTCTATTGCATGAAAATAATTCTCTGCTCTTGTACAAAGAGTGTATAATTTGGTGGGTTGGGGGAAAATGATACATGCACTGAGCTGTTTAACTGGAAAACATCAACAGTACCAAAGCAATACTAAGGGTACATAATGGGGGAAGGGACAAGAGTTAGGGGGCAGTTTGGATTTTCCGTTTGGCGAAGGTGCGTTTCTTGGCTATCTTTCTCTTGGGAAGAATAAAATTATCTATGATTGAGAGTTTTAATGGACTGACTGTGAACTTTGGACATCATACGTGAGGCCCAGGAGATAGAGGTGGCTGAAAGATGCACTGACTGAGAAGTAGATTGGCTAGTGATGGTGTAAACATACGATCAAACACAGTGCTGCTGCAAAACAGACCGAGGTCATAAGGCATGCAATGATGTGAATGAACCTATGGGACATTTGGTAAACCAGAAAGAAAGAGGAAATATTGTATAATCTCATTTAGAAAATACTTATAAGAAACCTAGATTGTAAGCTCTTATAACAGTCACATTTAGTCCAGAATGGAAATTGTTATTTCTGGATTTGAAGGGGCTATTTTATATATGTTTAACCTGGTATTTAGAGATAAGAATGAAGCTGATTGGATCAGGATTAAGGTAATTCAGAATACAGGGGTAAGGAAGACATTGCATGCATTTTAGAACTTCATCTACTCTTTGAGATCAAAGAAAGAAAGGTTTATTATGTCCAAAACCTAGCTTTTCTGTAGCACATAATCTAATAACCTGTCTGGATAGTTCATTTAAACAATCCAAAAACACAGGGAGCCCAGAATAAGAATGAGGGCCTTTAAACCTGTATAGTTTAATGTAATGCCTGGATGCATCCTACAATATATTAAGTAGTAATCCAAAAGTATTGGCAAAGTCCCTTGAGAGATGGGAAAACATTTATGAAACTGTTAAACTTTACCACTTGGGAAACCCCAGATACTCTGCTAAACATTGGGGACACACAATAGGCCAAGCCCTTGATCTTGAGGCTTGCTCTTATGAAGCTTATGTGTGTAGCAGAGAAGCTTAGCCTACCTATAGGTATGCCTAAGAGTCACCACCGGAGGACTTCTTTTGTTACTCAGATGTGGACTTTCTCT
Source organism: Tamandua tetradactyla (assembly GCF_023851605.1). Classification (NCBI taxonomy): domain Eukaryota; kingdom Metazoa; phylum Chordata; class Mammalia; order Pilosa; family Myrmecophagidae; genus Tamandua; species Tamandua tetradactyla. The sequence goes on along the minus strand of NC_135336.1, from coordinate 69,118,393 downwards.
CTGTAAGCCCAACTCTGCAAGTGAAACCATTGCCCTCCCCCATACATGGGACGTGACATCTAGGGATGAAAGTCTCTCTGGCAGCATGGGAGATGATCCCCAAGGATGAGCCTGGCCCTGGAACCATGGGATCAACAATGCCATCTTAACCAAAAGAGTTAAAAGAAGTATAATAAATAAGTGATCAGTGGCTGAAAAAGTTCAAAAAGAGTCAAGAGGCCATTCTGGAGATTACTCTTACACATGCTGTAGTTAGACATTGCTACCTATCATAATTTGCCAAAACCATCCTTGCCAATCCTAAAGAATATCTATGACATTATGTAAGATTCTACAAAGATTCCATTCACGAGGGTAACTTCCCAGAAACCTACAACCTCCAGATGGATCCCTATACCAGATAAGTCCTGAAACCTAGAGGGCCCAGCTTCTCCAGAACATCAGCTAGTTCCATCTGCCTATCCCATATTATTGACAGCCCCTTCCAACACGAAAATATTAGAATGGGAATAGCCGAAATACCCCTAAAGAGAAGGATAGGAACATCAAAGGTGATGATGAAGTTATACAGGGAAGATAAGATTTAACAAATGGATATGATTGCTGAGTCATTAAATTGCTATCTTTTTAGTCTCCAGTTTCTTAGAGCAGCAGGAGATAAAAACCTAAAATGATGGAATTGTAACCTATGCTAAACTCTGAAATCTGTTCTACAACTAATGTTGCAATGTACTTAGAAATTTATTGCTTTTATGTATATATATTATTTAACGAGAAGAGGGTGTATAGCAGAGAAGACAGAATTTAACAAATGAGTATGACTGCTGAATTATTATATTGATATTTATATGGGTTTCCAGTGTCTTGGAGAAGCTAGAAAAAAGAAAAAACGTGGAACTGTAACCCATATCAAACTTCAAAATCTGTTCTGTAACTACTTGTTAAAATGTACTTGGAAATTTATTGCTTTTTTGTATATATTTTATATTTTGAATTAAAAAAAACTTTAAAGAAATAATTCTCTGCCGTGGCTCTAAAGTTCTCCTATAGTTTGAGCCTCAATATCACTCCAAACCTTATTTCTTTCTTCAAAGCTCTAAACATCCTATCCAACAACTTTCCCATCTCTGCATCTCTGATTATTGGTCTCCAAGCCAGAAAAACTTCCCCATGCCTTATCATTCTGTTAAAAACCTTCAAGATTCACCTCAAACATCACAGCCTCTGTGGAAACTTCTTTTATTTCTCCTAGTCAGAAATAATTGTTCTTACCTTAATGTATCAACAACCTGTTGCTAGAAACTAGTGCTTATTTAATTACAACCTGTATTGAAATTAGTTATTTACATGTCTGTCTCTCCTACTGTATATATAAAATTCATACAGGAGATTGGAGAGTTAGCAAAATCTGTTGTCAAGAATTCAAATTCCAACTCAGACAGACCCCACTCTGCTACTTATTATTTATTTGCTATTCATTTTTCTGTAGGCAAATTGATGAACCTAACTAGGACCCATTTTTGTTTTTCTTTTCTATTTTTGGAAAGTCAGAATGAGATCACCTACTTTTCAGGTTTATTGTAAGAATTAAGGGAGATAACAGTTGAAGAACAGCCTTCAGTTAGGAGGCCCTAATAAAAGCATGTTGAGTTGAGAGTAATTGATGAGTAGCAATGAGATAGAAGAACATTGTAAAAAAAAGAACGAATTGAGTGCAGGTCCCTAGGTGGCAATAGGCATGCCCCAAGGCCACCAAGCAGACTTTTTTGAGCCAAATAGAATATGCTGAACAGTGGGCAGTGAAATTCCATGGTCTGGATGAGTTTACGTTGTTGAGGGCTTTGAAAGCCAGGTTGAATTTAGGCTTACTATTATAGAATATTTTTTAACAGAAGAAGGGTATTATTTGGGGTTTGAGAATAATCCATCTGATTGTTTCACACAGAATGAAATGGAAGGGGGAGATCCTGAATCAGAAATCATCTTGTCAGTGTTTGCAATAAATCAGGTATAAAGGACAGAAGGCCTGAGAGAGGCAATAGCATTTGGAGCACTCTACGTATAATATCCATTATGTCAATAATTGCTTCCTTTTATTTGCTCTGAATTTATTCTCTCCTCATTAAACTTCAAGCAGTGTTTACAGCTTGTACTTGCTAACCTAGGCATGGAGTGAAGATTTGCTCATTTTAGAATGATCTTAACTGAGAACAGGAAAGCTCAAGTCTACAGATTGAGGGTTCACATATGTGCTAACCTTTCTTCAGATGTTTACTCCTCCCTTTTTCAAATTTAGTTGGCCTTCTCCAAGCAGTTTCCAGGTTTATACACTGCACATAATATACCAGGGAGGAAATTAATCGTTGTTACTCATGATAGTTTAGTTATTGTTTGCTTTCAAATTTTTCCTAATGTATTCATCAATTGATAAATTATTATTAAATGCTTATCATGTGCCAAGTATTGTTCTTATCACTTAAAAAATAATAGTTAATGAGACAGATCTGATCTTTACTCTCATGAAAAGGTCTGTATTATACAGAAACTCAGAAATTCATCATGTGTTTCCTTACCCAAATCATTTACAAAAATGTTATATTTGCTCAAATAATAATACCAGGTTACCTTAATCTCAACTTCAGTCACCCAATTTTCTGTTTTTCTTCCCATTTATAAAAAATATTTCTAATAAATAACCTCCCACTTCCATTTTTATTGGATACTCAGATTTTTTTTTCAATGCAGCAGAATATCAAGGGGTAGATTAAAATCTAAATGAATGGTAATTATTGCTTTTACCTTTGCCACACATGGCAGCAACTCGTCGACACTCTGAGGGAGATAAGACTGTATCAGTGACATAAATATAAGTCATAGTAGAATGAAAAAATATTTAATAGTTTTCAAACACAGTTATGGAAATGTCTGAGCTTGAATTCAGGCTCTGTTAATTCCAGAGTTCGTGACCTTCGGCAATTTACAAAACATTTCCAAGTTTCAGAATTCCCATCTGTAAAACTAGAAAACAATACCTAGCCCAGAGGGTGCAATATGATTAAATGATGTAATTTATTTAAAGTGCCTTAGAAAGGGCAATGATGATTAGAACATTAAAATGTCACAAGCCTTATGGTGAAGTGGGAAGCAAAAATGAATTGAGATATAACCCAACCCCTATGCTGCTTCAATGTTTAGTGGAAAAGATATATTCATAGACAGATTTCAAGCTCTTTAACATCAGGGTCTGGGTCTGTTTTTGGCCATTGGTTCTTTTCACTGCTAAGCATAGCAAGTGAAACAATTGTTTTTAGGAGGGAAAGAAGGGTGGAGGGTGAGAAGGGAGGTGAGGCAAGTAGGGGAGAAGAGGAGAAAAGGGAGGGAGGAAGAAAATCTAATTCTAGTACAAGTTGCAAAGTACAATAAGTACAAAGTACTATAGGATTACAGAGAAAACCTGATCAAGTGCATATGAATTAGTCATTATGACAAATTTGAAGTGATCTGATCAATTCCTACATATAAACTTAATGGGGAAGTCAGCAACACACAATCAAGAACTCTGAAGGATCTGAGAGTTTACCTTACTTGCAAGCTAACAAGTTAGTCTTCACAGTTTCCTGGATGCTGATAAAAGATGCCAGTGTCCTAGGTCAAAGAAGTACAGTTTTTTACTCACAGCAAAGGCAATAGCCCAAATACCAGCACTTGCTACTGTTCCACAGGAAAACATAAAGAAGGCCAGGTGATACCTGCACAAGAAGCTGGGTGTGCTACAGGAGAGAAATTTTTGGTTTGGAAAACCCAAATCTTAAAATGGGCAATAAGCATGCCTGTGTTTTGCCCTGGGGAGTGATACTGTCTCTGATATTCCAAGGCTATAAGTAAGCCTGAGGTTTGCTCTGAAGCAAATACTATTTCTGTCTTCCAAAAGCTATCTTTGAAAAGATGGGAACAAAGGTGATGCTACAACAAGATTTTCAGAAATTTGAGAGCCATGAATTATCTCCAACCCTTCCTCTTTTAGTTATTAATCATAATCTTGAGCATACTATGTGAACTGATTCAACTGCCATCCTTAGGACAGTCCATCTATGCTCAAATAGGTGAGAAGAGTCAATAGAATAATCCGTTAGTCTCCTTTCCCAAAGAACAGAGATATATATACCATGAAACCAATACAAATTTAAAGCTCAGAGACTCCTCCTTTTTCCAAGGTCCTGAATTTTGTATTCGTAATTTATATTATTTTCCTTGTAGACAGCTGTGCCGGTTTGAAACTGTTATGTGCCCCAGAAATCCATGTTCTTTTTCCTAATCCAAGCTTGTGGAGGCAGGCCCATTGTTCAGGATGGGACCTTTTGATTTGGTTGTTTCCTTGGAAGAGATTCAAGGCGGGTCTTAATCTATTACTGGAGCCCTTTAAGAGGGAACTATTTTGGAAAAGCTTCAGAGCAGACATGGACAAAGAGGTTTGGAAATGCAGAAAGAAAATGCCTCCAGGGAAGCCATGTAAAATGAGAAGCCTGGAGAGAAAGCTGATAGAGTTGTATGTGCCTTCCCAGCTGACAGAGAAACCCTGAATGTCATTGGCACTTTGTTGAGTTAAGGTATCTTTCTCTGGATGCTTACTTTGGGCATTTTTGTGGCCTTAGAACAATAAACTTATAACTTAATAAATTCCCTTTATAAAAGCCAACCCATTTCTGTTATATCACTTTCTGACAGCATTATCAAACTAAAACATTGCCTCTCCCTCAAACTATACAAAGTTTGACTCCTTTATCTACCATCCTTGTCAGAGTTTATACAGTCTTCACATTAAATAGGAGGTGGGGACATGTGTTATTTCTGTCCATTAAGAAAGTGCTGTAAGGAAGAGGGGTGCAAACTCTAAGCAATGTTTTTGGTTAAAATATGAAACCTCTTAAAATTAAATTCAGAAAAAAATTAAGTAAGCTTGAATTAACAAGAAAAGAAGATGTTTCCAAAAATATTCTAAATGTAACACTGTAGTAAAAATATTATATAATAAAATAAATAATAATGTTTCTTATAAAATATAAACTCAGTATATGAAATATCTTATTTAGTATGTCCTACATAGGTGAACTCCATGTAACATTGTTCATTTTCCCATATACAACCCACTGTCCTACTCAGAATCACTTTCATTTGACATCTAAATATTTTTCAATAAGAGCATTAAGTGGATCTTTAATGATTAAATGGACCAAAATATTCATATCTGAGAGACTATAGATAAACATAAGAGTTTTCATAATGAACAGCAAAATACTATTATTACTTATAACTATTTTCTCTGAAGATAAGGCTCTAAGTCTGTATCTATCCCGTAAGATAACTTTTCTATAAATTCCTCTCCATATATTCCTTTACTGATATATAACCAAAATTCTTTCTCAAACCACCAAAAATTGAATAAAAAGCATGAGTATTTAATACTTAAGGCAACAATCATAATCATTTTATTTCTTCAGTTCCATTAAAACAAAAAATATTATCAAGCAGAATATATGTACTTTTCACAGCAGTTGCTACTTCTAGTCTAATTTACTTTCAATTAGAAAGCCCATCAGTTATCATATCAATGGACTAATTTGTAGCCAAAATTAAATTCTTATCATTAGTTCTGAAAAAATATAATAAATAATTTTGGAAACATGTTATGTGTATTTATTTATTTTATTGCAAAATATTCTGAAATACATGCTAGTCCATGTGGAAAACATACTTTAAAATGTTTATAATAATTTTTTTAAATTTATTGTTAGCGCTTTAATGTATTCTCAAAGTTCAAGTAAAATTTTCACCTAAAAAAGTGGGTTGAGGCTCAGATTTGTTTTCTTGGTATTATTCTCCAACATAAAGAACCAGACTTTCTTGGAGAAATGGCTTTTTCTAGCACTGATACAGAAAATACACAATATGAGCTTAGTGCATCTTGTAATACCAGAAACTAAGAAGTACTGAAAACACACACACACACTCACAAACAATGATGGATGTATGTCAAAGGGACAAAGGAGCCCGCCAAAAGAACTCCCAAGGGCCAGAGCTGAAATGATTTGAGCAATGAAATAAAGTGGTATTGGATTATAACCCAAAATATAAAATAGATAACCATGTATCTGTATGCATGGAATTAACTGACAGAATAATAGATTGATTAATTAATTAAATAGGGGCTAACAGAAGAATCCAAAATAATTTATGTAAATATTCTATCATTGAGGAGATGGAGCATAACTCCCCACTCTTTAAATGTGGGCTATATATAATGACTTCCTTCAAAGAATACAGTATGAAAAAAGAGAAAAAGTCAGTTGAAGACATCTGACAAATACTACTTCGGTAGTACATGAAAGTAGTACACTGAAGACATGTAAAATGATAAGTCATGTGGTTAAGTTTGATATGATGTGATAGTATGGCACTTTACCTCTGCTGCCTTCCTCCGCCAAAGTTATAAACCCTAATCATGACAAAAATATCAGGTAAATCTCAATTGAGGGACGTTCTACGAAACACTTCACCATTATTCCTCAAAACTGTCAAGGTTATTAAAAAGAAAGAAAGTCTCACAAAGTGTCACAGCCACACAGAGCCTAAAGAGGCACAGGGACTAAAGGTAATGAGATACTCTGGATGGGATTCTAGATCAGAAAAATACATTAAATAAAAACTAAGGAAATCTTTTAGAAGTGTGGACTGTAGCTATTAATAGTAGAATGAAAAATAAGGTATTGTTCATTAAGTATGATAAAAGTACTATTCTAATCTAAGAAATTGGGTATGTGGCATAAGGAACTCTGAACTATCTTTGTAATTTTTATATATCTAAAACTATTTTAAAGTAAAATGTCTATTAAAAATAGTGGGCTTAAATATTTACTCTTGTTTTCTAGGAAATGAAAAATCTCTGATTAACTATTTAATTTGGACACAGAAAACTCATTCTTCATTAATTCTCAAGTTAACTCTTTAGGAATTATTACATGAACATCTGGATTCTATTTTAAATAGAACCTACATGGAGCAGCTGAAATTCTGACATATTGCTGGTGGGATGTAAATAGATACAACTACTTTGGAAAATGATTTGTCAATTTCTACCAAAGGTGAAGATTTGCATGCCCTATGACCAGTAATTCCACTCCTAAGTATATACCCACCAGAAATAAATACATGCGTACATTAAAAACACGTACTAAAATGTTCATGGAGGCACTATTTGTAATAACCCAAACCCAGAAACTACCCCAAAGCCAATAAACAGAAGATGCATAAATAAATTGTAGTATCTTCACACAATGGAATACTATGCAGCGAAGCTAATAACTATCACAGTACACAAAATATAGGTCATGCAAAAGAAAAAAACGGGGTGAACTGCAATGGCTCAGCAGACAGAGTACTCTCCTGCCATGCCAGAAACATGGGTTTGATTCCTGGTGCCTGCCCATGGAAAAGAAAAAACATATATTTATATATATGTATAGTTGAATCTCACAAACACCATGTAGAGAACAAGAAGATAACCACACAACGTTATACAGTGTTTGGTATCATTTGTTTAAAAAGTACCAAAAAGGTGAAAGCAAATTTATGCTGTTAAAAATCACAGTAGATTTGAGGGGTGGGGGTACATGAGAGGTGGTTTTGGGGAGCTGGCTTAAGAGTGTGTTCAAAGTGTGAGCATTCATGGAGTTGTATACTTATGATGGATGTTCTTTTTTCCTATACTTTCATGGTGAAAAAAATGAGTCTTAAAGACACCTAATTTGAGAGATATTATTCTGTCTCACAATATGATTACATCTATGTTCAGATTCCATTTTCTTGTTTCATTTACTTTTGCACCTCTACCAATTCATAAATTTGTTAGAAGACTCAAAGAGAATATATATATGAGAGAGGCACTATTTTATATTAATACATTTTAACAATGTTAATAATGAAAATAAATCCGTTTTTATATTTACTCTTTGCCAAATCTCTCACTCCATAACTTGTTCTCCCACATCTATACCACTCTCCCATTTGGAACTGAATTTGAGGAAGATATATACACTAAAATCAGATTGTTTTCAGGTCATTTTTTTTTAGATTTTTAATACATGAGAATGGATTCCTATTTGAAAGTTAAAGATCTGTCTCACATGCTTGTAACCGCATCTTTTCTAACAGCCCCAAACAATATCACAAAGTAAGTGAAAATGGGTAGCACTAAAAGCAGATGATAAGCAATGCTTAGCAACATGTCTTTATGTCAGCTAAATATTACTAAACAATTTGAATTGTATTTTCTGGATTCAACAACTATAGGCATCTCGTAGCAATAAAACTAACGAAATGCCAAAGGCATAAACAAACTTAAAAATTGGAGCAACCACAGAACTTTCTCTGTATATACAGTAGATAAAGTTATCAATGAATCTTAGGTAATTGGATATCAAGTGACAGGCATTGTGAAAAATGCTTTATTTAACGAGACTCTTCTGAATTCTATTTGATAATCTATTATTGTCTATTTTTTTTCTAGATTAATAAGGCTTAGTAGATAAAGTGATTGATCTGGTATTCAAACCAGTTTCTGTCTCACTTCAAAGCCTGTATCTTTGGTCAACAAACAGCTATTTGTTATATTCATTTATTTCAAGAAAGTATTGGTCAATATGAACAAAGCAGATACATTTCATGTATTCATGAAACTTAAGTTCTAATGGGATTGTTTCTTTTGGATATCTAATAATATTATTTGTAAGCCTGAATAAAATGTCGGATAAATAAACTTGATATAAATAGTATTCATCATAGTTTGATTTCTTAATGTAAGCATTTACATACTTACTATCCTGGAAACATACATGTCATACTCATGATGACACTGAAATTATGCTGAAAATCCTTAATAAAAAATAAGAATTATATATTTCTATAATTATTATTCACTAATAATAAACAAGAAACAAATCATCAGAATGTAAGAATCACCCCAGAGCTCACCTATCAGATATACCTACTGTGAACATTTTAGTGACTTCCTTCAGACATCTGCCAAATAAAGTACACACTATACCATTTTAACTTTGAACATCTGTTCAACTGTCCATTATACTGACACCTCAAAATATTTTTAATTAGCCTACTCTACTGATGGACATTAAATCAGTTTTAGTTTGTTTTTTGCTTCTACAAACAATGTTACAATGCAACTATCTTTAAGTTTTTATACAAATCATCACCTTTAGTGCCACATTCTATTATTCTTTGACCCAACGAATAGAAAGCAGAGGATCTGTAGCTCTAAGTAATTACAATTTCTCACCTCTCCAAGTGAACTGCAAATCATATAGGTGGCATTGTCCAGCCAGTGGGTCCCTGCAGAACTGGCCCTGACTGTTCTGGGCACTAATTTCATTAGTAGGTCTCAGCAAGTACAACCATATGGAATGGCTTGGGTTTATCTCCAATTATCTCAGGCTGTTGTTCCTGAGAGAAAGTCAAAGCTCTTTTTGAAAGTCTCAAGAACTACCTTTAAAATCATATAATAAAAATAAACTGATCACCTTTTCACATTCCAAACATAATCTATGTGCCTGAATTCAGTTGCTGTTTTACAATCAAGTTACACTGGCCTTCTTAATGTAAGGCCAGAGACCTAATTTATGGGATAGTCTAATAACATAGAAAGAAAGTCTTATTAGCAAATTTTTATGAAAGGAGATCATGGGCCCCCTAAATGGGGGTAGCTTTTTTCCCAAAATAACTACCAAATTATCACTCTCTAAGTTGTTATGATGATAAAATGATACTATAAAATTCCTAGCTCCATGTCTGATCTACTAAAAGCTCAGCAAATGTTAGCTATGGTCCCTTTCCCTTTGTCACCTCTATTCCAGTCACTTTGGCCTTCAGGTTCGTTCTCCAATGCACCAGGTGCCTTCTGGCTTCCAGGTTTAGAAAATGCTGTTTGCTTTGTCTAGAAGCCCCGTCACCTTACCTCATTTCTATTGACATAATGCCTCTCTCGTTCAAATATAAGTTATTTCCCAAGGGAAGGTATCTTTACTCCCCTACCCCCACCTTCTAGTTAAGCCACAATTCCTCATTTATCATTTCAAAGTACCCTCACAATCATCATCAGTTTATTATTTACGGATTTGTTTTATTTTACAGAAGTCTTTCACGCTAGTATCTGAGTTCCATCAATCTAAAATACTTTTTTTTTTTGCAGGGGGGAGGGAGGTGGGGGGTGTAGAGGGTGTATTAGGTGTAGGGGTGTATTAGGTAAGGAGATAGAGGGTGCTCTATCTCCTTACCTAATACAGGCAAATGTTCAAAAGTATTTGGTGAATGAGCAAAAGTTTATAAGGTAGATATTTAGAAGTCAAAAAGTAACTTATTTATAATATTTCAGCCTTTTCAGAATGCTCTCTATACAGTGCAAATAATGCTTAATTATTTACAGAAAGTGAATCAATATGATACTTAAACAACTAATTATACCAACACGCATACATTTCTCTATTAGGATGGTATAAGGTAGAATGCAGATTTTTTTAATTGGTAGTATTGCCTATTCCCAAATTTTTTATAATCATTTCAACATAAATAAAATGTGATCTTTTAAAAATCTTCCATAACACAAACAAAATATCTTATCTAGCCACCTGGTAACAAAAACAAACTGTACATGTCATTGTTTTATACGTAAGAAGTCCAAATTCTTTTCTTATTGCAAAGAATATTACCACAAACAGTAAAAATCCACCTGAATAGTCAAGTGTTATCAGTTACAATGAGTATAATATATTATTGCGTCTTATGGTGTTTATAAGGCCCAGCAGAATTCATTTTCTGTGGCTGTACAACGTCCCTCATTATTATTGTACCTGAGTTTCTGCTAATATTTTTCCTTTCTGCTAATATTTTTCCTTTTAAGAACCCCAGCAGATCAATGTTGTAAATAATTATTACAGTTCCTGTTTGCAGACTAATCCCTAGGGCCACACAAAACAGTGCACATGTAATTTTTTTTCCCTCCTGTCACCCTCTTTTGACCCTTGGAGTTCTGACATCCTCTTGGGTATATGGTCTGAAAACTGACAAAGAAACAAACCTTAAAGTTAAGTTTAACATTGTGGTCACCATTAATCTCCATGTTAAAAAAGCTAGTTAAAGCTAAAGATATGTTTTATCTAAAATTTTCCTAGTGATGTCATATTTTAACATATTTCTTTATTAACTGCTGCTTCGAAGTCTCCAGATAACTAAACTATACATCACATCAAAATTCAATGGTTATTTATTTACTTAATGGAATGTTACTGTTTAGAATAATAGATTTCTATCCCCACACCTGTATTTTATATTTGTTTAGTGTTTTCCTGGTTGAATTTCCAATCCTTAGTCTTAGACATCTTAACCCTAATCATGTTCATTCCACTTCTGTGCTTTGACTACAAATGGCTCATTTTGTATTTTATAACAAGCTTATAAATAGTTTTATTTTGCTCTTATTTCCAACCAGGTTTCTATTTTTGAAAATCCACCTTCTACACATCCTGCTTGTTCAGATTCCTTTTCTACTTGGTTTTTAAGTAATTAGGAAGAGTTATGCATTAGCCTCTGTATCAGCACCACTTTTCCCCCTTGGAACAAAGGATCTCCTAACACGGGAATGATTATTTTACCATCCTAACTTGAAAATTATCCTATTTCTAATTCTACATCTTTTAAAATGCCTTTACAAAAATCTCCGCCTTTGTAGAAGAAAGCCTGGTAATCCACTCTTCCAAATGCCTATTTAAAAGCCAGTAAAATTGAGATGTGACCTCAGTTTGAGAATTTCTTTGCTACATTTCAGATAGTAGACAGAATAAGAAAACTTGTGAGGATTTCCTTAAAACATGAAAGAAACAATGAGTTCCCCACATAACGTTTATATATTTAAGATACGTTTCTTAAGAATCACATAATAAAAAATGTGACATACAGTACTTTTGAAATGAAATTGTATTCCATCAGAAAATAGCATCTATACATTTTTGGCAACTTGTACACAGGTGGAAAGGATATATTAGGTATATAGTCAACAGATTGTACTTTAAATGTATCTAGAGTCTTATAATCCCTGCAATAGTGTTGTATCTCCCCTCTTCAAACTCACACTTAGATTTTAAGGCCCAACTTGGAAACCAGTGGGAGAGGGGAAGAAGCCTGGACTATATGCTCCTCCATTGGTTATGTGATTTGGAGCAAATTACTTAACTCTCGGGTCCTTGAAGCTTAAAATTAAATAAGATAATATTTATACAAGCCTTCTATGTACAAGCAAGATATAAATGCAAAGTATAATAGGGAAAGTTCCCTATGAGAATTGTATGTGATGTAGTAGGAAGGCTGCAAGTCTCTGGAAGTACCCTTGGAGAAACCCCATTGGGGAAGCATTTTATGGATGGTATAACATACTTTTCTGACTTTCTCTGGCCTGGTTAAGCTATCTTCCTGCTGGGACAGTGAAAGCAGAGTGGGGTAGCCCCTCTCAATTTTGTCTTTCACAGCTCACCATACATCATAGCACAGAATTTTAATAAAATGCCCTTTTAATACCTTCCAAGAATCACTCTTACTGTGAAACTCATTTTACCCACTTAAAAGCATAGTACAGATCTTAATGCTCTACGTATTTCTTTTGAAACTTCATTGGAAGAATGAGTGAAAGATTTCAGAACAATTTATTTTCCTTTATTGCTGTAGTTGATGAAATGAGTAAAAAGGGGCAGTTTGCCCATTTATAGGATCATGTCATATAATGGAATAAATATGTGTTAAAAACAATAAATTTCAGAAATAAATCAAGGTCTTTCTTGAATGTACCATTTAGAAAATAAAATTTAATTTATGCAGGTTACTATCACAGTTCTAAGCCTACTCAGTCAAATATAAAATATTTGCACTGCTAGTTTAAGCAAAATCAGACCACATATTCAGTGGTTATGATTTGTGAAGGGATCATGGCTAGATGGTTTTCACTTCAGTGAATATTGAGCCAATTTGGAGAAATAGCCAACAAAAATTGTTATTTAGTGCCAATGTGATTAAGGATGTATCATGCATGGTGTGATATGATTTGTCACCTGGGCACCCATCTACCTGCAAATAGAGTGCAACCCAGTCCACTGACTCATTTATTGAGAACATTATGAAACCATCTACTGGTAACGATTTTCATTCATCACTAATCTAGGCCAGATTTGAACTGCTGACCTGGAGGTGCAATATTCCAAATCTGGCTTCTCGTTGATTGTGGTAAGGTGGTTTGGCTGCAAATTCTCTTGCTCAGGAAACTGTTTGGAAAGGGAAATCTATTGCACTAGAATCTTCAAAGGACTTCTTTAATATACTGTTTCAAAATGTGTCTTTATTTCATTAATTTGCTTCCATTATTAACATTCAGAATTCTGAAGGAAGGTAAGGTAAGTTTTATGCAAAGAAGGGATTAGGGGATTGAATCAACCAATCCTGCTGTGAAGTATAATCAGTATTTCCTAATGATTCAAATTTTCCGAAAGAATGACGGAAGGGAACAATTTAAGAAAATATGCATTACTAGTAGTCAATTTTACTACTTATTTAGAGACTACCAGAGCTCTCCCAAATTCAGCAAACTAAAAACCAATTGAACAAAAAGAACACTATCATAAATCTTGTAATGACATCGACAAACTAACAATTATCTATTTTACAAAAAGATCAGAAACAAAGGGAATAGGAGGACAGATGAAAAATACATTTATATCTTTGTCCACCAGATCTGTTGCCTCCTTCACAGCAGATTCTCATAACTTGGAAAGAGAATACATTGTCCTGGAGCTGTGATTAATTGTACGTGACTTACAAAGCAAGGTGAATAGTTGAACACCTTTGAGAAAGGGATTTCGTAAATATATTTTTATCATCATCATACTATATTGTAAAATTATTTTTCCATATGTAAAGATTTTTTCTTATACTTTGTAAATTATTTCCTGATCCCTCTCTATAGGTATGTTATTACTTTTTTTCTACTGGCATGACTTTCTGGGAAGCCCTGCAGACACAAATTCCTGTCCGATTAGTTTCTGCAGTATATGAGATGTTTCTTTCAAATATTCGGTTACAGACAGTATAATTCTTGTAAACTGTGACACACATGGTCCAGTCTAGAAGGGTATCACAGTTAAACATCTCAGTGAAAGAGAAATTCTTTACAGACTGCTCTTTGAAACTTTAAGAGGGTCCAAATACAGGGTCCATGGCAATACTTATTGAAATATTTCTGTTCTGATTCTATAATGCCCCAAGCTTCTGCAGCTTTTCACTGTCCACCTTACAAAACTACTTTCTCAACTTCATCTCATCTCGTGCCTACCACCTTGTGCCTAAGTCCTGCTACATTCTGTGGCCTTTCAAATAATGAGTCTGACAGATCATAAAAACCATTCATTCTGCGTTTCTGTGCCTGCCCTAGAAAGGTGACCCTTTGCTGCCTTTCTTCTCTCAAATAAACAAAAAAAATCAAGCCAAGTAACTTTTTCTTGTGTCTTTTCAGAAAATGAGAATGTACATTTATGTGCCACGGACAGGGGTGAATGCAGGACTGGGATATGTGTTGGGTTGGAAGCAGGCTAACAGCCCACACAGTGTTTTTTTTATCTCATACATGTGATTGAAATGCAACCAAGTCAAAAGAAACAAACTATTCTCTGCCAAACAGCAAGTCTGAAAAGATGACTGTATGGCTTGGAGCTCTGTGAATAAACTGACCTTTTATGTATTTTATTATATTTTATGTCTAAAGGAAACGTTTTGGTGACATTCCTTGATTGTTGAGCAAATAATAGTTGCTCAAATATAAGCACTAAGTGATTTATCAAGGAAAGCTCATTTTTTCCCACAAAACAACCCTGCCAAATGAAGAGTATTTTATCTCAAATTTTACAAATGGTTAAGCTGGGGCTTAGGTAAGTTCATGACTGGCTCATAGTTGGCTAGGAAATAGTTTACTGGATTTAAAACCAATGAGTTTGTCTCTAGAGTCAGAAATCTTAAAGATTGTTATTATCCTTTATGACCACTATAAGAGAAGGAGCCCATACTACTTCTTCTTATGGGATGATATGACTTCTGGATAAATTAATAATATCTGCAAAACTAGCTCAAATTAAGAAGCGATCAAAACATCTGTCCCTTCTGATTCTCACCTTTAATTTGTGTGAATGTGGCAGACTCACCTTTGTGCTATGATGTAGGTTCTAAATAAGTGTGTTGAAACACACTGAAAAACAGTCATTTCTAATTCTAAAATGCTAAGATATATTCATAAGCAAATACCATCTTTGTCTTTTAGATATTCACGAAGAATTTGAAAGCAAACTAAAATGGTGCAACTAACAAAAAAAGTTTTAAAATGGTATTAAGGGAAAATGATGGTTCAGGGATCACTAATGAGGGAAAATGGGTTGGGCAGTAGTGTCAAAGTGTAACACTTGGTTATACGGAGGCATTTTAGCAATGTAGACACAATATTGCAACACAGGCTATGATATTTGATGATGGTTCCAACAAAATGGTAGCTAAATTACACTCACGAGACTTGTCATTGCTTCTGCTATAACTTGACCCCATGGGCAAATGCTACTTTGTCTCGGCCGAAAGAAGAGCCATGAACTGGTATAGAATTCTACAGGTCAGGCCTAGTTGGTTTGGTTTTTGCAGTAGACTTGAAGCTGAACAAATCTGATTAACCACTTTGAGGAAACTACAGTGACAGCTGACAGGAATAAGGCAGGATAAAATCTAATTGCACTTGAACACAGATTTTCATATTTTCCTTCTCAGACGTATGTCTGAGGTAAGTAATGTAATGTTGTGGAGGAGGGGCAACAATTAGACCTGAAAAAGGCAGGTTGTCAATTTTCCAGGGCAATCAGTGAAGAATCAATACAAATTGGCAGATGCCCAATATGAATTTCTGAAGTCATGCTAAGACAGTTTTTCTAATACTCCTCTCAAAGTGGTCTTTAAAAAAAAAATTAACTTGTCCATCAACATTATTTCCTTTCTATTTGGCATCTGTGAGAAAGTTCCTAATCTAGGATAAACACAACGATTTAAGGTGACTTTTGAAAATTTGAAATCTATAAAATCACCTACAATATCCTTTCAAAATAATATAAAGATACAGGGAAGTTCCCCTCTCCTTCCCAGCCCCTATACCTCTACACCATCACAAGAATGATTTTTTTCAAGCTCATTATGTTTTGATAAAAGTGTAAATTAAGGCTAGACCAAAGCATTAAGGTTAAATTTCCCTGGTTTTAGTCAGGGTGATCCAGGCCATTAACGCTATTTAAACACCATCCTTTGGTATTCAAGATTGCAGCATGCTGTCTGCAGGCAATGTAATGCTGAAAAACAAGACTTTAATGATAAAATAGAGGAACAAAGACAAGCTACTATTGTCAGTGTCAGCAGGTAAATAGCGCTAATCTGTCTTCATTATTGCTATGCATGCTGTAATACCAGGTGGGAGGATGTGTAATATCTTTTACCATTATCCAACAGCTAAGTACCAGGCAGAAATTTAAAGACAGAATTATCTTTGATCAACAAAAAATGTGGCAATCATTTCAGTCTGAAATTACCTTTAGAGGATTTTGACATCTTTCTCTTAAAATGTGAATACTTGAGCATCTTTTCACTTTCCCTCATTGTCATTATTTCTTTAGATTGTAAAGTTCGCTAGATTTGAATATTTAGTGAGTGCAAGTGTCTCACACACACACATACACACACACAAAATGCCAGATCTCCCTATCAGTAGGTATTTGTTGCAATTCCTTTAAAGAGATGAGAATTACATTAATTTGAAAGGTAAGAAGGAGCAATCAGAAAATTAAAAATGTAAGTACCTGCAGCTGGAAATAAATCTGTAATTTCAACATAATCCTAGTTTGAACAGTTTCATTTTTGACTTCTACGATTCCTTTAAAAGATGGTATTTTCCTCTATGTTTGCTCTCTGTTGTACTTGATGCAAAGTTGTAAAATCCTACTAATCAATATTGGCTCCATGCAGAATTGTTAAGCAAATGGCATCTGTCATTGGGTTCTCTCCTTTCAGTGGTCCTCGGACTGCCTCCAGGATAGTAATTAAAAAAAATCTCCTTGTGCCCAAGACTAATTTCAGCGTCTCTGAAATTCTGTCCCATGCCTCACCCTTACCTCATCCATTACTCTTCCTTTGTTCTTTATATTAGTAAATTGAGTCATCATTTAATTAGTTGTTAAAAGTAAGAAATATGGTAACATCTTTGATTCCTCATTCAACTTATCTTCATGTGTTATTGACTCCACCCTCTAAATATTTCGCAAATCTGTCCAGTTTTTTCCATTCTCATCTGTACTTTCTTAACTAAGACCATCCTTATCACATGACAAACTAAATTTGTTCTCCACCAGGTAAACAGTGAGACCACTATGAAATAAAAGTCTCATCATCTTAGTCCTCTGTTTAAACTCTTCAATGCTTCCCATATTTTCAGAATAAAGAGCACACTTCTTTATATTGCTTACAAGGTCCAATGTGATCTGGACACAGTTTATGCCACCAATCTTTCATCTAAACTCTCAGTTCCTCTCTCAGTTACTTCCAAAAGTGATGAAAAAATAATAATAATAGTTAAGGGAATTATAAATGTATATATCTGTGTCAGATTTCTGACTATAAAACTATAAGACAATAATTTTATATTGTTTTAAGCCACCAAATTTGTGGTAATCTGCTACAATTGTGATTGAGAATTAATACATAGCATTAATTTTGTAATTATATTTTGTAATTCTTAAACTGTTGTAATTCTTAGACTGTAATTCTTTCTTTGTAACTCTGACATTGTTGAAATATGGGCATTTTATTTCAATTATTTATACACAATGCTATAACCAACCACACCTGAGATATATAAACTATTTAGGCAATCTTAATAGTCAAACTATTTGTACATTTTTATATATTCTAGTAATTTATCCATGTTGAAAACCAAACTGTTGATGAATGAATATTGCCTAAATTAATTCAACCTATAATTATTTAAACAACATGCATTTGTAGATGTGTTAATAAATTTGCTTTAAAGGTATTGCCTCAAAGAATAGTTGATATATATCATGGTAAACTTCCTACCATATATGTTTTTTTCCTACCAGTAGTAATATGACAAAAATTGTCATGGCTTAATAATAGCCATACATACCTTTTTGTTCTTCTTTTCTTACAACACCCAATTTTCTTTTCTTTTCTTTTTTTTTGGTATGAGCAGGCACCAGGAATTAAACCTGGGTCTCTGGCATAGCAGGTGAGAACTCTGCTACTGAGCCACCATTGTCTGTCTGCAACACCCAGTTTTGAAACAGACCCCTTCACCAATTTCAGAGGATGATTCATCTCTGAATTGGACTAAAACAATCATTACCACGTCCATATCCTCCTTTCCTGTGATGAGTCTAGAGTTGGATATATACCTAGTTATGGCAAGTGAGACCCAAGAGGATATTTTTCAGAGGTTTACTGTTTCCATGAGAAGATGTGGCATTCTGCTTTTTGCCTTTACTTGTAAGTACAAAAAAAATAATTTTTATTGTGAAATATACCTTATATACAAAAAAGCAATAAATTTCCATGTACATTTTAACAAGTACTTATAGAATAGATTTCAAAGTTTTGCATGGTTTACAGTTCCATGATTTTTCATTTTTTGTTCTAGCTGCTGCAACACACTGGAAACCAAAAGAAATATCAATATAATGATTCAACAGTCATACTCATTTGTTAAATCCTATCTTCTCTGTTACATACAATTTTGATAACAAGAGGCATATCACTCATCTTGCAACAATGAAGAGATAGGGCAGCACAAATAAGAAAAGCCTGTAGGACAAGAATAACTAACACAGCTTAGGCCCTGGAGTGGTTCTTGAGAAACAAAATCTTAAAAATATTTTTCTACTCTGACTAGTAGAAATGTTTCCAATAATCAACTGGCACTGAAAGTTCATGGGGTGAGTTGACAAAAGAGATACTCAAAATATCACCATTAGATTCTGGTAATTATATGCTTATATGAGGCAAGGCTTTGGGTGAGAATGTTTTTGACACCTTGTTGGAGTTTTGTGGAATTAAGAGGCATAATGATGTTGGCTGGTTGTTATTGGATATGCACAATACAATGATGAGGGAAAGAGATGAACTAAAGGCTTCAAATTCAAAACTTCAGTGCCATATAAATGATGTAAAAGTTTCCATGTGTGCCCTGAAAGAAAATTTTATTTCCTGTGGTGGCAGACTTGAGATCTCTGAAAACCAAATATAAAGCCTCATTGTACGAATAGCAAATTTACAACATAAACTAAGGGTGGGCCACGGTGTCTCAGCAGGTAAGAGTGCTTGCCTGCTATGCCTGAGGACCCGGGTTCGATTCCTGGTGCCTGCCCATGTAAAAAAATAAATAAATAAATAAATTTAAAAATTTACAACATAAACTAAAATCTCAACCTTGCAGGGTATCTGTTGTTAAAATAAAGGCTTTGATTGGAAAAGAATGGGATCCTGAAAGGTGGGCAGTGATATATGGCTCAATAATGATGGCAATGGGGAGACAGGATCCCTGGAGTCTACTGAGTCTTTGCTAGATAAATCTGTAATGGACTGCCCTGTAATAAGAGCTTCCCGACTTCTAGCTGGCCTTGAAGAAACAACTTCCCAGCCTCCAGTCTCCTCAGAGGAGTCTGCCCTCCAACCTCCATCTAATGAGATTAACCCTTTACTGTCTGCTAATCCTGTAACCACCTTCCTTGGGGAAACAGCACCCACTCTTCTGTCAGGAGCAACTAATCCTGTTTCACCAGCTGAAACTGCAATGGAATGTCCTGATGTAAATGACTTAAAAGACCACAATGGAATGTCCTGATGTAACTGACTTAAAAGACACTTCTGTTTCTTTTCCTGGCCCACCCACTCTTTTCCTCAAGACTTATAACTAGACTAAAGCCCCAACAGGCCCCAAAAGGTGAAGTACAAAGTGTAACCCATGACAAGGTATGTCATACCCCAAAAGAACTGTAAGAGTTTTATAATCTATATAGACAGAAATCAGGAGAATATGTGTGGGAATGGATATTAAGGGTGTGGGATAATGGTGGAAGGAATATAAAGTTGGATCAAGCAGAGTTTATTGATACGGGCCAACTAGGCAGAGATTCTGCATTTGATATAGTAGCTGGAAGGGTTAGAAGGGCACTAAAAGTTTGGGTGGATGCCTGAAACATGGATCGAAAGGTGGCCGACATTACCTGAGGTTAAAATGTTAGAACTGCCCTGGTATAATATGGATATTAGATGCTTAGAGCTACTCTAACATGGAAATGTTAAAGTGGATTTATCATGGAAGACATGCTCACACACCCCAGGAATGTCCAGAGGACATATCTTTCACCAGAACCTTGAGAAATAAATTTGTGAGACTAGCTCTATCATCCCTGAAGAGCTCTATGCTCACCCTTCTCTGCAGGTCAGTTATCACTGTGGGAACTGCTGTCACTGACCTGGAATTCTTAACACAATGGGGATGATCGGATTTCGAGTTGGCAGAAGCCATGTGGCGACAATCACCACAGACAATATGGTGTGTCCACCATAATGAACAGTAATCTCAAAGCAGGAGTCAAAATAACCTGACTCACAGAGACTTGTGGTGTTGGCTAGGAGATCAGGGGTACTAGAAGCAAAATAGTTGGGCAGTTTACTAAATTCTTATTTGAGCTGTATAAACAGATGAATTCTAGGTCCAAGTAAACAGAAGTCTAACTTGAATTACAAAAACAGAGAATCATGACCCCTTAATCAATTCCCAGACTTGAGACGGTTTACAGACCCAGAGCCCTTTCAATGAGGGGAGGGCTGGGTACCCTTGAGGAAGGACCCTATTACATTGCCCAAAATTTGCACTGCTAGCCTTCCTCCAAACTGTCCTCAAGGAGACCTATGACCTTTTACTAGGTTGACTATATGGAGGAAAAGGAGATGATCAGATATTGCAGGGATTTGTAGACACTGGCTTAGAAATGATACTAATTTTAGGAGACTCAAAATGTCAGTCACACTGGTCCATCAATCAGAGTAGTGGCTTATGTAGTCAGGTGATTGATGGAGTTTTAGCTCAGGTCAGTCTCACAGTGGCTCCTGTGGGGCCCACAACCATTATGTTATCATTTCCCGTTTCAGAATGCATAATTTGAATTGACATACTCAGCAACTGGCAGAAGCACCCCATTGGATCTCTGACTCATGGAGTGAGGGCTATTATAGTAGGAAAGGGACTAGAACTGTCCCTACCTAGCAAAATAGTGAATCAGGAGCAACACCATATTCCTGGAGGGATTGCAGAGATTAGTGCCACTCTTAAGGACTTGAAGAATGCAGGGGTGGTGATTCCTGCCACATCCCTATTCAATTGTGCTATTTGGCCTGTGCAGAAAACAGAAGGGTCTTGGAGGATGACAGTAGATTATCATAAACCAGGTGGTGACTTCAATTGCAACTGTTGTCCCAGATGTACAAATATTATGTTGAGCAAATAAACATGTCATCTGGTACTGGTATGTAATTATTGATCTGGCAAGTGCTTTTTTCTCAATAGCTGTTTATAATGACCAACAGAAAGTATGTGCATTCAGCTGGCAAGGCCAGCAGTATACCTTCACCCTCCTTCCTCTCCAGCTCTATGTCATAATCTTTTTGACTGGAAACTTGATCCTTTCTCCCTCCCACAAGACATCACACTGGTCCATTATATTAATGATATCATGCTGATTGGACCTACAGCAAGAAGTAGCAACTACTCTAGACTTATTGGTAAGGCATTTGTGGGTCAGGGGACGGGAGCTACATCCAACAAAAATACAGAGGGCTTCTACCTCCATAAAATTTCTATGTGCCCAGTGGAATGGGGCATGTTGAGATATAATTTCTAAGGTGAAAGATAAGCTGTTGCATCTGGCCCCTCCTATGACCAAAAAAGAGGTATAACGCTTAGTGGGCTTCTTTAGATTTTGGAGACCACCTATTCCTCATTTGGGTGTGCTACTCTGGCCCATTTACCAGCTGACCAGAAAAGCTGCTAGTTTTGAGTGGGGACCAGAACAAGAGGAGACTCTGTGACAGGTCCAGCCAGCTGTGCAAGCAGCCCTGACACTTGGGCCATATGATCCAGCAGATCCAATGGTGCTGCAAGTATCAGTGGCAAATAAGGATGCTGTCTAGACTCTTTGGCAAGCCCCTACAGTAGAGTCACAATGCAGACCCTTGGAATTTTGCAGCAAAGCCTTTGCTTTCCTTTTGAGAAATAGCTTTTAACCTACTTCTGGGGTTTAGTAGAGACTGAATGCTTAGCCATGGACCACCAAGTTACCAGCAGACCTGAATAGCCTTTTATGAACTGGGTACTGTCTGACCCACCAAGTCATAAAGTTGGGTGTGTACAGCAGCATTCCATCATAAAATGGAAATGGCATATTAGAGAGTGGGCTTGAGCAGGTCCTGAAGGGACAAGTAAGTTACATGAGGAAGTGACCCAAATGCCCATGGCCCCCACTCCTGCCACATTACCCTCTCTCTCCCAGGTTAGAGCTATGGCCCCTTGGGGAGTTCCTTGCAGTCAGCTGACTTACCAAGAGAAAACTTGGGCCTGGTTTGCAGAACGTTCTGCACGGTATGCAGGTACCACCCAGAAGTGGACAGCTGCAGCACTACAACCCCATTCTGGGATCTCCTCAAAGAACAGTGGTGAGGGAAAATCCTCCCAGTGGGCAGAATTTTGAGCAATGCACCTGGTTGTTCATTTTGCTTGGAAGGAGAACCAGCCAAAGGTGCATTTGTATACTAACTCATGTTGCTAATGGTTTGGCTGGATGGTCAGGGTCTTGGAAGGAGCATGATTGGAAAATTGGTGACATAGAGGTCTGAGGAAGAGATAAGTGGATAGATCTTTCTGAGTGGCAAAGAATACGCAGATATTTGTGTCCCATGTGAATGCTTACCAGAGGGTGACTTCAGTAGAGGAAGGTTGGTTTGTTCTTACTGGCATAGACACATACTCTGGATATAGATTTGCATTTCCTGCATGCATTGTTTCTGCCAAAACTACTATATAAGGACATACAGGATGCCTTATCCACCGTCATGGTATTCCATGCAGCATTGCTCCTGATCAAGGAACACACTTCACAGCAAATGAAGTGTGGGAATGTGCACATGCTCCTGGAATTCTCTGGTCTTACCATGTTCCCCATCAACCAGAGGCAGCTGATTTGATAGAATGGTGGAATGACCTTTTGAAGACCCAATTATGGTACATACCTAGGTGTGCACCATAATTGGGTACTTTGCAGGGCTGGGGCAATGTTCTCTAAGAGGCTGTGTATGCTTTGAATAAGTGTCCATTGTATGGTGCTGTTTCTCCCGTAGCCAGGATTCAAGAGTCCAGGAATCAAGTGGTGGAAATGGAAGTAGCACCACTGACTATCACCTCTAGTGATTCACTAGGAAAAAATTTTGCTTCCTATCCCTGAAACCTTAAGCTCTGCTTGTCTGCAAGTCTTGTTTCCAAAAGGAAGAATGCTTCTTCCAGGAGACAACAATGATTTCATTGAACTGGAAATTAAGACTGCGACCTAGCCACTTTGGACTTCTCATGCCACTGAACCAACAGGTACAGAAGGGGATTACTATTCTGTCTGGAGTGATTGATCCTGACTATCATGTGGAAATAGTACTGCAGCTATACAGTGGAGGTGAAGGAGAACTTTCCCGGAATACAGAAGATCCCCTAGGGCATCTCTTAGTGTTACCATGCCCTGTGATTAAAGTCAATAGAAAAGTGCAACAACCTGATCCAGGCAGGACTATCAATGGCCCAGAAACTTTAGGAATAAAGGTTTGAGTCACCCCCTGCAAGAAAGGACCCATGGCTAGCTGCAATGTTTGCTGAGGGTAAATGGAACATGGAATGGTGGCAGAAGAAGGTAGTGATAAATATCAACTCTGGCCATGTGACCAGTTACAGAAATGAAGACTGTGGTTGTCCAAATAATTCCACCCTGTTTTGTTATGAGAATGTCTGAATTTGTATATGAGCAAATACCTTGTTTTCCTCTTACCCATATGAAATAAGTTGTATTGTTCATGCATAGTATTTAAGTCATAGATATGAGATTTAAGAGTGAATGTTACCTAAGGACTTTTATCCTATTCTGGAGAGATGTAGTGTCAACTTGGCTAAATGATCATGCCCATTTGTCTGGTCAGGGAGGCACTGGTCTGAATGTTGCTGCAAGGATATTCCATGGCTGGTTGATTAAATCATCACTCAGCTGATTGTATCTGTGGCTGATTACATCTGAGATCAACTTTGGTATATCTCCCACAATAAAATAATCCAATCAGTTGGAGGCTTTTATGCAAGTGAGCTTCTCCTGTTCGTTCAGACCCTTCATCAGAGCCACCAGCCTCACAGCCTGCCCAACAGATTTTGGATTCTTCCACCCCAATGATCATGAGATACCTTTATAAAAATCTCATATTTGTAGATATCTATCCTGTTGTTTCTGTTTCTCTAAAGAGCCCTAACACATAGGATAATCAGAAGTTCAAATCAATTTATCATACAAGATGTACTTCAACAGAACAGTTTACCATCAGTGCCTTTGGTAAATTTGGGAAATAGACTAACTTTGTGCTTGGTGTCTTTGCCCCTCCTTCTCTTTTCTGGATCTATTTAAACATTTATATATTTTTTAAACCCAATCTCTCTTCTTGTTCCTTTGACCTATGACACTGTTTCATCTGTAAAAGATGTCAACAATCCGTTCCTCTCAAAAATGCTTATTAGCCCCCTCATTTCCTCAGCTGATATCACTTATGTTTGTATGTTTGTTTGTCAAGATTTACTATATATATTATTTTTTATTTTTATTTTTCACATGGGCAGGCACTGGGAATCAAACCAGGTCTCTGGCATGGCATGAAAGAATTCTGCCACTGAGCTACCGTCGCACCATCCAGATATCATTTAAGAAGAAACCACTTAAATTCATTTACATTAAAGAATGACTAGCTGATAGGCTCAACTACCCCATAATTATTTTTATTTAAAATAAAGAGATTATTAACCTAAATTACACTCATTAGAGAAGCAGCTGGCACATAGGATAGAGTTTTGGTCAAAGCATTGTCATTGGCTTCCTTTGTGAATCTGACCAATTGACCCAATCTCATCAGGTCTCACTTATATCATTTTTGAATAACAAATTTGAAATAGAAAATTGTTTCAACCTCTAAAAAATGTCAATATCATTTAATTCTTTTGAGTTAAGGGACCTAGTTATTATACCTTGTCTGGAACACAGGTATGAATAATCTGACAAACTATTTTACAGATTTTCTGTACCTTGACCTAGAAAGATGATGACATCAAAAATAAACAGAAACAGAAACATCAGTTTTTACAAGAAAGAAGGAATACTTAAACTCAAACATGTCTGCTTGGGAACTAATTCAGAGTTTTTCAGTTATTACCACACTGAGAATGAATAAAGAATGTTGATGTGGGAATGATATTTGATCATTGTGTTCATTAACCCCAGTACAGCCAGAACCACTGGACAGGTGTGAAAGAGCAGCAGTTGGCAAAACACACTGCTTGTTGTAGAAAACCCCACATCTGCATAAAGGCATTGATCCACGTAGGAAACTTGGAACTTTCACTACAATGTAGGATTTTCCTTTGAAATATGACTTGCTACTGTGTCCTAACAAAACAATGGTGGTAGCTAGGGATATTTTAAGGAAAGGAAACTCTAGTTATATAAAAGCAAAAAGTATTGTCTCAATTTTAATTGGCTAGATTTGCCATCTGTACCTGATGAAAGGTTACCAAATGAAGAAAAGCAGCAGTAAATTGTACTTATTGCTCAGGAAATTGCTTTCGTACCAGTTTTAAATGCAATTCAAAGTGAAATGCTATTAATAAAAAGTCTTGTGACATGAAAAGTTTATTTTAGAGTGGCCTAATGCAATTTAGGGTGATGTTGGAATTCCAGGGTGGGAATGTTGGATTATCTACAGAGCAGGAAATGACTTGCACTAGGGGAAACTTGAACATAATTGAAATCAGTTAGGAAGTGTGGATAAAAGTGAGTCCAGTATTTTATTTTTCTTTTTAAACAATGTGCTACTTCTCCCTCAGGATGCTTGCTACTAAGGAGCTAAGGGAAAGCTATAAAATATCACATCATGATAAATAGCTTAGAGCTATATGAGATTTAAACCTAATCTAAAACTGATGAATGGCAGAATCTTAGTACTGTTTTGATAACATTTTACAGAATGGTACAGAAATTTGGAAGCATGTTAGTTCTTGCTTAAAATTAAACATTTGATCCTTAACTTTTCAAAGCTTTCCATTGTGGATTCCAAAATTTTCAAACACCTCATGGACATATCTTATGACATATTTTCATGCAATTTATCTTAATGCTAGGTTTGCAAGCATATTCCTAAGATATCATTTTCATGAAGAAAACATTAACACAACCAAAATCCCAATCCAATTCTCGCTAAAGTCACGATCATGATCCAATTCTCTTTAGAGCAAGAGTTAAGATTATCCTCTCATTTAAAAATATAAACCTAGATGTTTATGTTATATGATGGATACTTGATATCCTTATGCGGATACAAATGCAAAAAAAAAAATCAGGATCATAATGTTTTTGTACACAAACTGGTTTCTCTCATTTGTGACTATGCCATCTGTATACATAGCATTTCTTTCTTTGTAACAGACTGCCCCTATATTGTTATAACAATGTTGAAAACTGAATACTGTGAGTAAAAATGGGGAGGTTCTTCTCTTACAAGCACTTAACAGAGCATAATGACTTCATCTCAAATTTCCAACAAATTCACCAGTTGCTTTGGGCATTCCAGTAGACACTGCCTTTCTTGTTAAAAAGAGCAGTTATTGTCATTGCTTTCCATAAAACACATCTGCATGCTGCCACGTTTCTCAAAATTCTGTGATTTTTCTCCTAGGCATTTACATGGCCTCCACCAATATGCTTACTATCACACTCTTACCATACACAGGATAGTTTGTCCAAATGAACTCCAGTTTTCCCTTCTTTGTGCACCATGAATGACTGATGAAACTGCAAACAGCTGCTATGATAGGTCCAAAATAAGGTCATTGCCCTTGTACCATTATTTTAATCCTAATGTCAGTTCATTATAACTCTGCCCTCTGCCTCCCTGCCATCTCTTTTGACTTTGTTACCCATCATGTCACAGAGTGCTTTCAGTTAAAGAGCAAAATTCCATAGTTGTTTTCAGCTCCCCATTACTAAATAATTTCATTCAGTGCATGTAAGCTTTGCTGTTAAATGTGGGACAAGACAGTTTATAATAATCTATCATTTCACAGTTTTTCAAAGCATGTTTCAATATCATCTTATTTAATCCTCAGAGAAATTCTACTTATATTCTCACTTAATGATGTGAAACATGAACCACAGGGAAGAAACAAGGCTTACCTATGGTTACAAAGCTAATAGATGTCAGAGCTAAGAGGAGACTACAGGTCTCTATCCTGGTAAAATATGCTTTCTAGCATATGACACTATTCAACACTTGATTTTCAGACTATGATAAATTCATAACATTTAGTTAACTCTACATATTAGTTTATAATTTTATTCATATCTTCCTCTTTATGCCCCTTAAGGGAGAAGCTACTTGCCAGCATACAGTGGTTTCTGGTTTCTTTTCATGCAGAATTCAGAACACAATTATAGTCTAATGACTCAAGAGTTTCCCAGAGCAGGAAAGCTTTTCTAAAATGAGTTACTAGATCCTTCATTTTTATTCATGGCTGTATGAAAAAAAAAAAAAAAAGGAAATATGGGATCACAATTCTTTACCCCCTTAGATAAAGAACTGAAAATATATTCTCAGAGCATACTGTATCAGACCCTGGACTATGTGTCCTCAGATCTGTTTATCAGAGAAAATACTTGGTAGCCTATCAGCTCTGACTAGTCTCAAATGCTCCTGACCTAGCTCCGGAGTCTGAAATCTTTTTAGGAAAGGAAAACTTGCCTAGCAGTTGCCAAAGTTCTGGTTTACTGATGCTGAACGCTTTGTAAATCCATTAAATGCAGTTCAGAAGTTTTGATGTTGATCTTTTTATTTTTCTTTTCTGTCAGGCTGCAGAGATCATGAGCTCTCTGTCACATGGGATTAGAAGGCATATTGCCTGTCATGCCTTCATGGTTGATGATGCAATTGGCAATCCAAATAGAAAAAGTCTGGCTCAAATATTGTAAAGACAACACAGACATAGGAGTCTTATGCTATAAGATTCATCTTTTTTTCCCTGTCTCTTAATATTCTTGATAAAATAGATGTTACTTCATGCTTATATGTTAAGAAACAATGTGCAATCATTCAGTAGTAACTTAAAAGATGGTGAAGGATTCGTATTTGTGTTTTTGGAAGATAACTCAACTGATAGTGTTGAAGGTAAGTTAGGGACCACAGAAACAAAGAAATGTCAGCACACTGTTGAAATAATCTAATAAAAAAAAAAAGAATAGGATCTATGATGGTTAAATTCAGGTGTCAACTTGACCAGGTTATGTTAAAAATGTGGTACATGGTGGCAAAAAGCAGATTGGGCTTTTATAAATGTTATCATTGTTTGAAGAGTCTTTATAAAATTGCATACTGATCTCACTGTTGCAAACCCTTAGTATACTACTGTTTATGTTTACTCTTATGTAAGAGAGCTTAAGGAAGTGATCCAAGATGATGAGGCATCCTTGCTCCATTTAGGGAGCATGTTTTCTCCCATATAGCTGCTTTCACCTCCCTTAGGACATTATCTGCACAGTGAAATACAAGTTCTATACACATTGTTGATGGAAATGCAAACATTGTGGCATGTTCAAACAAGAGAACACCACTTTACAATGGAAAAAGATGAACTATTGGCACTTGCACAAATATGAATGGAAAAGTGGTACAAGGGAACTCTTATGTAATGGAGTAGAAGTATTTTATATCTTGATTTGAGTATTAGATATATGAATGCATGCACCTTGTCAAAAATTTTCCACTTAAAATTTATGTATTTTATATTGTGTAAAATATACCTTAAATTTAAAAAAGTCAATTCACAGGCACATCACTGACCAAGCTCTTTGGAAGGGGAAAGAATGAAAGCTAAGGGCAAGTAATATTTTCTGATTAAGTGAGGTCGCAGTTGTACAAAGTATTTCCATTCATCTTAAATGGGGAAATGAAGTTTAGAAAGAGTGTACTCTAGCTAAGGATCGTATGTTCAGAGTAAATTTTACCTTAGAAAAAATAGAGAAAAAGATAGTTGGACACACTCAAAATTTAATATCTATATACATATGCACTCATGTGCAGACACATACATGCATGTACACACACTTGCACAGACATTTGTACAAACATGTTCAAAATCCTTTATAAATGTTTTCATTCGTTAAAATGATGGTGAATATTGCATACTATGAAGGCGATTTGTTCTAAGAGACCAATACAGATTCATTTTATTCCAAATAATATTTGATATACTGATTACTATATTTTATATCAATCAATTTAAGCCAAAAAGTAGAAATTTAATAGAAACTTAAGTTCTAGAAATATCACTATTAAAATGTCTATTTAAATTTTAGTTTATATTAACAGACTTAACCATTACTTTAAGAAGATCTATCTATCTTCATTCATTTTATGATGTCAAGATTCTGACTTTTGCTACTTTTCTAATCTGCTTTTTGCCACCATGTACCGCATTTTTAAGCAATGTCAGTGAAAAATACTCTGCCCAACTAAGGCAGACCACTCATATACTCCTGGCCTTGGTTTGCCACTAAAGCAAGCTACCACGTTGCTTGTTTAAGCCACTATACACTCTAATACTTACCTATTCTTGATATTTTTCACTAAGTTATCTGGATTTAAGATCTACATCCTTGGATTACTAAATTCTTTCTTAAAACCATTAATATACTCTACTGGCACTTTGTATTACTTATAAATAAAATAATTTAAAATTTAGGGAATATCCATAAACATTTGAGTTATGAACTGCAATTAATCAGAGCTGTAGCTTATTACCTATTTTTTTAATTAAACCTTCAAAATCTCATCTATGGAATTGACTGATACTCAGATAGAAACTTAAAAATGCCATAAATTTAAACTGCAGAGACCTATGTAACACAGTAGCATTTTAGACTATCATTCTGCCTGACGTTTTTCAGCTGTGGAGCCCATCTTAGCAGCACATGCTGGGCACCATATCAAGGGGCACACTTGTGTACCCTGCTTTTGTAAATTATCTCTTAGCCCAACAACATGAAGTGCCTCATACCAGCACTTTATTATCTTCACCTATGACCTTGGTGTCTGACTGTCCTTCAGACTTTAGCTTCAACCATAGGGTTGAATGTGCCTTCACTTTTCTGGATTACATGCCTGACTTCTAGCTCGAGTTCTTCTTCATGACGAGGACACATCCACAGATTAGATTATAGTGCATTACATATGCACTCACTCACCACATTTGATACCTTTTACACACATTGATAATAGATTTGTAGGTAGGTACACTAAGCTCTCAAGTTCCCTCTGGATTTTGCTCACCAGATTTTTTTCTTGCTATTTTGCTAGTCTAATCATAGTGTAAATAAATTGCACAAAATACCAAACTGCTTTTAAAATGTTTTCAGATTCTTACCGATGTATTCCAGCCAAAGACCATCAAGATTATTTTTGTAATTGAACAAGCTGAAAGGGATAATAAACATCATGAGGAACTGTGGAAAGTCTCAGTAAAATGTAATAAGAAAGGACATTGTACCAGTTTGAATCTGTTGTGTACCCCAGAGAAGCCAGGTTCTTTAAACTTCATTCAGTATTGTTGGGTGGGATCTTTTTTTATTGTTGGGTGGGATCTTTTTTTATTGTTTCCATGGTGATTGACCCACCCAATTGTAGGGTGGTAAATTTTAATTAGATGGTTTCCTTGGAGATGTGTCTCCACCCATTCAAGGTAGGGTTGCTTACTGGAGCCCTTTAAGAAGGAACCATTTTGGAAAGACCCAACAAAGTCCACAGAGTACACACAACCAGAGATCTTTGGAGATGCATAAGGAAAACACCCCTGGGGAAGCCTCATGAAATGAGAAGAGAAAGCTAGTAGACATCCCCATGTACTTTTCCAGCAGACAGAGATATTCTGGACTCGTTGACTTTTCTTGAATCAGGTATCTTTCTTTTGTTGCCTTAGTAGGGACATTTTCACACCCTAGAACTGTAAACTTGCAATGTAATAAATTCCCTTTCTTAAAAGTCACTCCATTTCTGGTATATTGCATTCTGGCAGCTTTTACAAACTAAAACAGATATATATAGGATTTGAGCTTGTTTTAGATTATTTGGTAGAGAGTTTAAGGATGTGGGGTGCTATTCTGTACTGGATGCTACCAGGAAGTAAGGGTAATTTTATATTTGGATATCTTAATTGATCTTATATAAGAGCAAATACTAATCAAGGCAAAAGCAGTTCACTGGTTAAAAAAAAAGCAGTAGATACTCATATTAGTCAAAATAGGAGGTTGTGGGTCATTTTTTGTGGTTTGGGTTTGTGGTTCATATTCTTCTCTGTGTTCAGATATGATTACAGCATGGTCTTGCTTTTGTAACAATCCATTATAGTTACAGAATTGTGCTCTGAGAAATTATTGATACTTAACAAAATATGAAGGCCTGGCCATGAATGGCAGGCCAGATCCTAAATGTCTGTGGCCACTTTTGTCCTTCTATATTGGTTTCCTATTGCTGACATAAAAAGTTACCACAAACATAGTGGCTCAAAATAACCAAAAGTTATTATCTTACAGTTTTGTGGGTCAGAAGTCCACATGAGTGCCAATGGACTAAAAATAAAGGTGTTGTCAGGAATATGCATTCCCTAGAGGCCATCTGAATTACTTGGGTCATGGTTCACTTCCTCCATCTTCAAAGCCAGGAAAGGTAGTTCAACTCCTTCCACATTGCATCAACTCCACTCTTCTCTTCTGTCTCCCTCTCCTGCTTTTAAGGACCTTGTGATGACAGTGGGCCCAACGAAACAATTCAGGGTAATCGCCCCATTTCTGCAAAGTCCCTATTGCCATATATGGTAAAATATTCACAGGTTTCAGGATTAGGACATGGTTACCTTTGGGAGATAACCACTATTCTGTTTACCATATCTCTTCACTCTGATGCTTACTGTACATCTCAAAATTTCTTAAACAATTAGAAGAAGTTAACATAAAAGAATACATTCCAGAATATGGAGCCTTGGTTTGGGTGATCCAATGATACAACACTGTCTAGGACTCAGTGAGAAAAGCTAATACTTCATCCTTAGCTTTTCTCATGGTTGCTAGCAGAGCTTCCAATAGCATTTGGTTGTAGATGCTTTCTACTTGACAATTAAAAGGTGAAAAGTCTGGATTCCAACAGCTTTCTCTTAAGTGTAAGGGACTTTTTCCTAAGGGTCTCAACAAACCATTTCTCCAAGATCATTGGTTCAAATTGCCTAGGTCTTCCCATCCAGAAGTACTCAATGACAAGGGGGATAGACTGACTATAATTGTTTTAGTCATATCTATTGGGGGGAATAGTGTTGGGAAGTTATTGCAATTGGCTACCACATCAACTAAGGTACTTGTTAGCACCTGATCAATTGACAGGGTTAAAAAAGAATATTAAAAATGTATGGATAATATAATAAGAAGGCAACTTATGTTTGTAATCTATGTCAACTGTGGTCAACAACCAGATTGCTGGTGATTTATTAGTGAAATATCACAAAAAATATTAGAAACTAGGCAGGTTTAAAAAATAAAAAGGACTGGGTGCATGGGTAGTTCAGTGGTTAGAATGCCTGCCTTTCATGTGGGAGACGTGGGTTCAATTCCTGGACCATGCAGCCAAAAAATAAATAAATAAAATAGAATAAATAAAAATAAATAAAAGGGACCATTACAAATTCCCAAGCTTAGTGCAAACAATGAATCAATAGTTAATAGAATATTTAAGAACTAGAAGATATAAATATCAAAAACTGGAATGACTAGTCAAAGCCAAGACAGTAAAAAAGCTAATAAAGAGAGAAATGATAAAAGTGTCGAGGACCCCAGGGGCTAATTTCAGCATCAAGAAGTCCTTTATAACTGATGTTCATCTCCTACTCTGGTGTCTGGAACAAAGAAGCTGCTTATAAATGTTTCACAGGTAAAATGTAATCCTTTTACATTAAATATATTTTAAATTAAAGTAAGGACTTATTCTGAAGTTGTAGCTAATCTTGGATGCTAGGATGAAATCTGATAATGAAGTTAACTGAGACCTGTATTTTGTGGGGTATGTCATAAAAGAAAGCAAGAATGTTCCAACATGGAGCTAAGGGTATATCAACTGAGGAAAGGAAGTGGTAAGTGTGGTATATACATACAATGGACTACTGAATGGTTGCAGGAAGGGTTGAAGTTGTGAGGTATGCAACTAGGTGAGTGAAATTTGAGGACAGTATATTGAATGACATGTCAGAAACAAAGAGACAAATATTATCATGCCTCATTCATATGGACTCACTATAACATACAAACGCGAAGAAATGCAATTGAGAGCATAGGTTACCAGATTAAGGCCTATTGTAAAGGTTCTTAGATTGTGAGCTCTTACAGCAGTCCCAGCAGTTCTGTATACAGAACTATTTCAGAGTTGTAACTATTATTTCTAAATTCTGAGATGCTGGGCTCTTTGTGTAAAACTTGGTCATTCTCTGGAACTCTGGGTATTTGTGTGACATCTGAGACTCAGAGTTAGAGCCCTGAAGCTATGAAAGTCAGCATTGCCCCATATAGTAACTGTTAGAAAAGCTGAAAAAGTGATTAGACTTCAAGTAGAACTATGAATGAAGCTAATCTGGATAGGACTAAGGTAAGCCAGAATCCAGGGTAAAGGATGATATGGACTATATTTTAAAACTTCAATTTCTGTGTGAGGCCAAAGGAAGAGATCTTTATTTGGTGCAAAATTTATATATCTGGTGCCACAATATCTAATTTAACTTTTATGGTCAGTTTATTTGAACACTATAATTACATGGACTCTTGAATACAGAGTGAGGCATTGTTGGTTTGTGATGCACTGATACATTCCAAGTTGGACAGAGAATAAAAAGTATTTGCTAAGCACCCTGGAGGGACTGGGAAGAAAGGAGGAAATATTGAACTTTCCCACCTAGGGAATTGCTGATATTCTCAAAATCACTGGGGACAACAAATTCAATAGTCCGAGCCCTCAATCTTGGGGCTGGCTACTATGAAATTTATTCCTGCAGAGGAGCTAAGCCTACTTATAACTATATTGGGAGAGTCACCCCAGAGAAACTCTTTCGTTGCTCAGATGGAGCCTCTCTGTAAGCCAACTATGCAGGTGAAGTCTCTGCCTTCCCCTACATGGGACATGACTCCCAGGGGTAAGCCAGGACCTGGTACTATGGGATTGAGAAAGTTTTCTTGAATAAAAGGAAGAAGAGAAAAATGAGACAAAATAAAGTTTCAGTGGCTCAGCTATGTGATGGTATTGTGGAAAAAATTTGAAAGAAACCAGGGGAGACCAGAAAACACCACCAAAAAACCACAAATAGCCCATGGTGGAGGGTTCCATCAGGAACACTGAGAAGGAAATGCAAATCCCTTATATCCAGATCCTACCTTACTCCAAACTGAGAACTGCAGTCCAAAACATTCTTATATGGGAATTTTTTTCTGTTTTGATGAGAAATAAATGGATTTCTTGTGGGAGGGGGGAAGTATAGAAATATAGAAGGGGACAAAATATAGACGATCCATGCAAAAAAAGAAATAGTATATTTTAATTTCTTTCCCCCAATTCAGTTAGAAATAAGAGATGCTTGCCCTGAAGATCTATATATTTTTGGAAAGTCTAGTATTTTATAAATTAATCTGTATGTTTTGCTGAAATGAGAAATAACAAAATAGCCTAAAGGGATAATTAAATTGATTCCAAATACTTGTCCCATGGGTTTTAGGTATAAAATAGGTTCCCACTGTTAAACATCAATTCAAAGTCCAAGTAAAAATTATGTGATTGCTTACCTGAATCAAATAAATGCTTATCGGATATTTACTATTAGGTATTAGAGAAGTTATTTGACAGGGAAAGGACTCTTTGGAGTCAAACAAAACTGAATTTAACTTTGCTCAGCTTCTCACTGCATGTTTGACACTAAAGAAGAATACCTAATATTTGAAAGGAAGAAGTAAAATTTTCCCTATTTGCAAAATATATAATACTATACAAAGAAAATCCTGAAAAATACACAGTGGAATTACTAGAACAGAAAAATGAATTCAGCAAAATGGCAGGGTAGAAGATCAACAAGCAAAAATCAGTGTTGTTTCTAAACACTAGTATAAATTCTATATAATTTGAGTAAATCAAGAAAAGCATTCCATTTACAATAGCAGCTAAAAGAATCAAACATCTAGGAATAAATTTAATCAAGGATCTGAATTTTTTATGGGTAACTACAAACCACTGCTGAAATAAATTTTAAAAGACCTAAATCAGAGGAGGGACATTCTTTGTGCGAGGATTGTAAGGCTAAATATTATTAAGATGTCAATTCTACTTTGATAGCTGATTCTTCAGGGCAGATGGTTACAGGTTTAGCAAGAACTGAAGGGTTAATCTCTTCAGGTGGAGGATGGATGGCAGACTCTCAAGGCAGACTAGAGGTAGGGAAACTGCTTTTCTCTATGCATACTGAAGGTTGGGTAGCTATCTCCTCACAGCAGGCTGGAGGTGGGGTAGCTGTTTCCTCAGACCACTAAAGGTTTACCTAGCAAAAACTCAGCAGAATCCATGGTTTCAATGTCCCCACTGCCATTATTATCAACCATATGCCCACATTTCAATTTTCAGGATCCCATTCCTTTCCAATCAATTGTCCTCACTTTAACAGCAGACACCCTGTTATATTGAGAATTTAGTTTATGCTGTAAATCTGCTACTCACCCAAAGAAACTCTGGGTCTGGTTTTCAGAAGTCTCAAGTTTGGGGCCATAGGAAATAATATTTTTTTTCAGAGAACACATAGAAAGTTTTACATCTTTCATAGGGTATTTATGTTGCAAATTTGTAGCCTTCAGCTCATCCCTTTCTTTTTAAACTGTATCTAGAATATCTAGGAAAAACCACCCAACATCATTATACCATTATACTCTGTTAAGGGGTCAAAAGTACCCTCACCCAGAGCTTGCCTCATATAAGAGTATGAACAACAGTAATCAATGATGCTATTTTGCTTATCTCTATTGCCAACTCAAGCCATGGACTGTCAATCTATCTTGAGTATTGGAAATAGAGTCATTAATGCCTTTGGTTCTAATAAGAGTGGAAAACCAATTGCAAAAACCCATTTTTTAGATTCTGTTTCTTAAGAACCACACCACTCTCTGTACCAAAGCAGCATTCATCAGGGTTATTTTGGGGAACTAGGACCAATAGAATATATTCTTAAATATTATGAGATTTTATAAATATTGTCTCATGCGACTGTGAGGATGCACAAGTCCAAATTCTGTAGTGCAGGCTGCAAGGTGCAAACTCCTATTAACGTTTTTGATGAAGTTTGTTGACTGAAGTAGAGATGAAAATTCTCTCTTCTGTCTGCAGAAGTCATCACTTGTTCCAATCTTTTTTTTTTTTTTTTTTTTTTTTTTTTTTTGCTGCGTGGACCAGGAACTTAACCCAGGTCTCCTGCATGGCAGATGAGCATTCTACCACTGAACCACCCATGCACCCAGAAGAAAGACTTTTCTGACTGGGAAACAAACCCAGGCCATAGCAGTGAGAGCACCAAGTCTTAACCATTAGATCACCAGAGACCATCATTTCTCCTTTTAAAGCTTTCAATTGACTGGATTAAATATCTCTCAATTCTAGAGGCACTCTCCTTAGTTGATTGTAGATGTAATCAGCCATAGATGCAGTCAACTTACTGATGATTTAAGTTCACAAAATATTCTAGCAGTAACAGTTAGGCCAGTGTTTGTTTGACCAGACAACTGGGCAGCATTACCTAACCAAGTTGACAATGAACCTAACCATCCCATTGTTCTAGTTTGCTGGCTGCTGGAATGCGACTCACCAGAGATGGATTGGCTTTTAATAAAAGGGGATTTATTTCATTAGTTCTTCAGAGGAAAGGCAGCTAACTTTCAACTGAGGTTCTTTCTTACTTGAGAAGGCACAGGGTGATCTCTGCTGGCCTTTCCTCCAGGCTTCTGGGTTCCAACATCTTTCCCCGGGGTGATTCCTTTCTGCATCTCCAAAGGCCTGGGCTGGGCTGTAAGTGCTGAGATGCTTGTGCTGTGCTACCACATGTCCACCCCTTGTCGACTTGGCAAGTATATGCCTCACCTTAAAGGATATTAAAGTGGCACAAATTCTCTTCTGGTTATGGACCTATGAATCTCAAAACAAGTTATCTGGTACCAATATGCAAAGGAAGGACAGTCACAGAATCCACAGGGAGAAATTGGAAGGAACACCTGCAGGGCAAACACCATTGGATTTCAAAGTCTGAAAGTCATTTATCCTTCAGCTTTAGAAAGTGGAAGTCCCACTCTTCCAAGGGCCTATGCAGTGGCCTGCCTCTTTCCAAATCAACCTCGGGGGACATTGAGGAGGCCATCTTTTTCTTGGCTCCACTCTCTCTAGGCATCAGGGCCACACCTGGGCTCTCTGCCATTTCTGGGGCACATGCGCAACCCTTCCATGTGGTGGCAGCCAGGCTGTCCCCAGTCCCCAAGGAGCATGCTGTACCTTCTCAAAGGCCTGAAGTGGCATAACTCTTCTACTGTGACGAGATGTGAGACTTAATCCTCTGCCCTCAGGGCAAACTCACCCTCTCCATATATATGGGTAGGTCCACTCTCCTGGCTGAGGTTTCTTGGCTTCAGACCCGAGCTTCCATGGTTCTCACTCTGCAAACTCCAATTTGTCCCTTTTGTGTCCCAGTTTGTTCAGATTGGCAGTGGTTTCATTTACACCAACAATCTCTTCAAGTGCTCCAGGACTTCTCCATCATTCTCTTCACAGTTCCTCCAAAATCTTCCCCTTAGCCATCCAAAAAAACCATTCCAACATATCTGGTATTTGCAAGCTGCAGCAGCACTCCACTCTCCGGTACCAAAATCTGTTCTAGTTTGCTAGCTGCTTGAATGCAACTCACCAGAGATGGATTGGCTTTTAATAAAATGGGATTTATTTCATTAGTTCTTCAGAGGAAGGGTGGCTAACTTTCAACTGAGGTTCTTTCTTACTTGGGAAGGCACAGGGTGATCTCTGCTGGCCTTCTCTCCAGGCTTCTGGGTTCCAACATCTTTCCCCAGGGTGATTCCTTTCTGCATCTCCAAAGGCCTGTGCCGAGCTGCGAATACTGAGATGAGGTATGTTGAGCTGCTTGGGCTGTGCTACATTGAGCTCTCTCATTGAGGCACCAGCCAATTAAATCAAACATAATTCATTGCAGCAAGCATGCCTTCTAGCCAACTGCAGATGTAATCAGCAACAGATGAGGTTCACATGACATTGGCTCATGTCCACAGCAATAGAACTAGGCATCTTCACCTGGCCAAGTTGACAACTGAATCTAACTACCACACCCATCTACCCAAAGCAACTTACAGATTCAACACAGTGTG
Organism: Tamandua tetradactyla; assembly: GCF_023851605.1. Taxonomy (NCBI): domain Eukaryota; kingdom Metazoa; phylum Chordata; class Mammalia; order Pilosa; family Myrmecophagidae; genus Tamandua; species Tamandua tetradactyla. The sequence continues at coordinate 69,079,382 of NC_135336.1, read as the reverse complement.
AATCAAAATTCCAGTAACCTTCTTGTCAGAAATGAAAAAAAGAGCCAATCATCAAATTAACCTGAAGAATAGTGGAGGCATCATATTTCTTGATTTTAAAGCTTGTTGTAAAACCCAGGAATAAAAACAGGATGTTACTGGCACAAGAACAGACATATACACCAAAACGAATGATATTAATAGCTCAGAAATCAACCACATTTACGCTGATCTGATTTTTGACAAGGGGGCCAAGTTCAATTGGGAAAAATAGTTTTTTCAATAAGTAGTACTGGGAAGCTGGATATCCATAGGCAAAAGAATGAAGGTGGATCCATATCTCACCCTATATATATAAATCAACTCAAAATGTATCAAAGACTAAAATACAAGATACAAAACTATAAAAATCTTAGGAGAAAACAAGGGGAAATATCTTTAGGACCTGGTGTTGGGCAATGGTGTTTTAGACTTTACACCAAAAGCATGATCAACAAAAGAAAAATAGAAAAATGAGATTTCATCAAAATTAAAAACTTTTGAGCAAAGTTATTATCAACAGTGTAAAAAGACAACCTACAGGATGGGAGAAAATATTTGAAATCCTATATCTGATAAGGATTCAATATCCAGAATATACAAAGAAATACTACAACTCAAGAATAAAAAGGCAAACAACACAATTAAAAACTGAGCAAAAGACTTGAACAAACATCTCTCTGAAGAAGATACACAAATGGCCAGAAAACAGATGAAAAGATGCCAAACATAATTAATCATTAGGGAAATGCAAATCAAAACCACAATGAGATACCATTTCCTACTCAATAGAATAACTATTATTCAAATGATGGAGTAATTTTGGTGAGAATGTAAAATGGTGCAGCACCTGTGGAAGACAGTTTGGTGATTCCTCAGAGGCTGAGGACAAAACTGTCATATGACTGAACAATCCCACTTCTATATATACCTGAAAGTTGTAAGCAAGGTCTTGAATAAGTATTTGCTCACTGATGTTCATAGTGTCATTTTCACAATTTCCAGATGGTGTAAGAAACACACGTGTCTATCAAGGGAATATTTATTCAACCATAATGTGGAATGAAGTTCTGATATATGCTTCAGCATGATAAACCTTGAAGATATCATGTTATATGAAAGAAGCCAGACACAAAAGGACAAATATTGTATGATCTCACTTATATGAAATAATTAGGATACAAAATGCATAGAATCAGAAACTAGAATACAGGTTACCAGAGACCAGGGTAGGGGTGAAGCATAGGGAGTTAACACTTAATTAATACCAAATTTGTTTGGGGTGATGAAAAAGTTTTGTTAATGGATGGTGGTTGGATGATAGTACACATTAATTAATAGCACCAAATTGTTATTTGAAGGTGGTTAAATGTAACATTTTAGGTTGTGCCTATTTTTAAAACAAAACTTTTTAAAAACCATTGCTTGTACAACACAAAGAGAAAAACCCTAAAGTAAACTATGTACTATTATTTAGAGTTAATTATAATAATATTATTGTTCCATCAATTATAATAAAATTATCACACTAATACAAATGTTAATAAACAGGGAAAGCTCTGTGTATTGGTTTGGGGGACTATATGGGGACCGTGTACTTTGTTTGATCTTTCCATAAATATACAACACCTTAAATTTAAAAAAAGGAAAAATGAGCTAATTTCATTAAGCCTTAGTTTTGACTCCATAAAAAAGATAGAAATATTTATTTAGCAGATTTATTCTAAGCATTAGAGATGATGTGTGTGAAAATACAGTGTAGCACCTCCCTAGTACAAGACACTCAATAAATAAGAGCACCTATTATTAGGAATACTGAAGGGTTATAGAAATATAGAAATGAAGAAATAAAATACAAGAAGTGTTTGCCTGTGTGTTTTTTCCTAGTTATCTAATCTCATTTGAGTTTCATAAAATTCATTTTATTGCCTAAAATCCAGTCATTCCAGACACTCTAGTAACAGAGCAGAGCTGAGAGAATAAACCAACAGAAGTTGGAGCTCTTTCCTTTCCTTGTTTTCATTAGACTTACCTTCTCATTAGGGCATAAAATCAACAGAATATTTTAGCATTTCAAAGACTTTCTTGCTAATCCAGTAAACCAAAAATAGACATTGAGTAAACAAGAGGGAAATTTACAAAATCAAGAAGTTTGAAGTTATGTCCTTGATCAAAATTTGATTGCACCAGGGTGAATGTCTCCCTGGCAATATGAGACATGATTCCCTGGAATGAGCCTGACCCTGACACCGTAGGCTAGACAAAGCATTCTTGACCAAAATGAGGGGGGAAAACGTAGCAAAATAAGGTATCAGTGGCTAAGAGAGTTCAAATAGAGTCGAGAGGCTATTCTGGAGGCTACTCTTGTGCAAACTTCAGCTTGATATTGCTAATTGCCCCAGTTTGCCAAACCCCAACAAACGCCATGCCTGTTAACCCTAAAAAAATCTAGAACTCTGAGATTCCACAAAAGTTTCACACAATGAAATTACCTTTCAGAAACCTACAACCTCCAAATGATTCCTAAGCCAGATAAGTCCTGAAACCAAGAGGGGCCAGCCTCTCCAAGAACTTCAGTTGGTTCCATCCCCCTATCCCATATTATCAACACCCTTTTTCAACATGAAAAAGTTAGAATGGACATAGCTGAAATATTCATAAATGTTAAAAGAATCAAGGAGAAGGAGGAGATATAACAGAGAAATAATATTTAACAAATTAATATGCCTGCTGAATCATTATATTGATATTTCTTTTAGTCTCCACTGTCTTGGAGTAGCTAGAGGGAAAAACCTAAAATTGTGGAATTAGCCCATGACAAATTGTGAATTATGTTCTTTAGTGCTTGTTATACTATACTTTGGAATTTATTGTTTTTTGATATACATGTTATATTTCAAAATTTAAAAATGTTTAAAAAAAATCCTTTTGTGAGACCTGAACTAGGTGTTCAGGAAGAAAGACAGGAATTTTGGACACCATTTGTGGTGGTTTGATGTATTTACCTCAGAAAAAACATGTTCTTAAATGTAATCTGTTCTTGCAGGTGTGAGCAAAATATTAGTAGGTCTTTTGATGATGTTTCTTCAGTTAAGATATAGACCAACTCAATCAGGAGGATTCCAGTAGTAGAATAAGATTAGGATTCCAGTAATAGAATCTTTTATAAGAGTATGCATTTCAGACAGAGAGAGAAAGCCACTAGAAACAAGAAGCTGAAATGGAAACCAGAAGACAAGGAGGAAACCAGACAAAACTACCATGTGCATTACCATATGTTCCATTGCTTTTGCTTATCCATTCATTTGTGGTTGGGCTGTTTTCACCTTTTGGCTATTGTGAATGTTCTGCTATTAAAATTAATGCTCAAGTAAAAAGAAAAAAACAAAAACAAAAAACAATCAATTGCGAAACCTTCCTGGCCTCAAAGTCTAGCCACTTATCCCTCCTTTTCAAGCAGTGATTTATCTCCTTGGTTTTTCCTGGGAGCCATCAAGGTCTGTTAGCTTTAAGGCAATGGCTCTTATCCCTGGTTGCACATCTTTTTTAACCTTTTTAAATTGTACAATATAACATATACACAAAGCAAAGAAAGAAAAAAGCAATAGGTTTCAAAGTACTCTTCAACAAGTAGTTACAGGACAGATCCCAGAGTTCGTCACAGGCTACCATACCATCCTCTCAGATTTTTCCATCTAGCTCCAGAATATAGGAGGCTAGAAGGAATAAATATTTTTTTTTTATTGTCACAGTTGACTTTTTTCTTTTTTGTAAAAAATAATATACAAACAAAAAAAGCAATACATTTCAAAGCACAGCATAATAATTAGTTGTAGAATAGATTTCAGAGTTTGATATGGGCTATAATTCCACAATTGCAGGTTTTTACTTTTAGCTGCTCTAAGGTACTGAAGTCTAAAAGAAATATCAATTTAATGATTTGGCAATCATATTCATTTGTTAAATCCTACCTTCTCTGTATAACTCCACCATCACCTTTGATCTTTTTCCCACTCTCTAGGGGTATTTGGGCTATGGCCAGACTAACTTTTTCATGTTGGAAGGGACTGTCAATAATATGGATAGGGAGATGGGATTAGCTGATGTTCTGGAGAGGCTGGGCCCTCTAGGTTTCAAGACTTATGGAACCTAGAGGGCCCAGGGACCCAACTGGAGGTTGTAGGTTTCTGGAAAGTTACTCCAGTGCATGGAACCCTTGTGGAATCTTATATAATGCCCTAGGTGTTCTTTAGGATTGGCTGGTATGGTTTGATTGGGGTTTGGAAAGTTATGATAGGTAGCAAAGTCTAAGAGAAGCTTGCATAAGAATGACCTCTAGAGTAGTTCCTCAACTTTATTTGAACTCTCTCATCTACTGATAGTTTATTAGCTACACTTCTTTTCCCCCTTTCAGTCAGAATGGAATTGTTGATCCCACAGTGCCAGAGATGGACTCATCCCTGTGAGTCATCTTCCATGCTGTCAGGGAGACTTTCATCCCTGAATGTCATGTCCCACATAGGGGAAAGGTCAATGATTTCGCTTGCAGAGTTGGGTTTAGAGAGTGAGGCCACATCTGAGCAACAACAGAGGTCCTCCAGAAGTAACTCTTAGGCAAACTTATAGGCAAGCTAAGCTTCTCCACTACCTACATAAGTTTCACAAGAGCAAGCCTCAAGACCAAGGGCTTGGCCTATTGATTTGGGTGTCCCTAAAGTTTGACACAGTATCAGGGGTTTCCCCAGTGATAAAATTTAATAGCTACATATTTTTTCTCCCATCCATCAAAGGACTTTGCCAACATTTTTTGGTTATCTGATTAATATATTCTAGGATGTATCCAGGCATTACATTAAACTATACAGGATTAAAGGCCCTCATTCTTATTCTGGGTTCCCTGTGTTTCAGTTGTTCAAATGAGCTAAACAGATAAATTGAGTTAGATTTGTGCTACAGAAAATTTAAATTCCAGAAAAAATTAATCTTTCTTCCTCTGGTTTCAAAGAGTAGGTGAGGTTTTAAAATCTAGACAATGTCTTTCTTACCCCTGTGTAAGTCCTGATTCTTCATTCTTACCTCTAAATACCAGGTTATAGACGTATAAAAAAACAGCCTCTCAAAATCCAGAAATGATAATTATCACTCTGGACTAAATATGTCTACTATAAGAGTTTACAATCTAGGCCCATTTTCTTATAAGCATTATCTAAAGGAGACCATACCATAATTGTTCCTTCATTTTTGGCTTATTTTGCCTCATCAAATGTCCCACAGTTTGATTCACATCGTTGCCTGCCTCATGACTTTGCTCCTTTTTACAGCAGCACAGTATTTTATCATGTGTATATACCACATTGTTCACCAATATACTTCTCAATCAGTCCATCCTTCAGCCACCTTTATTCATTAGGTTTTGTGTATAATGCCAAAGCCCACAGTCCATCAACATTCTCAATTTTAATTAATTTCATTGTTCCCAAAGAAAGATAATCAGTAAACACACCCTCACCAATTAGGAAATTTAAAATTCCCCTTAACTCTTGTCCTATGCCCCCCCACATTATTTACCCTTGCTGTTGTTGTGGTACTTACTGTTGATATTTTCCTGTTAAACATAGTCCATAGCATGCAATAGCACTTCCCCCCGTACCCTGGACTTAAACACTCTTTGTACATGAATCAAACCTTTGAAGTAGTTCTTGCAAAGATTTATTTGTATTTCTAGTGTTAATCAGTGGGACACATAGGTCTTTACAACCCTTTTCAATCTTGTTCACCTTCAGTATGGTAATATTACTTATAGACCCACTAGGGAACCACTTTCATTTCTATTTATTCCTTTACATTTGTTCAACCACACTAGCTAAGCGTTCACCCATCTCTAGGTTCTATGGATCTCCAAGTCCCAAATTCTGTATTATAAGCCTCTGATTTTACCTTTATCATGGTCATAAAAATGAAGTCATACAGTATCTATCCTTTTGTGTCTGGCTTATTTCACTCAGCATTATGTCCTCACAGTTCATCTGTCCTGTCATGTGCTTCAGGATGTCATTTCATCTTACTGCTGCATAATATTCCATTGCGTGTGTATATATATGTGTATATATATATATACACCACATTGTGTTAATCCACTCATCTGTTGATGGGTATTTAGATTGTCTCCATCTTTTGGCAATTGTGAATAATACTGCTATGAATATCAGTGTGCAGGTGTCTGTTTGTGTCCCTGGTTGCACATTATAATTGCCAGATGAGCTTTTAAAATAGACTGTTGCCTGAGTCCTATCCTCAGAAACTTGGGGTTTAATTTGTCTGTAGTGGGGCCCTGGGATCAATGTTTTTAAAGGTCCCCCAGTGATATCAACGAGCACTCAATATTGAAAGCCACTTTTTTAAGGCAAACTTTCTCTTGTGCCTCAAGCCGATCACAGCTCATCCCAAAGCCACCTTCTATGCTGCAGAGCAGGCTGCATTGTACAGCTGCCTCACTTTCTTCTTGGGACCCACTCTTGTTACCTGACACTAGAAGAGAAACTTGCTTCACTGCTCTAGCTCAACATTCCTCCCAGTGGTTGTAGGTTGAGTCCCCATTATTTGTCCTCCAATGCTCTATTGCAGTCCTCAGGTGTCCACTGAGTTTTGGCATCAGGGAAATGGTATTTTGGTGCAGATACAGACTATGCTCACCAGGGCCATAAAAAAATAGATCTCTAACATACATTCCTCTGATGATCCTTCTATACTTCAGCTCTACCATATCATATCATTTTCTTATTCATAAATGATAGATTTAATGTCTTTTACAAAAACGCATTCTCTTACTCACTTACCAATCCCTTTTTTATAACCTTTTTTGAGTCTCCTGGGGGCCCAGCACTACACTAATGTAAGACCTACCCCCTTATTTTGTTTGCAAGTACGTTGTGACACAAGACTCACATTTTTTGAAACATTGAGAGAAAAGCCCATAAAAGTTACTAAGGATAGGAATTTAGCTCTCCAGTGAATACTTATTTTGTGATCTGTCAGTGAATAACATCCTCAGCCATTTTTCATATGATAGTATATGGTTTCTCCTATGCACAATTCATTATCTTAGGAAATAGAATTGTCAGTAAAGAAATACGATTATTGTGAAACCACGCTATGGAAACCAAACTGAGTGCTATAATATAAAGGAAATTTCAATAATACTATTCTCAATTTTTCCCTTTTTCTTTTTTGCATGAAAATCTTAAAATTAGATTTCTGATCACGTATCCTACCCCTTTTCTAACCAGCTCTGATCCTAGATTTTAGTCATTTTTAACATACATTAGTCATTTTAATGTGTTTTAGCTGAGAAATTTCAGAACTTCAGATGCCTCATCTCACAAGAGACTCTAGGGGAAGTCATGATTAATCATAATAATTTACAAATAATCTTTGAAGGATATTTGTGTACAGAAGTGCTGTACATTAAACTAGTTTTAAAAGTATCTTTGCTTACTTTTATTAACACATGGAATCATTTGGTTTAGGACCAAATGAATTTTGTATATAAAAATGTCTTCAGTAAATGAAAACATTTGAGGTTGAGGTGTCTTCTCATGTTTCTCTTTGCAAATATAAAATGCTGTTCCTTTTTTCTCAATGGCAAATGTTGCAATAATTGGTAGATTTGGTGACTGTACAGTTTCTGTGATCCATTCCTTAGCCACCTCAACTCCCGCCACATCAAATACACACCCTACACACAAACATACGCACAAAATATATATTATTAATAGTAGAGGAAGTTTCTGCTTGCACAAATTGACCACCAATGAATTATAATCATAGCTGGGTGGTCCAGTGGACATGAGGACTTCCTTCTCTCTACAGTTGCCTTTTGTATTTTCCCTCATTTTTTCACCTCTTGTCACGTCATCTCAATTTCAGCTCTGTGTAGTCTTCTCAACTCCCAGCTCTGCATAATCTCTCAAACCTAAAATAATTCCAGACCTTGGTCCTAAATCATTTCTACCCACAACCAAATTCTCACCAGAGTGGTCACTGGCAGATCTTATGAGAGTCTAGTTTCCCCCATACAAATCTAGACAACCTTATTTCTATTTTTACTGTCTCCCACTCCTCTCTGATTTAGAATGGAATTTGGATTTGTTTTGGGTAATTAACAAATCACAAAGAAGAAGATCATTGTGGAGAAGGCCAAATTAAAGAGCATCTAACAGATAAGGAAAACTTATAAATGGGTTTGATTTTCCATCAACACTTATGATTCAACCCTCGAAAAATATTAAATGAGATTATTATGCTGCATTTAAGGGTAAGCAAGTGTTGGGAAAACCTAATTATGTTTATAGGCCATGGATCAAAGGGAAGAAAAATTCTAAACACAAGCAACAGGAAATTAAAACAGGCGAACCAATCCTTTAGCCCAGCTGAAGAGAAAAGCAAGGGTCACCAGGAGTGAATAATGAACTTAGAAGTACTTACCAGAAGGTGTTGCTCTCTACACATACTTCCCTCCTCTCTCAAATCTAGAGTGTCTCTGATAGGGGTTTTTAATATACAGCAGCAGTCCTAGCCCCTGCTGGAAACCTACCTTGAGAGGTTGGAGCCAGAAAATACTAGAAGATACAATGATACAGCTCCAACACAATAGAGTAAAAATATGTTGCTAGGCAACTAAATTAGAAGCTGATTTTTTTGTCCCGCTTATGTTGATTAGCTTTTATAGGAACATGAATAGGGTACTATACTTCAGGAACATTGTGACTTAAATTAGTCTCTGCAAACCTATATTTTTTTCATAGAGCTGATTCTCAAGTAGTCTGGGATTTGAAGATCCCTGACTTGTGGAGAATTCTTTATTTCCCAGGGGAAGGAGACACATGGGAATTTAACCATTATGGTACACAACATTTATTTCTAATTGAAAAATCTCTACACACACATACATTCCATACATGGTATGCAATCAATGGCTCACAATATCATCACATAGCTGTGTATTCATCACCATGATCTTTTTTTTTTTTTTAACATTTTCATCACTCCAGAAAGAGAAATAAAAAGGAAAAAGAAAAATCTTATACATACCATATCCCTGGCTCCTCCCTCTCATTGACCACTGGTATTTCAATCTACACAACTTATTTTACCCTTTGTCCCCCCTATTATTTATTTACTTTTTATCCATAATTTTTTACTCATCTGTCTATATCCTAGATAAAAAGAGCATCAGACACAAGGTTTTCACAATCATACAGTCACATTGTAAAAGTTATGTCTTTTATAAAATCATCTTCAAGAATCAAGGCTACTGGAACACAGCTCAACAGTTTCAAGTACTTCCCTCCAGCCACTCCAATGCACCATACACTAAAAAGAGATATCTACACAATGAGTAAGAATAACCTCCAGAAAAACCTCTCAACTCTATTTGAAATCTCAGTCACTGAAAAATTTTATTTTATTTTTTCTCATTTCTCTTTTCCCCCTTTTGGTCAAGAAGGTTTTCTCAATCCCTTGATGCCAGGTCCTGGGTCATCCCAGGATTTCTGTACCAAATTGCCAGGGAGATTTACACCCCTGGGAGTCATGTCTCATGCAGGAGGGAGGGCAGTGAGTTCACCTGCTGAGTTGGCTTAGGGAGAGAGGTTACATATAAGTTAGAAAAAAGATTTCCTGGGGGTGACTCTTAAGCCTCATTTTATGTAGGCTTAGCCTAGCCTTTGCAGGAAAAAGTTTTATAAGGGCAAATCCCCAAGCTTGAAGACTCAGCCCACTGATTTGGTTGTCCCTACCACTTACAAGAATATTAAAAATTCTCCAAATGGGATAGCTGAATATTTCCTCCCTTCTCTCCAGTCCCCCATGGGGACCTTGCAAATACTTCTTTATTCACTGTCCAAATTATTGTGGGATATATTGGGGCATCACATTAACCTGGACAAACCAACAAAATCTCATGCCCTAGTCAAGATTCCATGTACTTATGCTGTTCAACTAAACTGACCATACAAGTTAAATTAGGAAATGTGCTACCCAAAATATAAATTTTGCATCAAATAAATATCTCTCCCCTAGTCTCACACAGAAGTTGAAGTTTTAAAATATGGATGATATTATCCTTTATCCTGTGTATTAGCTAAGTTTCTCTAGAGAAACAGAATCAGCAGGAGATTTCCATAGATATAAAATTTATAAAAGTGTCTCACATAACCATGGGAATGTAGAGTCCAAGGTCTGTAGGGCAGGCCGCAAGCTGGTAACTGTTATGAAGTGTTTCAACAAACTCTCAAGAGAGGCTAGCTGGACAACTGTGGGGATAGAAGAATCCAAATCCATATGGCAGGCTGTGAAGCTGGGGACTCCAATGAAGGGTCCGGATGAACTCCACAGGAGAGGCTCACAAGCTGAAGCAGGAAGAAAGACTGTCTCTTCTGAATTTTCCTTAAAACCCTCCCTGTGATTAGATTAAGTATCATTCATTGCAGAAGGCACTCCCCTTAGCTGATTAAAAATGCAATCAGCTGTGGATGCAGCCGTCATGATCATGATTTAATTCTATGAAATGTCCTCATAGCAACAGACAGGCCAGTGTTTGCCTGACCAGA